>NC_086332.1:116502598-116810280 GCF_032445375.1 Bacillus rossius redtenbacheri
GCCATCAATGCTTGCATATTCTTTTTAATAGATCTGTGTTAGAGAGATATATTATTAATTTAAATTTAATGTTTAGTTGTAAAAATAACTGTGCGTAAAAACATTTAAGAGATTTTGCAAATAAATTTAGTAAAAAAAACTTAAAAAAAATACACTTATAATAACAATAGAATTACAACTACACCAGTCAAACCATTTTTCTAAAACTAAACTCCGACACGCATGTGAAACGCTCGCCCGCGACGCAATGGAAATATAAACTATGTGCTTCAAATCGTGAAGTCCGTCGCGTCCGCCACGTCCGTCGCGCTGACGTCATAGACGTGATTGGTTGGCGACTCCAGTGTCACTGCTGTTGCCTCACAGTGACTCCGGTGTAACTGCTGTCGCCTCACTGTAACTCCAGTGGCACTGTTGTCGCCTCACTGTGACTCCAGTGTCACTGCTGTCGCCTCACAGTGACTCCGGTGTCACTGCTGTCGCCTCACAGTGACTCCGGTGTCACTGCTGTCGCCTCGCTGTGACTCCGGTGTCACTGCTGTCGCCTCGCTGTGACTCCGGTGTCACTGCTGTCGCCTCGCCGTGACTCCGGTGTCACTGCTGTCGCCTCGCCGTGACTCCGGTGTCACTGCTGTCGCCTCGCCGTGACTCCGGTGTCACTGCTGTCGCCTCGCCGTGACTCCGGTGTCACTGCTGTCGCCTCGCCGTGACTCCGGTGTCACTGCTGTCGCCTCGCCGTGACTCCGGTGTCACTGCTGTCGCCTCGCCGTGACTCCGGTGTCACTGCTGTCGCCTCGCCGTGACTCCGGTGTCACTGCTGTCGCCTCGCCGTGACTCCGGTGTCACTGCTGTCGCCTCGCCGTGACTCCGGTGTCACTGCTGTCGCCTCGCCGTGACTCCGGTGTCACTGCTGTCGCCTCGCCGTGACTCCGGTGTCACTGCTGTCGCCTCGCCGTGACTCCGGTGTCACTGCTGTCGCCTCGCCGTGACTCCGGTGTCACTGCTGTCGCCTCGCCGTGACTCCGGTGTCACTGCTGTCGCCTCACCGTGACTCCGGTGTCACTGCTGTCGCCTCACCGTGACTCCGGTGTCACTGCTGTCGCCTCACCGTGACTCCGGTGTCACTGCTGTCGCCTCGCTGTGACTCCGGTGTCACTGCTGTCGCCTCACCGTGACTCCGGTGTCACTGCTGTCGCCTCACCGTGACTCCGGTGTCACTGCTGTCGCCTCGCTGTGACTCCGGTGTCACTGCTGTCGCCTCGCTGTGACTCCGGTGTCACTGCTGTCGCCTCGCTGTGACCCCGGTGTCACTGCTGTCGCCTCGCTGTGACTCCGGTGTCACTGCTGTCGCCTCGCTGTGACTCCGGTGTCACTGCTGTCGCCTCGCTGTGACTCCGGTGTCACTGCTGTCGCCTCGCTGTGACTCCGGTGTCACTGCTGTCGCCTCGCTGTGACTCCGGTGTCACTGCTGTCGCCTCGCTGTGACTCCGGTGTCACTGCTGTCGCCTCGCTGTGACTCCGGTGTCACTGCTGTCGCCTCGCTGTGACTCCGGTGTCACTGCTGTCGCCTCGCTGTGACTCCGGTGTCACTGCTGTCGCCTCGCTGTGACTCCGGTGTCACTGCTGTCGCCTCGCTGTGACTCCGGTGTCACTGCTGTCGCCTCGCTGTGACTCCGGTGTCACTGCTGTCGCCTCGCTGTGACTCCGGTGTCACTGCTGTCGCCTCGCTGTGACTCCGGTGTCACTGCTGTCGCCTCGCCGTGACTCCGGTGTCACTGCTGTCGCCTCGCCGTGACTCCGGTGTCACTGCTGTCGCCTCGCCGTGACTCCGGTGTCACTGCTGTCGCCTCGTCGTGACTCCGGTGTCACTGCTGTCGCCTCGCCGTGACTCCGGTGTCACTGCTGTCGCCTCGCCGTGACTCCGGTGTCACTGCTGTCGCCTCGCCGTGACTCCGGTGTCACTGCTGTCGCCTCGCCGTGACTCCGGTGTCACTGCTGTCGCCTCGCTGTGACTCCGGTGTCACTGCTGTCGCCTCGCTGTGACTCCGGTGTCACTGCTGTCGCCTCGCTGTGACTCCGGTGTCACTGCTGTCGCCTCGCTGTGACTCCGGTGTCACTGCTGTCGCCTCGCTGTGACTCCGGTGTCACTGCTGTCGCCTCGCTGTGACTCCGGTGTCACTGCTGTCGCCTCGCTGTGACTCCGGTGTCACTGCTGTCGCCTCGCTGTGACTCCGGTGTCACTGCTGTCGCCTCGCTGTGACTCCGGTGTCACTGCTGTCGCCTCGCTGTGACTCCGGTGTCACTGCTGTCGCCTCGCTGTGACTCCGGTGTCACTGCTGTCGCCTCGCTGTGACTCCGGTGTCACTGCTGTCGCCTCGCCGTGACTCCGGTGTCACTGCTGTCGCCTCGCCGTGACTCCGGTGTCACTGCTGTCGCCTCGCCGTGACTCCGGTGTCACTGCTGTCGCCTCGCCGTGACTCCGGTGTCACTGCTGTCGCCTCGCCGTGACTCCGGTGTCACTGCTGTCGCCTCGCCGTGACTCCGGTGTCACTGCTGTCGCCTCGCCGTGACTCCGGTGTCACTGCTGTCGCCTCGCCGTGACTCCGGTGTCACTGCTGTCGCCTCGCCGTGACTCCGGTGTCACTGCTGTCGCCTCGCCGTGACTCCGGTGTCACTGCTGTCGCCTCCCTGTGACTCCGGTGTCACTGCTGTCGCCTCGCCGTGACTCCGGTGTCATTGCTGTCGCCTCACCGTGACTCCGGTGTCACTGCTGTCGCCTCACTGTGACTCCGGTGTCACTGCTGTCGCCTCACTGTGACTCCGGTGTCACTGCTGTCGCCTCACTGTGACTCCGGTGTCACTACTGTCGCCTCGCTGTGACTCCGGTGTCACTGCTGTCGCCTCGCTGTGACTCCGGTGTCACTGCTGTCGCCTCCCTGTGACTCCGGTGTCACTGCTGTCGCCTCGCTGTGACTCCGGTGTCACTGCTGTCGCCTCGCTGTGACTCCGGTGTCACTGCTGTCGCCTCGCTGTGACTCCGGTGTCACTGCTGTCGCCTCGCTGTGACTCCGGTGTCACTGCTGTCGCCTCGCTGTGACTCCGGTGTCACTACTGTCGCCTCGCTGTGACTCCGGTGTCACTGCTGTCGCCTCACTGTGACTCCGGTGTCACTGCTGTCGCCTCACTGTGACTCCGGTATTACAGAACGTGTCGCTACGTCACGCAACTCACCGCGTCATTAGTATCACACAAGTACAAAAAAAAAAGAAAATTGCGTTTGAAAAATAAAACTATAAAAACACACAAAAATACTGTTTAATTAAACTCATCCTGTAAAATTCAAAATAAATATCAAGATCAATTATACAAAAAAAAATTCTCTAATTATACTGAAACTTCTGTAAAAGTTAAGCAAAATTTTGTCACAAGCTCAGAACTTGTCATAGTTTAGTATTATCACAAATATATGACAGACTTAACTAATTACCTAATAAGTAGTCAACTGCTTACCGAAAACAGGAGTGAACCATTCAGACTCTTTTCTTAAGTTGTTGGCAGTGATCGATCTTTAGGATTTCGCGTACACCCCTAAACAGTAGGGCCCGGAAAATTTTGGTCATTTATTTCGTGGCAGGCTAAATAAAAGACACATACCTTTGCACTGCTTCTGCTATTGGCTCACAATGTGTAAGCAGTCTGGGCCAAAAAGAAACGCTCCATAGAATGAGTGTCTAATTACAGGCTACCCGGCTGAGACGTCGCACGAGTCAGCAGCCAATGAACATGTGGCATTGGCCCTAATGTCCTAGAGGCCTTTCGAAATTTTCCAGTCCCTACTGATCGGAAAGAAATCGTGCTCAGAGAAACGGGCTAAAAGCACAGCGATTCCATGTTGGCTTCATTGATTGTGTTTTGTTAACTTGCGGCGCGTGTAAGATTCATACGTCCAATGTCAACAGAGGGGTCGCGGTGGGTGAGGTGTTGGATCAACTGTCGTAGTCGTGAGCCAGTAGGTTTCTTCGGGGTACTTCTGTCCGGTCCCCCAAATTCATTCCTTCCGCGCTTCATTCTCATCTCGTCTCCTCTCGTGGTCTCTCAGTACGGGACGGTCAGGTCCAGTTCGTCGTCCAACTGAAGCGAACTGCGCTCGTGGCGTGGGCTGTAACAAGTACAGCGGGCTCATTCGGACCCTGGTGCCTTCTCTGTCGTGCGTGCCAGGTGTGGCCTTAATGCTTCAATGAAACTTGTTCTTAAAAAATAATTATTTGAAATCATCGCATCAGGTCTTTCATTTATATCAACGATGTGCCTTTTTTTAAATTTAAAATCAAATTATCGGTTTCTTTTATTTATTCAATGTGACAACCGTTATTTTGAATTCCGTTAACAATTTGTTTAACAAAAAATATAATAAAATGTATTTACAATAAAATAAAATTATAATGTCAGACCAGCCCAAAAAAAAATCGTTTTCTACTTGATTCCAGTCGGAGTGCCGCTGTTTGAAATTCAAAAGGAGCAATGGACGCTGTCCGCACTTTTGCAATTTGAACCCAGAATTCGTGAACGGAACTGAAGTAGCATGGAACGGGAATGTACAACACTATGATCTTGAAGGTAAACTTAATAAACTGTGTACCAGCTGCAACTGCAATCAACTTTTCAACTTAAAGCATCTCACACGTTTTTTGCATTTTTTTCTTACAAATGTTCCAGAGGTTGAGCCACAGCCAAGGTATTCTGGAATGCAGGGCCCTTCTGTTCCCAAGCGCGGCCGAACAAGGCTTGTTTAACCCAAGTTTTTGATGCATAACATCTTAACTCTCGGAATACGGCAAATGGTAGGAGTAATTTTATGAATGGAACGGAAGTTGCATGGAACAGAAATGTGTTAGCACAGTGCTGTCATCCGTGCGGATGGTGCGAACCAGTTCGCAAAGCTAAATGGAAACTTTATGGTACGAGTATTAACGGTTTAATTAATTTTAAAAAGATGGAGTTTCTTTTAATAAAGTTCCGTGTCGAAAATCAGGTCCAAAGGTGAGGTTAAGAATTTTTAAAAGTCTTTTTCACTATTATTGGAGTCGTTTTATTACATAGTTTAAAATTTCACTTTGCAAATTAAATTATTTAATAGTTGACGTAGCTGTTCCGGTAGCTAATTCTAGCGGCCGGTGCGCAAACTACGTGTGATTCGTGTCTAGAAATGTAGTGGGAAATATAATTTGAGTATATTTATCACGCTCGGCATTAATGCAAAGACTTCTACGTTAAATTTCGTGTCCAAGTATCGTATTATAAGTGTATTTGCAGCATGAGAGCACATAAATTTGCTCGTTACCGAGATTTCAGGTTACACATAATTGAGTAGGTACGTGAAGACTAGCTTGAAAAAATTTTTTTTAACACAGTTAACGCTAATTCCCTGCTGAAGTGTTGTTAACATGTTTGTTTAACATTATTCACTTCATGATGCCCTTTTTACAATTATTTCTAGCGAGTTATTTTCAAGTTATTAAACCACCTTAAGGATGAGTCTTCATAGAACTACGGTTTGTTATGCTAACCAAGGCGTCTTCAACCACTGAATATAATCTACTTGCTCACAGCACAACGGCGCCACCAGATTGACGAGGCCATTACAGTGCCATCTCGTGTCGGGCAGCAGTATTGAGCATTCTGTAGTACAATGAAAAATCCTCGTGGCCTAGCGACTTCTAAAAGTGATTTTATGCATTGCTTCAATTAGGACCAGATAGCCAATTTCACTCTTTTCGAGAGTCAGATATCATTATAAAAACTAATCTGCGGGCCAGAAACATATTACATTTCTACAAAAAAAAAATCACTTTTTTATGTTGTGTGATTCTGTAGAGTAACCAATTAATACATAGAGACAGGAAAATTCGCGTTTTAATTTCACGACATACTAAAATGAAAATAATTATACCTTTGTCATGCTTCTACCATTGGTTCACTGTTAATGTGAAGGAATGTGGGCCAATTAGAGACCCTCAGTCTAAAAGGTTGTCACCCAGTTGAGACGCCTCACAAGTCAGCAGCCAGTGAACAGAATCGTGGAGTCTATCCATAGGCGTGCGCAGGACTTCAGTATTGGTGGTGCCAGATTACACAACAGCCCTATCATTCCCGGACCCGAGCCTAAAGCGGTGGGTCCGGGGGTCCTCCCCCGGAAAAATTTGGATTTGAAAGCGCAAAATGGTGCTATTTAAGGTGTTTCCGAACAAAACCATTAAATACACAGATGTAAAAATTTTAACTTTTTTTATGACAAATTATGGCTTTGAACGTTATAATCACCAGGAAAACTACTAAACTATTTACAGTTTTAAGCTTTGTTGAGCCATAAAGTAAATTGTACAAATTGTTTGCACGGAATTCATGCTGGTGGCTTTGAAAAACCGTACTTACATGTTTTCTGAAGACGCCAAATAAATGCTAGAAAAAACATTCTCAAATGTTAAGTTTCAAAATAAACAAATCAAGGGAGTTTTTGTAACATACCTTAAATATGTAAAATATTAAAATAATAAAAATACACAAATAAGAGTGGGCAAATTTTTAACTTTTGGAATACAACAAAAATGTTTTGTCGGCGACTGCATATAAGTCATCGAGTAAGCCTATCCTCTTAACTAACTAAACTCTCTCTCTTTTTTTAAATAAACCCTGGCGGACGGCGGCTATTATTCCGTGCGCCTGCCGAGTAGAGTGAACAGTGGACACCGAGCGCGCATTCTATGTAATTCGAGGAGAACTATGAGAAGTATTTACATTTCAGAAGTTTCGTAGCCGCGGCCCGCGTGTACAACACAAGTAATTGCACCTGGCTTGTTTCCGTGTGTATAGTTGGTTCGATTGATAATTGATATACTGATAGTGTTATGAGCACATATCTGTAATTCGAAACGATTGGAAAAAATAGTTTGTTTTGGAAATAGTACGATTTTTTGTAAGTATGTATTATTTCTGCTTGTAAAAAACAAAATAACGTTAACCCTAATGGTGGTGCCAAGGCACCTGTGGCACCTACCGTGCGCACGCCTATGAGTCTATCCTAGAGGTAACTGAACCCGTGAAGTTTTCCAATCTTTATTAAAACACAAAGAATCAAAAAAAGTAAGTATTTAAATATAATATTTACCATAAAACAATATAAAGTTTACAGAACAAATGTTTAAAAAATATTTTCAATATTTGTAGAAATACAATGGCTACTTGTTGAAATCACATCCTACGTATAAACAAATAGAGATGGCAGTTGGTGCTAGTGACGCCTCAAGTGAGGGCGCAGCATATGCCTCGGCCGCTGACTAATGGCGCGACAACGCGGCATGGCGGCTAGGCCCTTGTTGCCCGCGGCGCTGTCCCTGCCGGCAGTGCTCGACAGTGCTCGGCAGTGCTCGGCAGTCCTCGGCGCCGCATGCAGATAGGGCGCTGAACTCGTGCCGACACGCCGCCACACCTTGCCAACTTTCCCCGAACCTCGTCCTCACACCTTCCCCTTCACATTCCTCGGGCCTCAGTTGCATGACTGTGTGTATCGTCATTGCTTCGGGCGGCTTTCCTGTTTCCGCAACTTGCTTTTACTATAGTGCTACTAGATTTGCTTTCATTTATAAACAGTTAACGTCAGAGGCTGTTTATATTGTGCCCAAACTTTGTATTCTGCGTATGTATCAACGCTTTAATTTCTACTAGAATTAACTTGCAATGGTTTTAAATTTCATTAAGAACATACTTTTAATCTTTCCTTTACATTTCCTGTTTGAAATGCGTTTTTTTTCACTTACATCAAATGTTAATTCCATATTTAAAAAAATCTTCCATTCAATATTTATTAAAAACCAGTTCCATAAAGGTTATTACAATCTAGTCGGCATTTCTTGAAGTCACATCTTAGATCTGATCCCTGTTGAGGGTATTGTGTGAAAAGCTCTACTTCCCCACATTGTGATTTCAAAATATGTACATAATAATATGCATTCACTTTGGTTAACATAATATGTACTACTATGACTTCCACATACATTGTTACGATCACAGACAGAAACGCGACATCCACCAGGTTCGGAGCTGGCTGGCGGCCACGCACAGCCACACGTCTGGCGCCGTCCATTGTCGTAAGGCCTGCCACGCGTGCCTGGCCGGATTACAAGGGTCCTCGCTACCACCTCTCCACCCTGCGCCCCACGCGCGTCGTCACAACTCGGGCTATTATCACCTTTAGCGGCCTAGGAATTCCGGGCTTTCAAAGACCGCCGCGCGGAGTGGCGCGAAAAAACACAGCCTTTCTGGACTTTTAGGGTGTCGGGTCGGCCCAAGGTAATGGTTTTAATTTCAAAACTGTCCGTTTGCATCTAACATTATTCACAGAAGCTACCATGGACCCTGGTTGGTTATCTGCAGCTGAATCGACGACGATAGTTTCGCCCAAACTCACTCCACCAGTACAGTAAGAAACCAGGGGATGTCGCGGAAGACAGCCGAGGCCCGACTGCACGATGTTGCCGTGCAGGTTGCAACTCGTCCAGAGGCCGTGCAGGTTGCAACTCGTCCAGAGGCCGTGCAGGTTGCAACTCGCCCAGAGGCCGTGCAGGTTGCAACTCGTCCAGAGGCCGTGCAGGTTGTAACTCGCCCAGAGGCCGTGCAGGTTGCAACTCGTCCAGAGGCCGTGCAGGTTGCAACTCGCCCAGAGGCCGTGCAGGTTGCAACTCGCCCAGAGGCCGTGCAGGTTGCAACTCGGCCAGAGGCCGTGCAGGTTGCAACTCGCCCAGAGGCCGTGCAGGTTGCAACTCGTCCAGAAGCCGTGCAGGTTGCAACTCGCCCAGAGGCCGTGCAGGTTGCAACTCGCCCAGAGGCCGTGCAGGTTGTAACTCGCCCAGAGGCCGTGCAGGTTGCAACTCGTCCAGAGGCCGTGCAGGTTGCAACTCGCCCAGAGGCCGTGCAGGTTGCAACTCGCCCAGAGGCCGTTCAGGTTGCAACTCGTCCAGAGGCCGTGCAGGTTGCAACTCGCCCAGAGGCCGTGCAGGTTGCAACTCGCCCAGAGGCCGTGCAGGTTGCAACTCGCCCAAGGCCGTGCAGGTTGCAACTCGCCCAGAGGCCGTGCAGGTTGCAACTCGCCCAGAGGCCGTGCAGGTTGCAACTCGTCCAGAGGCCGTGCAGGTTGCAACTCGTCCAGAGGCCGTGCAGGTTGCAACTCGCCCAGAGGCCGTGTAGGTTGCAACTCGTCCAGAGGCCGTGCAGGTTGCAACTCGTCCAGAGGCCGTGCAGGTTGCAACTCGTCCAGAGGCCGTGCAGGTTGCAACTCGTCCAGAGGCCGTGCAGGTTGCAACTCGCCCAGAGGCCGTGCAGGTTGCAACTCGCCCAGAGGCCGTGCAGGTTGCAACTCGTCCAGAGGCCGTGCAGGTTGCAACTCGCCCAGAGGCCGTGCAGGTTGCAACTCGTCCAGAGGCCGTGCAGGTTGCAACTCGCCCAGAGGCAGTGCAGGTTGTTTCTGTTTAGGTAAAACTATTGTATTTGTTTGTTTTTTCGTTTTGTCATGTTTTTTGTCTCGCTTCAACTGTTGTGCTGAATTATTTTGGGTTTCAATATTTTTGTGTTGTCATCATTTGTGGGGATTTTTTCGTTCTCTTAGTACATTTTTCTTTGTTTTTTCTTTGTTTGCTGACCATATTCCTGTTTCGGAATATTTTGTGGTGTTCATATCCTTGTTGACAACAGCAATTGTTTGCTTAATTTTGTGTGTTTTTTGTATCTTTTTTTGAGTATTTTTATTTTTATTTTTATTTATTTATTTTATTTATTAGTTTTTCTTCAACAGAAAAAGTTCTTAGCAATGGCGTATGTCCAAAAACTTACATCAAGTCATGCACTCCCATTGCACAAATCTTTTAAAGATAACATACACATAAGGGATTTATAGGGCTTTAAAAATCCTATAAGAGTGCTGCTGTTAAAAGAATATCATAACACCTTTTCACATCAAAGTGCCCGTCAATATATACACTTGGTTACAAATGTTCGGAGAGCGCAGGCTCTACGAACCAACTGGACAGCCTGATTGGTCCGCGCACGTAGATACGGCTATGGCGCGCCGTTTTCGTGTTCGTGATTGGTTTATTTCACGACCTTATCCGGTCGTGATCAAGAAGTAGAACGTATCTGGAACTACGGATCTTTGTTCCTGCTCCTTGATGGGGAGTTAAAGTTCGGGTCCAATAGGAGCAGGAAATGTTCATAAACCGCGTTCGATCTGGTTTAGTTAAACATTTATAATGGACATATTATTCCCCGTCTAACGTTATTGGTCAGTCTGTTAAATATATACTATAGGAATTCTCAATGACATATAAAATAACCGAATTTATGTGATCAAACAATCGTTGGGAATCGAGTTCAAACCATAGGTTAAGTTGATGGTTAAAAGTCTGTTCAACTGAGACTGAATTATCAGGTTTCTCCAGAGCCCTGTCTTGCACTGTTACTGATACGTAAAACCTATTTTGAACGCGAAATGTTTTACATTCTCTGTTCGGTATATTTAAGATCTGTTATCCGGAATTTCAAAAAAAAAAGAAAAAAGAAAAAAAAAGTATTCCACAGGAATTAAAAATAAAATAAACCCACGTATTTCTCCCTAGCTGTATTAATTCCCTGCAAAACATGTGTTCTTGACACATACGTTTTGTAACTTCTAAAGCAGAATTTATTATTCTGGTGAACAGGCATGTTAAAAATAACTTAACTTTATAAAGGGCCGTAGCCTACGGTTTGTTATTGTCGGTTTTAACGTAAGATTGTGTATATGGGTTTTATAAATATAAATTTTGGTTGGATGTTCTGTGAGGCACTTTTTTTCCCCAGAGAATTCCAGTTTTTTTCCACCAGTAGGTTTGTCATTGCTACCAATTATGTCCTCCATCCATGTCACGTTTTAGGTCTACGGGCGCCTAAATTCGTATCAGATGTCACCACTTGGATTAATCTACACGTTGTTACGTGAGGATTTTGTGTTAGATCAGAGCAGTGGCGTAGCCAGGATTTGTGTATGGGGGGTGTTAAGAAGCATGCCCCCCCCCCCCCCCCCCGTATTACAGCGGGGGGTCCGGGGGTCCTCCCCCGGGAAAATTTGGATTTTAAGGTGTAAAATATGCTATTTTAGCAGTTTTCGGTACTTAAATTTAAATATTGTAATGGTAAAAATTTTATTAATTTTAATATAAAATTTATTTGAGTGATAAATAAGAAATTAATTAAAGATTTGGTGCTAAGGGGGGGGGTTTGAACCCCTAAACCCCCCCTCTCCCCGGCTACGCCCTTGGATCAGAGTATCTTTGTGTGTTAGAAGGCTTGAGTTAAGTACCTACACTGAACGCATTATCGCCGTCGTGACTAGCGAGTTGCACTCATTTCGCTGTTACGCTGCTTACGCTATTCCTATTAAAATCGATCTGTGAACAATGTGGCTTTGAACTTCATTTAATTGTAATATAGTAAAGAATATTCGCGCCTCTCCATGCTTACTTTTTCATATCTAATGATTAGAAAATATTTAAAAAAACCAACATATTTTAGTACCAAAATAAGGAGGAATAAGCGAGTGAAACTTATGTCGGCTTGAACCACGGGCCACTGACTCGGCATCCTCGCAAAGAGCCTGCGCGTGTGAAGCACTTGCCGTGTAGTGCTTGCTCAGTGCTGTACACACGGCCCACTCAGCTTCGTTTGCGCAGCAGACTGTTCACACAACGACCATCCAGACACTGTTGTTTGCCGGCGTCCAGGGATAAGATAACTCGTTCCCGTGCTGTCGCGTCTTTCTCCACGCTGACTGCCTCGCCTTGGATGTCGTCGCCCGGGCCAGCATCTGTTGTGTTTCGCTAGCCTTCTCTTAACAACACTGCCCACAAACTGGTAGTCTGTGACCACAGTGAAGGTCAGAGTACTTGGCAACACAACATTTTGGACTCATTGTCACATACCGGTACCAATTGAAACGGAAAAAAAAAAAAAATCCGTGTATCCAAGAAGCAACACATTGTTTTTCTTAGCTCAATAAAAGATAGGCCTATACATGTTTTTAAACACTGCAAGACAAAAAAAATTAAAAAAAATTTAAAATGATTTTTTATAAGCAAAAGTTTTATTTGTTTTGCGAAAACTTCAAATATTTATTTCAGTTCATAAGATATTACTTTAAGTTATTTTTCTAGTAATTGTTAAATACATAATGAGAATAACAAACTACTTTTGTTAAAAAATAAGATAAAAGTAATGGCAATTAAGATATTTTTACACCTATATAGCCATTAAATCTTGAAACATATGTTACCATACATGTGAAATTTTTCATGTAATAACATTTAATGTAACACAGATTACAAATATAATACATTATAATTGAAATAAATGATATCCTGCGTTAACACAAAATTTAATACTCTATTTTAAAAGTTCAGCATCTATGAAGAAGTAAATAACTCCTGAATGATGTTTTAGTAATATTATTTGTTGTACTTTTGTATTACATTCCATATTTAACTTATTTTTTGTATTTAATGACATATTTAACTTAACTTTCATAAATTTTATTCATCAGTCCGCCATTTAATCGGGAAAGATAAGTTCACTAGCGAGTTAACGACACCGACCGAGCCGTTACGTTAAGGACAGTAGGATGCGCGATAAGGTGAACATAGGCTTACAAAACCGCTCTGAAAATATTCAAGGTCAGTCGCGTGACTAGTGTCCTTAACTCTGAAACAAGGTCACGAAACGTTAGTGGCGAGCAGTCGTGACAATGTGACGCGCAGCTTACTTATTGACACTGGCCTGCTGTAAACCAGTGATGACATCTGGCATGTCGGCCATCCTTACTTACGGCTTGCTTGAGGCCCCGCCATCTTGGATTTTTCATTTTTTTTTTTTGCCATAAATCTTATTTTGAACTATTTATCCCAAATTTTGGTTGTCAAGGCATGAATCATATATCCCAGACCTTGTTGCAAACCACATACATATGTGATAACAGGCTCTAGTCTGTAAGTACCACGAGGAAACAACTTATAATTTCACGCATGCGACTACAACTGTCATGATAATCACACCAGTTAAAAAAAAAGTTGACTTCAACAAGAAGCCAAACCCAAGTCATATGCCATTTCTAACCAAAACATTTAGCAAGGGAGCTTTATTGCAAGCAGTATCAAAATATTTGAAATTGCAGTATGTCTAAGTATAATCCGCCATTAGTAATGTTACAACAAAGGAATATTACCATGTTTACTGTGTGTATTAGCAATTTTTTTTTGCATATGTAGAATAAGTTGTCATTAGACACACTGGCTAGGCCCGTGCCTACCCAACATATTCAAAACTGAAAATTGGAAATAAGGCTTTTTATAAATATACACAACTCATATTAAACGTTAGGTTTATTTTGAAAAATATAGAAAAGTAAACCTTATTTTTTTACAAACTGTAATCGTCTGCACTTCTGAGAAGGACAGTTTGCAATGAATTGAAACAATACATTAACCTACACATTTGTAACATTTTACATTAAAGTATGAGTTTTGTTTTAATATTCACCTTATATTTACACAAGTTTAATACCAAAAATTAATTTTGTAACCTTATAGGTATTAAAGTGTAATTTGTTGATATACAATCATTCGTTTGTAATCATTCTTAAGATTAATACTTGTACATATTGGACTTCAGAGAGAAATAAATTACCCTCAGAGAGCCACAAAACTTACCATTTTGCATCTGAATGTTGAAAATTGCCCAGACCAGCATCTGATGTGGGGCCAGACCACAGTACTGTGCGGTACAGTCCGCGCCTACACTATAATAAATCCCGGAGCCGCTCCTGAGCAGACACCGTTAAAGACCATGAAATTCTCACAAACAATATGTATCTATGTAAGTCCAGCATGTCTTGTTTCACGCCCGGCAGACTCCTGAAGGCACCCTTACGGCAGCGACGGAAGACGGAAGCGCCTTCAGAGGGAGGGACGCGAGAGGTTAGGGACACCTCCATCCGGGCCGGGCTAATTGCGTGTTAATGCGCGGTGGTTGGCGGCTAACGAGGCGGCGCCAGTGTCCCGCCACAGGAAGTAGTGCCGGCGCAGGGACACACACGTGTCGGCCAGCCACCTCCCGGCATGGCCGCGTCTGGTCACCACGTGGGGAACACGACCCTCTTCCTCCTCCAAGTATATATGTATAGCCTTTTGGAGTCTAACTATCGTGGGTGCACTTCGAAGGTAGGGCTAACATTCTAATTGGGAATTGTTTAATGAAAACCATTTTGTACCGTTTCAGTCAAAATTATATATATATATATTTTTTCCTACTAAATGAAAATTTATTTTCGTCCAATATGTTTTTTTTTCTTTCTGGTTAATTATAATTTTCTAGGATGAACATTGTTTAAAACAGATTTTTTACCATTAAAGAACACATTAATACTAATATTTGGGTGTTTAACCAATATAACTTAAAAACTGTTTTGAAAAATAATTTAAATAATTTAAGTTTTACATACGATTGACACAACACGGAAGCAAAGAAAAAAAATAAAAACTTAAATATGATAATCAAGAAAATTTAGAACATGTTCGAAAGTAAAATGTTTGATGAATCGGAGTATTCGCCATTTCTTTATCGACAAGATGACCGCGTTTATGACTTTTGGTGGCGTCAACTAATCAAGAGACTGAATTCAATGAAATTTAATTGTTTTGACAAATTTCAGTTTAAAAAAATAGCATGTGTCATAGCGTACGCAATTAACACATTCCTAACATAATTCTTAAAGCACTTCATTTATTCTAACAGTTATAACCGCCTCGAAAAGCTTATGAGTACTGTATAGCCTAGAGCATGAAAAAGAAAAGCAATGAAACCGACTTTTGCAAAAAAAAAAATCATTATTTGTATCTGAATACAGTATAACTTACACATTCCGTCTTGCCATAATTATAGATGCCTACAACTAGATAAAACTAGCTAAAACCTCCATTGAAATTTTTTAAAGCATGCTTATATTTAGTAAATAGAATAAATATATTGGCTTTAATCGTGTATACAACGCAAACTTTTTGTGATAAAGAATATGTTGTGTTCTTTAAAAAAATGTTAATATATTAAAATAAAAAAGGCTGAGAGAATGTTGTTACAATTCACTTGCTGTTAGATTCAATAAAAAATAGTTACTACATTAGACAATTTTTGCCTACCTGGAGTATGGATTATAATTATTTATGAGTAGAAATTAGCTGTACAATTTAGCTGCTTCGATAAATTTAGGACAGACTATGCCGTCCTCTGTATAATGGCCGAATAACACCAGTTCATTGGCTGCTGACTTGTGAGTCGTCTAACTTATTTAATTAAGGGTTTCTCATAGATCCAGAGTCGACCAGATGAACAGTAAGTGAGTCAATACCAAACACAGCTTAAAATTATATGCATGTGACTTTTAACTTATTGCGAGATGGACCCGCTAAATTTTCTGCTCTTTATTGATGGGTAAAGGATTCGTAGAAGTATGTTAATGTTATAATGAATTGATTAACAGTTCAATCGACTATAAGTTTGGTTTGATATGTTTTGAATTTAAATTATTACATAGTGTTTCATAAGTATTTATTGATATATATTGTTACGAACGAAGACAGGACCGCGAGGCACACCAGGTTCGGAGCTAGCTGGCGGCCCCGCACGGCCAATGACGTCACGCGTCTTTCACTGACGTAAGGCATGTCACGCTTGCCTACCGATTACAAGGGTTCTCGCTACCCTCTCCGCTACTGCTCCCCTCGCACCGTCCTGTCTCAGGCCATTGTCAATTAACCTTTTAGTGACCTGAGAACCCTTCAGGTTTCCCGAGGCCACCGCGTGGAGTGGCGCGAATAAACACCACCTTTCTGGAATTTTCGAGCGTCGAGTCAGCCCAAGGTGACGCGACACTTCCACCCTTCCCCCCCCCCCCCCCCCCACACACACAAAGTCGGTTACAGAAAGTCTGCCAAGAGTATAAAAGCAGTGTCGTCGGCTTCCGCGAGAGTTCCGAGAGTTCTGAGAGTTCCGCGAGTGAAGGGAAGTGCGATATCGGCGAAGGGGGTGAGAGACCCCCTCCTGAGTGGTGTGACGAGGAGCGATGGGACCGTGAGAGTGCGACTGAGTGGCGCGAGGCTGTGTGTGTGGACAGGCGCGAGGTAAGCGGCGAACCACTGTTGAGCCTAGCTCCAGTGAGGAGTGCGAACTGTGAAACTTGACAGATATTAAGTGATTTGCGAATAAACATTTTTATGATTACTAATCAGACAATTATTAGTACAATTATTGATTAATAATGTAAATATTAGTAATCAATCAAACTTAATTGGGCTATCCCTCACGAACCAGGTTCTACAATATTATACAAGTAACAATATATATTTCTACAGTTCTTCGTGATTGGTGCTCGGTTCCATGATATCAGGGGGGGGGGGGGAGGGGGAGAAAATTGGCTGAGGGTTTAAACAAAAGACTCTTGCTGCCGTGAACCGACTGTAGCTCGTTAGCGACCTCGCCCTGGCGCGCCAATTCCCCTAGATGTATCACGGCGAGGTATGTCTTAGCTACCTGAGCTGCTGACGACCCGTCGCAATTAGACTGTCTAACGCTTAGATTTCACTACACTGTTGCCACATCTACACTACCTGGCCAGTTAACGTTTAAAGACTTATTTTACGTATGTACCACGTTAATTGTAATAAGTTTTAATATATTTTTTATTTAACTATTTCTGGATTTTTCTAACACAATAAAAGAATGATTACTGACAGTATTATTACAGTTGTCGTTTCAACGATAAAAAACATATTAAATGCTAAAGTAACACTAATTATTATTCCACAGGAGAAACTATTTGTAACAGTCGGTCACTATTTGTAACAAGGCATTCCATTAAAGTATGAACAATTCTGAAAAGAGCCAAACCGCTTAGAATTAAATGATTTAAACAAAATGATAACAAAAAAGGTTGAAGCCAAGATTGCGTATTTCAATTACAATTACTTAGAAATAAGAAATGGAAATTATGAAATTATGCTCTAGATGAAGTAAAACAGGAAAATTTATTTAACAAATCTCATTTCATTTAAGCTTAAAATATACAATTTTTCTAAAAGATTAAAATTGTTTTTATTACATTACAAAGTTGTTCCTATGGCTATTGAAAACTATGACATACATATAATAGAACACACCGAAAGAGAACAGCGCTAATGGCAGATATGGTTAATTGGAAGGAGAGTGTAAATACCCTATTCGATACACAATGCAATCTAAAGGTGCAATGTGATATAGAGCACAACCGTCTCTCTTCCGCGCGGAACTCGGCGACGACATACTTGGACAACGCGTGTTCCCTTCTACTGGCCCTCCGCGGTGCTGCAAGGCTGCAAACAGCCGTCAGCGTGCTTACAGCTTATCCTTACAAGTTGTCTACTAGCCCTCCGTGTGAGGATGGGCGGTGCTGCAAGGCTGAAAAGAGCCCTCAGCGTGCTTACAGCTTATCCTCACAAGTTGTCTACTAGCCCTCCGTGTGAGGATGGGCGGTGCTGCAAGGCTGCAAAGAGCCCTCAGCGTGCTTACAGCTTATCCTCACAAGTTGTCTACTAGCCCTCCGCGTGAGGATAGGCGGTGCTGCAAGGCTGCAAAGAGCCCTCAGCGTGCTTACAGCTTATCCTCACAAGTTGTCTACTAGCCCTCCGTGTGAGGATGGGCGGTGCTGCAAGGCTGCAAAGAGCCCTCAGCGTGCTTACAGCTTATCCTCACAAGTTGTCTACTAGCCCTCCGTGTGAGGATGGGCGGTGCTGCAAGGCTGCAAAGAGCCCTCTGCGTGCTTACAGCTTATCCTCACAAGTTGTCTACTAGCCCTCCGTGTGAGGATGGGCGGTGCTGCAAGGCTGCAAAGAGCCCTCAGCGTGCTTACAGCTTATCCTCACAAGTTGTCTACTAGCCCTCCGTGTGAGGATGGGCGGTGCTGCAAGGCTGCAAAGAGCCCTCAGCGTGCTTACAGCTTATCCTCACAAGTTGTCTACTAGCCCTCCGTGTGAGGATGGGCGGTGCTGCAAGGCTGCAAAGAGCCCTCAGCGTGCTTACAGCTTATCCTCACAAGTTGTCTACTCAAGCAGCTCGGTATTAATTCACAGCGAATACCATGCTTTAATAATTTCTGGGAATATAAGTGGACCAACTTTTAAGTCGATATAGTCTTATACTTTTATATGGAACTAAATTTAATTTTTTTAATATCTAGATTATTTTGGTTTGTTGAATTTGAAAATCAAAATAGAATTCACTGTGCTTTTTTTGTATAATTTAATAAATATATATTAAATAAAAAATATTACAAATTTAATGTTTTCTCTAACCATTCTTCAGAATACTAATTCTGGGTAGTATTTTTTACCATTAAATAATATTAATTTTTCATTTACGATTGGTATATGTGTATATGAAACCGTTTGTATGTAGTTAGTTCACAGATGAACGAACACTCTCACAGTCTTATGTCTTAAATTTTTTTATTCCAAAATATATGGCTTATATTTTTTCTCATCGACCACATGTAAGGAAATTGTAACAAACATAACAACAAGCTGCTCCACTCAGTTTATGTACATGTAAACGGATTACGCCCACTCTAGGTCAGTAGGATCGGGTGAGGCACGGAGCGATGAGGATGGACTGACGGATTGTGTTGGGAGGGAGTACGGAGTACCCCGAGACTCACAGAAGCATCCGCCACGTTCACCATTTGCAAAACATTTCCAGTTGGACTACGCCTGGTTTCGAACCCGGATAAACTTGATAAGAGACATTTGCCTAGTTCATTTTGGTTTATAATCAATGCCATTTTTGTGGAAACAAATATATAATTAAAGGTTTTATAACTCATTAAAGGACCTGTAACATGTTAGTCTCGAGCACGGAATAAAGTCACCATCTGACTATTTCTGACAGGTTATAGCTACATAATGTCCCATAACTTAACGTCAAGCCGAGAAAAGTTGATAAACCAGTAAATTACGGTTATGAATTAAACATAATATATTCAAAAAGAGTCGTAGTTTTAAAAGTATAGAATTTTTTCAAATTTTTTTTAAATCCCAACCCTGCACCGAATTATTAGATACTGTGTCTAAAACATTTTGCTACGCAATCATAAATGACCCTTCTACTGATAACAATTCAAATAAAAACAATCATCCTATATTTCTAAAGCAATTTAAATTAATTGAATGACATATGCGGCAACAAATTTAATTCCGGTAAATTTGACTAGTCACAAAGTAAAAAAAAAAAAAAAACACGCCAACTTATCAAGTTTTTTCGAAAGATAGCTAATTAAAGCAAATAACTTCCTAAGTTAGCAAAGAATTTTTTTAAAAGTGTGAATAGTCAAACTTACCCAATTGAATTTGTTGCTACATAAGTCGTACAAAGAATTGTTATCCCTAAATTATAGCGTATTTGATTTTATTTTGAAATGTTATCAATTGTACCTATAGGTATTTATGATTACGTAGCAAAACATTTTAGTCCTAGTATCTAATAATTTGACGCAGGTTGGCATTAATATTTTTTAAATGCCTATAACTCTAAAAAACATTATTCAGAACCCTGTTAATTGGCTTATCAACTGATCTCGGCTTGATGTGTGTATTAATGTGTATATATAT
This sequence comes from Bacillus rossius redtenbacheri, assembly GCF_032445375.1. Classification (NCBI taxonomy): domain Eukaryota; kingdom Metazoa; phylum Arthropoda; class Insecta; order Phasmatodea; family Bacillidae; genus Bacillus; species Bacillus rossius. Next base: position 116,522,365 of record NC_086332.1, read on the forward strand.
ATATATATATATATATATATATATATATATATGCGAATATTCACTTTTCTCAAAATGAATCCTAAGTAAGGAAATTCGTGCTGTTTCTGTACTAAGACGCTGCATGCGTTTCTAGATATGTGCAAGAGCGCTTATAACGGAAGTAAGCATGCTAAGAAGTGACTTTTGACATCGAATCAGAATAGGAGGTACTGCAAAGAAGATTATACGTTTTTAATGTCTGTTGTGATCTTGGTTGGTAAAAAAAAAGTGATTAGAGACCGTCTGCAAGTGAAACCATTGCTATATTTAGCCGAGCCAGTCAGGACGCGTTTGTTTCCGCACTGGATGGCAGTGATTGGTGTGCTGACAATCACGATACACAGACAGTGCTACTGAGTGTGCCGTGCGCCACTCGGAGCCCGAGGTCGTGTTCTGGGACTCGATCAAGTCCTCCGGAAACAAACCACTCCCCGCTCGTGGCGCGTGAAGACACGCTGGCTCGTGTGCCGTGAGCGGAAAATCAACTCCCCTCTCCGCTGGGCCCCTCCACATGTTTACCTCATTACCAGAGCCGCGTGAATGGGCCTGCTTGTGTCGGCCCCCCCCCCCCCTCCCGCTAGACACTCGCAGCATCTGTCGCCGGACCGCCGCGATAAGGGCGACCCCCCCCCCCCCCCCGGCCCAAGGGCTATTCTATCCCAGCACCCGTGCATCTCATCTCGCGTGCTGTTCTCTGGCGCGGCTTGTGAACCACGGTACATGTTCAGCAGCCGCATTGTTGAGTACCGGTTCGTAAACTACGCCAGACGAAATAACGCAACGCAAGTATTGTTCTACTTCCAACTCTCGAGCGTTTTGTTTTGAGTTTCTGACGGTCATATTTGAATACAAGCGTTCCGAAAACTTTTAGAGACACAGTTATGGGCACCGGAACACACCATGTCCGTCAAAATATTGACAATTTCTCTTGTTTTCATGGTAAATATGAATCATCGAAAAAGCCCAGGGTATAATTTTTGTTTTTTTCTCTTTAACGATTTCAAGTTAATTGGTGCGTGTTCTGAAATGACTGTGACTTGCTTGCGTTGGTTGCGTGTTGCGCTGTTGCGTCGTTGCGTCCCCTGCGTTGTTTACAAACCAAGCCCTAGGGTTTTACGCCCGGAACCCAATGGGGAACCGACTCGAGCGCAAGCCGCGGGGCGGAGTGTCGTGACTCACCTGCCTCGCTAACTGGCCGGGGCGCGAGGTGGTTGTAGGCTAGAGCATTAGCGAGTGTGCGGCCAGTTGGTACGGCAGTGTTGGGGAGTCAGTTATTTGTAGGGATAGGAAAAATTCGCGGGTTCATTTCGCGACAGGCTAAAATACAAATAGTTACACCTCAGTGCTGCCTCTGCTATTGGCTCACAACTCACCTGGATGACTCTGGGCCAATTAGAAACGCCCGAACAAAGCTTTATCGAATCTTAGGCTGCTACGTTGGGACGTCTCACAAGACGGCAGCCAATGGGTGGGTGGCATTTGACCGAGTGTACGTAGAACTATGGAGTTCATCCTGCAGGTCATTGAACCCGCGAATTTTTCCTATCCCTAGTTATATGTATTCAGCACAGGAACCAAGCCCGTGGATAAGGGCAGAGTCACATAAATTGTTTCAAATTTGATAGTTCTCAAAAGTAGTGCCTGTGGTACCCATTTCCCAACTTTTGATTACATACAATCGCATGTTGTTTGTTTACGAATACTGACCGCCACGTGGAGTTGTTGACAAAGAAAGTTCACAGAACACAGTGGAAAAAGAATACGTAGACTACTGGTACTATTTTGGAGAACTTTCACATCTGAGACAAATCACATCGTGTCTGTGTGCCTGAATAGTGACGGACGACGCCCGCCGAAGGACATGTATCTCCACCAGGAAGCCTGCAGTTCACATGGATGAGTCACACGCGAACAGTTCCGAACTTATCCGAAGTTTGTCGTCCGCTCGTGAAAATACTCCATATTACAAGAATTGGTATATGTAAGGGTCATACAGTATTTTAAATAAAGTTAAATTAACCTACCCAACCTTTAATATTAGTTGCGATAACCTAACCTAACCTATCCTCCAGGAAGAAATAGAGAACTATTATTTATTACGCTGACAGAACCTAACCTTTTACTTCGGTAACCTTACGACCTGTTCGGGTCTTGGTTGTGGCTGTGAACTGCAGGCTATCCATCTCCACTGGTTCCTATCATCCAAGAACCAGCCGTCACCCCCCGGCAGTCAACGGATTTATTTTGAAAATCCGATGCTGTCAGGAAGGAGGAAGTGAGCGTCCAGGAAGGGCAGGAAGGGCAGGAAGGGTAGGAAGGGCGGGATGGGAGGGGTAGCCGCGACGCTTTCAAAGGCCCCCATTCAGCCGGTCATTCAGGCGGGCGGTCGTGTTGGGAGGCTGCTGCACCACGGCCAGATGTCAAGTAGCAGCCGCTGCGGCCGGTACTAACCCAGGGCTGCACAACTGCCGCCCTGCTTGTTATCCGGATCCCTCCCTCCCCTTCCCTGCGCAGACTGATATATACCTTCGTGCTGCTGATTCGGAGGACTCTCCACCTATTAGAGACTTTCAATCAAAGAAATATCGACTCACAAGTAGAGACCGGAAAATTTCGCGGATTCATTCGGCGATAGGCTAGAATTAAAATACATAAACCTTTTAGATGATTTTTCTATTGTCTTACTGTTCATTTGGACGAATCTCAACCAATTAAAAACTCTCAACCAAGGAAGGATCGAATCACAGACAAACCAGATGAGACGACTTACAAGTCAGCAGCCAATGAACTTGCGTTATTTGCCCGAGTGTACAGGGGAATGTGTAGTCTATCCTGAAGGCCATCGAAACCACGAATTTTTCCAGTCCCTACTCACAAGTTAACCAGTTTGAGACGCTTCACAAGTAGGCGGTCAATGAACAGGCGACGTATGTAGAGGATCGTGGAGTCTATCCTGGAGGACATTGAAACCGTGTATTTATATAGACCCAACTGATAATTCTTGTAGTGGCACGTCACATTAATATGTTCCTTCAGCGGAATTCTTGTGCTGTCTGATATTTATATGTTGAACATTTTTTTTCCGTGCTGTTGTCATTGTATTGTCCACAATACTAGTTTAGTTTCATCGATGGTTCCGTTTGTTCGACATCAGCTGATCCAGTCTTGTTTTTTGTGAATTTTTTATCTTAATATTTTTTTTCCTCGTGATTTAACCATGACAAACAGGCCAAAACTGCAGTGGCGTATGTCCAAAAAACTGAATTAAATCAAAATTCCCCATTGCATGAATCATTTAAAGAATTTATAATTTATTTTATCACGCCGTATCCATCGTTTCGGTCTCAGGGCTTCAGCACAGCTTTGGAACGTGCCATAAAAAACAAGTAAAAATTTAAAGAAATACATTAAGTTCTGACTTGTGCTTTGATATTGTTTGGTGGAATGGTTTCCCAAAATATGGATTTTCCTAAAATCGCCGATTTTGGCGAATTTTGGGCGAATTTTGGCAAATTTTAAAAGTCAAGGTCATCCAAGATGGCCACCGTGAGGTTTAAATCCAAGATGGCGGAAATCGACACCAGAATCACAATCCGACTCCAAGGCTCGGACACCCATTTATATACTACTTGGATGGTTTATATAGGGGTGGCGCTGGAGATACAATGTTTCAGACAAAAAAGTATATTTATTCAAACATCAATACAGCCATCTTTTGAATATTCTTTGACAGCCTAAATACCACTCCAAATAACGTACTTAGGATAGAAATTAATTCCAGCCATGGGCGTAGATCTCCTGGGGAAAAATGGGGAGTGGGGGGTTATGAAATCCAAAATCACCTCTTTGTGGCAACCTGCGGGCCTCTCTTGGGAATCTTACAGATAGTCGCCCATTATTCCAGCTGTACACTTACACTGACACCTTGAGCTCAACAGTCAGTGAACAATGAGTTCTTCCACACCACCCGAACTCCTTCGATCATATGTGATCTCGGCTGGACTTCAACGAGACTAAATAAGCCTGAAGTCTGAATCCACCTACGTGGAGTCCGCTTTTGCAACAGATAAAAAATCAATACCACACATAAATCGTCTCTGTAACTAGCTCGTAATGGGATCCCAGTGTATTTATGTTCAAATATTACTGTGCAACATTAAATTGTTTAAAAAAAAATAGATGCTGAAAAATCAAATGGTAAACATGTAATAATTGACAGAAAATAGTAATCTGCCGAGTCTGTAAATTACAGTGTGTAACTAAATACGATCTGAGACTGAGAATACAAAGTTTACAATGGGCCGTAGGTGCGAACACATTTCTTTCCGATATTATTTTGTTCTTTAAAGTACTGGGAAGAGAGTTTATTTGCACGTTTTGTTCAGGAAGTAAGTAAAAATTTTGTTTGTAGTAATTACTGCAATTTTAATAATTGGTTTATTTATGTCTACCAGTGTATGTATGTGTATATATGTATGTTTGTATATATATATATACATACATATATTTCATCTCTTTATTATCGATATTAGAAAACAACCTATTACTAAGACTTTTTTTCTTGTCGAGGTCCGGAAGATTTTTTGTAAATGGAAGCGTGAATTTGCGTGCAAAACCATTTTATCACCCAAATGTTATTTCGAAAGTAAAAATGGTCGAGATATTTTTTGTGATTTAAAAAACTGCATTTAATAGCCTTAGACATTTTGAAACCACAAGCTACAGCGTAGATTTTTGGTGACATAATTTTTTGGAATGAATGTAAATTGTTTAATTATGTAATATATGAAATTTAGAAATAATAAACTTTTTAAAAGGAATTAAATTTGTATCCAATTCATGGATATAATCTGCTGCACTAATTAGATTTTTCAAGTTAATGAACATTGTCGAGAAGCAAGTAAGGCTTTTCTGTTGATGTGTGTAGCGATAGGCAGCGCAACCCGTCTTGCCGTGACCTTGTTTGCAGATAACGCAGCAACTGGACTCCAGCAGATACAATGATAACAGCGCAGTCACCCACAACTCCCCCATTCCGCCACCCCCTTGCTTCATGTCCCTGCCGCCCCCCCCCCCCCTGCCACAACACACTCCACTAGCTGCACCAAGTGGCCAGTGGCCCAGTGCGCTAGAAATTTTACTAAGGTGGGATACAAGTGAAAGTGCTGAATGTACCTGAATCTAAACCTAATAAATCATAAATTAATCACGAAATTCACAAATTTTAACATGGCGTCAGACAGGCTACTCATTTCAGGATGTACAAGTTCGTAAAACGCTGGTGGTAAAACAAATTTTATAATAACAAAAAAAAGTGACGTCATAAATTCGTCAATGGTAATTGGTTAGACAGAATATATTTTACTCGCCTTGCACCTGTTGCGCTATTGAGACTCCAACATGACAGCACGTTCAAGTACAGGACGTGCTGGCAAAAGTTTTTTTAGTTGTTTTTGAAGCGCTTCGTAAACGTGAGAGTTGCGTAAACAAGGCGCCAGGCTGTGCGGTCGTGCGAGTCAGCCGACGACACTATTGTCTGCATGCACAAGTGGGCAATGTGTCGCGCTGGCCGACCACTCGAGCCTGTTTCACAGTGTTGTGTCGCAATGCGCAGCAGCGCGCTCGACACAAGACGGGCAACCAATAGGGCCATGAGCGGTGTGTTCAAGTTTATAGCATTGTCTGGGTTTCGTGGTTGGCTGAGTTTATTTCAGGTACATTCCCACTCTCAGCACACCGACCACAGCCGTCAAATACTGAAGCAAACACGTCCTGAATGGCCCGGCCAAAAAGGGCAATGCTTCTCTTGCAGACGGCCAAACACAAAGAAACAGTAGCTATCACGGGTGTGCCTTATTGCAGTCTACTGAGCGATCAGTTTTTTTTGGTGAAAAACACGTGCCCTATATGTATTTATATATGTATACACACACATATGTATGTATATATGTATGTGTATATATATATATATATAGTAACGAACGCAGGAGACAAGGACGCGACGCGCCCGCAAGGCCACTGACGTCACGTGCACAAACCTTCAGGATTATATCCGTCCGGCATTGCCAACCACCTGTCCCCACGTCAAACTTCCTTGGTGGCTTGGCAATTCCGCGGGAAGTGGCTTCAATAAGCGCCGTTATTCTGGATGCTTCGAGCGTCTGGACAGCCCGGGATGACGCGATGCGTCACAACCACTCCAGTCGGTTCTAGAAAGACTGTTAGAGGCATAAAAGCGGTGACGCCAGCCTCCGCGGGAGTTCCGAGAGTGCGAGTTGAGTGAATTGCGAGTTCGGCGCTATGCGGAACGACGGTTCCGTTCGAGTGCGACTGAGCGGCGTGAGTCTGTGTGTGTAGATCAGTGCGTGGTAAGGGGCGAACAAATGTTGAGCCTAGCTCCAGTGAGGAGTGTGAACTGTGAACTGGATTGATACTTAGTGATTTGTGAACATACATTAAGTGTGGTAATTTAATTAGTAATATAAATATTAGTATTAAAAACTGTATAAAAATTAATTGGGTGCTCCTTACGAACCCATTTTCACCCACTTGTAATTATATATATATATATATATATATATATATATATATATATATATATATATATATATATATAATTATAATTATAATAATAGAGCCGAGATAAATTTTGTGGATTTATTTTACGCCAGGGTAAATTCAACTTGACCATACATAATATAAATCGCAGTCTTTTGCACGTGGCCATTGTCTGGAATTGCTTGGCATCTGAGTTCTAGCCGCATCGAAGGCGAAAACGCCATAATCCGGGCAGCAGTTATTTACTGAGGTTATTAATAGTTACCCTGTCTTTTAGTATTCTCGGCTGAGAATACTAAAAGACAGGGAAACTATTAATTTCCCGATTTGCTGCAGCTGTGGACAATCAGTCTCTTCCTTTCTTCTGGTTGGCCTGTTGGTTTGGCCAATCATAGCTGGGCTTCTGTGATTGGTTGGGGGTCCTGGCCAATCAGTGGACTCTCCTCTTCTGGTTAATTGGGCAGTTTGACCAACCAGAGGCGATCTGTATTTTGTTGGCTGCAGAGCTAGGTTTTGACATATCTACAACCCAGAAGCCACCAACTCTTGACTATACATAATTAAGCCTTTTTAGAGTGCTCATTGATCGATAACAAGGTAATATTGTTTGTTTTCTTATACGTGATTATGTATACACTTCTATTTTATAAACCTGACTCAGGGTCGTCAAGGGCATGTCAAGAACACTGTTGTCCAATCATCATTGCGAAGCAGATGTATATGTGCTTCAAGTCTACTTTGCCACACAATAAATTCGTGAAATAATAGTGGAACTACCTAATGCATTCCACTGATATCCCAATACTGTAGCTACATCTATAACATACTTTGGATGCTAAACTCAGGGACATCAGCAGTTGCAAATAGAGAGCCATGGAGCAGGGCGGTGAGTTGGAGCAGGTAGGAGAGCAATGGCCGGCGCCATGTTGGATTTTAGCGACCTCAACCTCAAATATGAACTTGAACTCTGACCTCTAAATACTAAATATCGACCGAAATTGGACACTTATTGTGAATTTGAAGCCCCGAACATGCCTTTACCAAAAATTTAAAAAGTTATATTAATAGTAATATGTTTACAAAGTGGTTAAATAAAACAGCGTTCCTAAGTTACAGCCTCAGAAAAATATTTAATAAAAAACGCACTCTTATAATCAAATTTGAAATATATTTCGAGATTTGGTGTTTGTATGAATTCTTATTTAGTAAGAAAATTCCTTTTTTAAAATTTTAATGATTAAAAAATATATAAGCACATAAGTATTCAATAAAAACTTATGTTATTTATTTAAAAAAACATCAATCTCTTTTCTCGGGTCATATAGTGAAATGAGTGCTACAGCTTGGTAACTAAAATATGCTGTTTCGGGAAAAATACAAATATTTTTTAATGATTTCGTGAGAATTTGGGGACTTGTGTTATTTTTGTTAAAAACGTTTTGTGTATTTTAAGTTGTAGCGTATTGTGGACAAGTCTATTTGGGATTTTTTTGTGCATTTAACCATATTTCGCTAATTTTGTAGGTACCTAGTTGTAGTATTCACCTACGATATATGTTAACGCAACGACATTAGAGAACAGACTCAGTAGATAGTACATTATAATCTATTATACCTAGGTATCAGTGAATCAAATCGATTCCTCTGTAGTATAGGTTCAGTAGCCTTGCCTGTCACGCGGAAGACCCGGGGTCGTTTCCCTGCCCTGGGGGGGGGGGGGGGGAATTTTACATTTTACATTCGCTCTTCTATTTAAAACAAAATACTACTTACGCAGTGTCGTCAGCACAGGTTGCATACTTTTTTTTTTTACTGTTTTTCGTTTATTTTTTCTACTAACAAATTAAAATGAACAAAACAATGATGGAAAATGTTCTGAGCACGAGAATTTCATGAGAATGGTTCTTTTAGTATATATTAGTTGTTCGCCGAAAGCTCATTCCAGCCCCAAGAATCTCTTACTATTTATAAGCAGAAGGTCTCACCGCGAGTGGTTCACTGCAACTCTTAGCCGTCTCTTAGTCACTAGCGCCTAAACGGATGTCCTTTTTGCGCGTGTGCTCCATCCATTGATTGACAACTGCTGGGTCCAGTTACAGTGGATTGCGGTTCAGGAACGACAGGAAGAAACGTGTCCTTGAGAAAGTGGAGCGGAAAAGGAAGGAGGTGGAGGAGGGGCCGTTCGCCAACAGCAAATCTGTTGCCACGAAAGCGACGTTTCAGATAAGCTGCTCGTGAGGAACCATGCAACAAATCCCCGAGGTCAGACTGCTGGCAGCAACCAGTCGCAGGCACCAACCACGGAGGAAGTCTGCAGTGATAGGGCTGTACAATCATGCATTTATATCTATAGCGGCCACGAAGATAGTTGATTGTGGAGTGGTTGTAACTGGGAGCATATGCACTGAAACTAAGCTAAGGAAAAACACTTGGTCAAAAGTGGAAGAGACATAAAACTACAAATGTTTTATTTTTTTATTTTTATGTTCAGCTCGTCAGATGTCGCTCAACGCTTCATTTTGCTCGCTGTTTTTGCACTTTGTTAACTTCGTCATATATCGGGTACTATTTCGGGCATTAAGTGCCTGCAAGAAAAATTGACTTTCGAAGGGGCAGTGGCGTAGCGTGGGTGGGGCGGAGGGGGCGGCCCGCCCCGGGCGGCAGCCCGCGGGGGCGGGTCGCCGGTGAAGCGGGTTGAGATCTGATCTATGATTCATTCATTACATGTGTCAGACACACTATAATGTTTCATTTTTATCTAAAATTTTGTGCACCAACTATTTTTTAATATTTATTTAAAAGAAAAACTGCGAAATCACTGGCAGAGCTCTTTATAACGTTTGTTTGTTTACATACGAACGGCAACATCGCATCACGCCGAGCCGTCCGGCGCGCGCGAGCCGAGTTGAGCGGCACTCCTTATTATGTTAATTACTCATACAAAATCTTTTGTTTCACGCGTCGGCCCGTGTCGATGCCTCTCTTTCGCACTCATTGAATTTAGTACTACGCATTGTACTTTACAGTTTGACCTTAACCCAGGGCAAACCAAACAACTTCCGCAAACCGGGACACAGTAAAACTCATATATTTCCCCGTACCGCGAGCGCAGGTAAACCCAAAAAAATATTAAAACCCAAACTAATAGCAGGCTTAAAAAATACTAATAAGGTTGCGAACAGTGAGAGGAGGCAGCAAGTTAAAAGACGCAAAATTTATATGACAACATTTAATAAATATATATACATATATCATAAAATCGCTCATCACAAATCGGCGCATCCATCATAAAATACCTACCCTATTACTACTTATAAAAAATAGCTATATAATAATACTAAAAAAATACTTTAACAATTCCCCGAAAAAATTATAATTTGATCATATACTTCGGTGTTCCAAAAATTAAATATAATTACCAAAAAGGCATTAAAAATATATAAGAACATATTAATACAAATACAAATACAAATATAGATACGCACCGGGCGTATCACCGCTGTAAATACTAATTAACATAGGCGAAATCTAGTAAAAAATTGACACACCTTAACATGCAAATAAATATACCAAAAATTTAGCAAATTACAAATTATGGGTTTACAAGCCCTTCTCAGTTAAATCATTTTCTAACGGTCGACGCCTTTTTTCTTCTAGGTCTGGCAGGGATTGGGTGAAACACGCTGAACGTAAAATCCCAGTTTCAGTTTTATTAGTCCGTTAATTTAAATCCCAAAAATCCACAAATTATAGTTTCGCACCAGGAGTCTAAAGGGTCAACGGGGCAGTGGCACAATTACCTCAGATCTACTATGAGCTCCGCTAGACTATAAACTTGGCTATATTGTCGATTGAACAAGAACTGGCTGCTAATATTGATTTTGACAAAGTTATTTCTGACTTCGCTGCACATAAGGCCCGTAGAATCCGCTTGTAAAACCGCTCATCCTATTTTAACTTCAATAAAAGGTACCTCATTGCATGTGAAATTTAATTTTAACTAAGCACCTATAGAATTAGGCCGGCAAAATGGGTCTCCCGCCCCAGGCGCCGAGATGGCACGCTACGCCACTGCGAAGGGGTATCGTAATATTCGAAGGGTTTAATATTTTAACGTATTTAATAGTTTGCATTAAACGAAAATTATTACTTTTTTATTTCCACCCCTGTTTTTTTTAAACCCCTTGCAGGAATGGTTTATCTTATCAAAAAATTGTTCGGACAAACGTTTAGATAAAATTTATAAGACGTACAAACAATTTGAACTGATTTGATGGCGTGCTTACCAAAAAAGTTAATGCATTATTTTATTCCTTTAACCCGTGTTTATTCCACTCTTTGCAGCAATGGTTGGTCGTATCAAAAATTGTTTCAGAAAAAAGATTTAGATAATATTTATAAGGTATACAAACTATTCGAATGGATTAAATAGTGTGCCTACTAAAAGAGTTATAAAATTTTTGTCCTTCAACCCTTAAAAATATCTGACAGAAAGTTAGTTTTGATTTGTAATTGTTAACTTTTTCTGTATAGTCACCACTCAGAGTCACCGATTTTTCCAGCGTTTCTTAACTCTAAGAAAACCGTTATTGTAAAAGGCTGCAGATTGCACATTAAGCCACTCTTACACTTCATGAGTTATGTCATTTGTGTTGTCAAATCGGTGACCCCGCGGCAGATTTTTCACTTCTGGGTACAAGAAAATGTAACCTGAAGTAACAATGGGAAAATAAAGCGGATGCAGCAAGATCTCAAAGCCACGTGTCCTTGCCATGATAACTGCAAAATGAGATGAGGAGCTGGTGCACTGTCAAATATAAGGCGAATGCCTGTAGAGAGGATACCGTGGCTTTTCTTCCAACTTGTCCAATATTGCTGTTGTTAGGACACACCTGCAGCGACAGCGCAACAGAGCAACTGCAGCGTCAGCGCAAATACTGGGACAGCGCTTCGGCACGAGGCTGGCCACCGCTGCGGAAAGCGAACGGTGTGGAGAGGGGGTGGGAAGGTCTCAAACACGGCAGCCACGCCCGGTGGGGGTAGCCGTGCCGAAACGGAGCCCGGAGCGCGTCATAGAGGTATAATAGGTAGATGGAGCGTTCGCTATAACTGTGTGGTCAACACCTATCACGTGACTTCAGGATAATTTGAGCGGGAATTCAAAGTTAGTTTCAGATTCGTAATTACAAAAGCATGAACGTAACGATTCTGTAGGTGTTCGCTGATCATCAAATGAGAGTATTTTTACCTTTGGGAGTGTAAGATGTGCTATTCAGAGAAAATATTTTATCAAACATTGCTTTCATCTAAATAAGGCTGGAAAAAAACTTGTTGAGTGAAAAATTCAGCAAAGTAGTTAAACATTTACTTAAGAATGAAGATGATGTTCCTCTATTTTAATGATGATTTAATTATTGTTTCATTTCAATGCTTGTTGTCTCATACAATACTGTAGTACTCCCAAAAAATCTATAAATCAAAATGCATGGCAGGGCCGTAGCCAAGATTTTGTGAAGAGGGGGGTCCAGTTTTGTGAAAAGGGAGGGGGGTGTCCAGTTTAGGGAAGGAGGGGGTCCAGTTTTTCATGAAAAGGGGGGTGGGTTAAGCTTTGTTTACATATTTTTCATTGAGTTAAATAAAACTCACACTAAAATCTATGGAAACACTTCACTTTTAGAAGTCCATTACTTAACACATAAATTAAAGTAGTGATTTTGCTAGAGAAAAGACAGCTAAACATTTTATATTTTGGATTTGTATGGTAAGAGGGGGAGGGATGCACTGTTGTAGGCCACTATGAGGATTACCATAATACTTTCAAATTAATCCCTGTGTAACCTTATGTATTGCTTATAATTTTCTTGTTCTGATTTCACTGGTTCTTTCTGTCTTAAAAACCTGAAGGGCAGTGGGAGGGGGGGTCCGTACACTACCCTCCCCCCCCCCTCCGGCTACATCACTGTGCATGATTAACAAAGGGTATAGCTAAATCTTGTCAAGTTAAAAGAGACATATCTAATTCTAGAAATACGGGTACTTGAAGATAAAATTTATTATAAAAAATATAGAAAAATTTAAAAAATGTAATATTAAAATCAAAAAGTAAAAACATTATTTACAACTCTTCAAATAAAATCAAGACTTTGTGGAATATAGAAAGATCTTAAACATCTACTTTTTCATATACAAATATGAACCTCTGTCTTACCTAATTTGCATATATATATATATATATATATATAATTTATTTATTTATTTAATTATTTATTTTCGTCCATCTGAACATACAGACATTTGCACAAATGGTATAGGACACGTCAAGGAATATAATTTAACATACAAACAGTAAAAGTTAAATATACCAAAAATCCAGACATGGGAGTAGTATAGGAATGACGGACCTGAAACAGGGTCCAGGGTGTGGTGTCTGTGGTGTCGACCGCCATCTTGGATAGTGACGTCACGGCGGCCACCTTCGATGAGTGTGACCTTGAAATTTGACCTTGACCTTGACTGTGACCCTCAAAAATTGTCAAAATTTGCCCAAAATTCCTCAAAAACCAACAAAATTTCTATTTTTTTGGAAAAAAATTCCGCCAAAAAATCTCAAAATTTTTTATAAATTAAAAATTCTCTTTTCGAGGGAAAAATTCCCGTTTCGAGGGAAAATTTCCCGTTTTTAGTCCTTAAAAATCCCAGCGGCTAGAAATGTCCATATATAGGCTTAAGCATCCATGTCTACAGCCTCCGATAAGCCTCTGACGTCATCATGGATAATGACGTAACCGTTGCAATTTTAGTTACGTCCGCCATCTTTAAAATCTTTAGTTATTACCCGATTTTAATAAAAAAAATTAAATTTTATAAAAAATTCAATTAATAAAATTTGAATAAAAACTATGTAATAATTTACATTTACGACATGGAGCTCGGAGTCCTCGGTTCGAACCCCATGTTGGGCAAAAAAAATGGTGACCGATCCTTCCCCCGTGGTGGGTGCTGGAAGACTGACCCCCACCACTTTGTTCATAGTATATATATCGTCAGGTAACATGACGTCATGTCCACCATCTTTTCTTCGTTTGCTGGAAGCGATCATCATTGTATCGTCTGCTAGAGTGCGCTGACGCCAAGTTAGTTTAATTCTTACCCGCTAGAGTGCAGTTATTAAATATTATTACTGTGACACCCGCCATCTTGTCATTTGGACGCCATCTTGGAATTGTGTAATTATTTAGCTAGAAATTCTGGAAAAGTTCCAAAATTCATTAAATAAATTTGCAATCAATATACTGATTGATTAGATCGTCCAAGGTCCTTGGTACGATCCTAGATGATGCAAAAAAATTGAATAGAACATAAATTTAACCTAATAGTGACAGGTTAGAGAGTTAAAACTCCACAAGTTCTTTCACAAATTAAATTTTATTACTTAATTTCTATTCTACTACAGGATCACCTGTAGAGGTTAGCAATCTTACAAACATTTAGGTCCGCATAGGCGTGAAATGACTAATTCTTAGCTCCAATCGGTTTATACTAGACAGAGACCAGCCAGAACCTTTACTGACATAGTCCTCCTCTTCTTGACAGAGTTTCCGGACACCATGTTTAACAGTTTGCTTCACATCTTTATAACTGTAAATTACTGCAGCCGATGTCTTGAATGCACACTTCTTCACTTTGTCATCGAACGGATACGGCTTTCCATATATATAGTCCAACCACAAGTTATATTTTAATGGGCCGTTTTTTGCTACGTCATCAGTAAGCTGTCTGATATCATCAAGAAAAGTACAAATGTCCTTCGACTCACCTAACATATTTAGATAATAGTAGTCTTTCAAAATTCCACGAAATGCAGACTGCGCCAAGTAGAAGCCATTATCGTTTACTTGTAATGCACCGAACACAGTCTTAGGTTTATTTTCATGTTCAGATGTCATAGCAGTCGGTTGCTGCACATCTGTTTTTTTGCTTGTAAGCTCACGAGTCACCAATCTAAACCGAGGAGTCGAACTTTCTACAGGTAGTTCAACAGTAGGCGCACGGACTTCACCTTTACAGTTTTTCGCATGTCGGCGCAAATTATCAATTCGAGTAAACTATTTATGACACTCATCACAGCGTAACTTCATGCGAGAAGGATTCTTCGTACATCTACTTCTCTCATGTCTCCGTACATCATGTGAAAATGCAAAGGTCATATCGCAGTAGCCACAAGGATGGCTAGTTGAAGACAAACCCGAACCATATGTCGATGTAACTGTAGGTGTACCATTTCCAGGCATACTCTTATGCACATCAATGAATCGTTGTATAGAAACCTTTACTTTCTGCCGCACCGCAGGGCCTTTGCATGTCTCCAAGTGATGCTTCAAATTAGCATTTCTTGTAAATTGCTTGCGACACTTAATACAACCAAACATTATACGATAAAGGTTCTTAGCACATTCTCTCTTCTCGTGTCGACGAGCATTGCTGATGTTTGAGAAAATCTTGTCACAGTAACGACATCTATGTTCGTTAATTGTTGACGATTCACCATCCATTGAAGTCACCATCGAGGGCGAAACAACGTTCGTCGAGGTTTCCTGTACAGCCAGCACTACCGGCATTAAAGTTCCTTCTGCTGGTGGTATCGCGTCTGATGAAGTCTCCTCCAGTGTTGTCGTCGTCGTTGCCAACGGGATCTGCTCCTCCTCCGTCGTAGCTGTCGTCAAGGTTCCCGTAGACGATGGTACAACCTCCATCGAGTTCGACGTTAAAGTCGGTAAAGATGCCATCAAGTTCGCAAGAACAGGTAATTACGCGACTTATGCACCAGAAGAAACAAACTAGGTGATCCGTACACCGTTGACGACAGTAACAAACTGAGCGACCTGCTGTCTAGGACTCGCTTATATATATGGACCGGATGGAATAATACGCTAGTCAAATCAAGAACAACTTACTATAATACTAGAGTCAAAACAACATTAAAAATAAAAGCACCATCAACAAAAAGGAAGCAAATTTGGGAAGCACCACGAACAAAAAGGAAGCACAATTTGTTGACTTGACAAGACCACCAATTTTAATAGGTATATTTAATCGTTTCAGTTTTCTTGGAAATCTATATACGGTATCAAATTTTTCTCACAAATTCTTAAGGACGCTAAGATACCGTTATACATTAACCAGTTTATATCTTACGGATTTTCAGATTTTTGAACATTTTGGCAAGTACAATTTTGTCTCTTTGTTAACAGCAGAATACTACTGTTTCTGTTAGGTAGTAAATGTTTCCAGTAACCCTGATGTACAAAATTAAGAAAGCAGTCAATACTTTTGTAAGCATTGACAGGGGTAGAAGGGGTACAGGTATTCCATTCACGATTCCAGGGTAATTGTGGTGCAGTGTCTATGACAGAGCATCCTTGCCAGGGAGTCTCGCTCGTCAGGCGAATCATGAGCAGCCTGTCGGAGTCACCTAGTCAGAGGTGTGTTCGTGTCGGTGAGGCGGGATGATAAGTGCGACGCTCGCTGGCGCTTCTAGCGCGGTATCGCCTCTAAGCGCGCAGTCTTCTCGCCGTGCATAGGGCAGCTATGAGATGTCAGTGGTAACTATAGCAAAATATATGGCGGAGAAATGAAAATAAAGGTATGAATGCTACCAAGAATCTCTACCGGATGTTTCATGCCAAAAATGTATTCTGAAATCACGCATTTCAGCCATTTTCATTATTCTAAAAAATATAGTTTAAAAAATAAATACTGAAATCCGCCCTCTAGGCCAGTAGCGTTAAACACAAATATCACCCAATTCGGAAATAATTCCTACAAAAGGTTTTTTTGCGTCAATGGCTTCATTTGTGACCCAATATGACTCTCCTAAGTTTTCCCCCTCGGGGGAGTTGTGGAAAAGTGGTGGGGGGTGAAAATGTACCCCCAAAAGAGACACTTTTGCAGTTTTTCACTTGTATCTCCTGAACTTAACAAAATTTTGGAAAAGTACCTTTTATAAAAGTTGTAGAGCATTAAATTCTGTGTAGAATAAAACATGGAAATAAAAATTTGGACTACCCGTTGCAAAACTACAAAAGGTGAAAGTCGTATAAATTTCTTAATTTTACGAATAATTTTCGTTTTAATATCAGTTTTTCTTAAATATCTTAAAATTAAACTTTTTATCAAACAGTTATTATACATAACTTTTTTTAAGAATTAAATTTTGCGTCGAATGGAATCAAGAGCGAATTTTTCGGCCAACGCGTTACCAAAATACAGCAGGTTAACGTTGGACAAGTTTTCAACAATAGCAGAAATGGTTGGTTTCAACTACACTTGAAGCAAACACATAAAGGCATGAATTCGATTGGTAACAATCTAACAACAGTCACGGCACTAACTGCCAAACAAAAAATTCCTACACTGTATCAACCACCGAAATAAAAGTCCCTGCTCACAACTCGAACTTAACACTAGCACCAAAGGGCGCCCGACATGCAGAGACATCACACGGCGCTTCAAGCAACTACGCCTCGGACGCCTCGTAACTGCGCCCACAGAGCATAGGTAAGGCATCAAACCACGCAAATGCAACCAAAACTAGCAAAAAAAAGTGACCTACAGTTATATGATAAACATGTTTTCATGCTATACAATATGACAGATACATGTGCTGTGTGTGAAGTGACAATAGAGAAGGGTGAGGCTGTGACTGTGAAAGCAAGAGGAATCAGAACGTTGGTCGAGTGCAGTAAGAAACGAGGTGATGGAAAGCATACTCGCTTTCAGACACGTGAGACTGTAAAGCTACACATCTCATGTCATAAATCTTACACCAGGGAGAAGAATGTGACTGCTGCAATGAAATCAAGTGGGAGTAAAGTACATCAATGCCGAGCAGGTCAGTCGGGGTTTAATTTCAGAACACTTTGTTTTTTTTTGTAATAAGGATGCGAGTGATGATTTTATCTCCCAACAACTAAGACTGAATGTTAATCGGCGGGTAAATGTCAGTTTAGTAACTACTATAAATTTCAAGAACAATGTGTTAGAAACTGCAGCTTCCCGGGGAGACCAGTGGGCGGAAGAAGTCAAATCACGCTTGGCCACAGTGAGTGATTTGGTTGCCAGTGATGGCAGATACCATCAGAACTGCATGAGAAAATTTGTTTTACCTGTTCACCCAACGAGTTACAAGGGTAGGCCCCCAGATGAAAACATCACTGCTTCTTTTGAACATGTTCGCAATTACATTGAGAGCATGCAAGAAGAATGCCAGTTTTCGATGAAAGAGATCATGAAAGATTTTTCTGGCCCTAAAGCGACCGATAAACAACTGAAGAGAAGGTTGGAAGACCATTACGGGAGTGACATTATTATATCAGTTGGTCAAAACCGAGAGACAGTACTCTGTTTCCGCAATACTGGCTACAAAATTTTGACCCAACAATGGTATGAATTCAAACAAGCGAATGAGGAGGAAGAACGCCTACGAATTATTAGAGCTGCAGCTGACATAATCAGGGAAGATATCCGTGCAAAAGTGTACTCCCTTGATGCCTATCCAGACCCACAACGTTTTGTTGAAACCTGCGAGGATGATGTTCCACAAACCTTGCAGGTATTGCTTGGTTCTATCATATTGAAAGGCAAACGAGGAACACTTAAAAAAGAAAAAAACAAAGTGATTTCTATCGCTCATGCAGTAATATCAGCCACCAGACCAAGGTCGTTCCATTCACCCCTCCAAGTTGGGGTCGGGGCCCTCCTGGCCAGGAAATATGGCTCAAGGGATCTGATTCAAATAGCCAATGGACTAGGGTTCTGCTGTTCCTATGAGGAAGCCAGAATTTTTGAGGTATCATGTATGAACCATCCACCCAGCTCTGTTCATCCAGACACTTTTTCCCAATTTGTGTGGGACAATGTGGATGTCAATGTTGACACCATAGATGGCTCAAATACTTTCCATGCTATGGGTGGTATCCACTGTGTAACTCCAGCGATTTCTGCATATTCAAGTAGTAAATCTATAGCTAGAGTCAGTACTGTTCCAAAAGCAAGCATTGTAGGAAAATTTGGTGTGATTCCAATAACAACAATTGAAAAAACCAGAGCACCTTTCAAAAACATTGTGTTTAAGGACTTGAGGGAAAATTTCTCCAGCATGATCATTCAACAGGCTGATTTCGACTGGATTGTGGGAAAATGGAAAGGATATGAACTCCCAGGTTGGAATGGTTTTATGGAGAAGCTCATGTCCTCAAAACCCTACTCAACATCACTCGCAGTTTTCCTTCCATTCATCAATGCACCTCCCAGTAACTATGACACCATCTATACTTCACTTCTCTCAGCAGTTGAAAAATGCAAGATCCTCGACCAAAATGTCTGTTTTGTCACATTTGACCAGCCCCTCTATCTAAAGGCACGTGAGATAGTCGCATCTTCCACTCCCGATTCTGAGTTGAACATAGTCATTGTACGGTTGGGAGGTTTTCATCTTTTAATGTCGTACCTGGGAACCATAGGCTACATCATGAATGGAAGTGGGCTGCAAGAGCTATTCAGCATTGCTTATGCCCAAGCATCAACAGAAAAAATGATGGCTGGGCGTGCTTATTCAAGGGCAGTTCGTGCACATACACTCTGCAATTTGGCTCTTGCAAATGTCATCCTTACGAAAATGAGGGGTAATGAGGACTCAGAAGAACCTTCCCATTCAAAGACTCCCTTGGAAGAACTTGATCACGAATATTTGAAGCAGCTGTTCACTGAGAAACTTGAAGAACTGGAGGATAATGGTCCCACTGCCAAGTTATGGGTGCTCTACTTCAAAATGACCACCCTCATGAAGCAGTTCATACAGGCAGAAAGGACTGGTGACTGGGAGCTGCATCTGAGTACTGTGAAGAAGATGTTGCCCTATTTCCATGCAAGTGGGCATTTTTTGTATGCTAAATCAGCGCAGCTCTATCTGCAAGACATGATGGACCTACAAGAGAAACTATCTCAAAAAGAGTATGAGAGGTTTGTGCTGAATGGATGGTTTACAATCAGAAGATCTGATAAATTTTGGAGTGGGATTTGGTCTGACATGACCATTGAGCAGACCCTCATGCGCTCATTAAAAAGTAGTGGAGGGCTTAGTCATGGTCTTGGTGTTTCAGATAGTACTCTCAGTAGATGGGCAGTCACCATGCCAATAGTTACAACAGTGGCACAACAGGTCGAGGATTTTAGCGGGGTTTCATTCACCACCTCAGAGCAGCATGTTGATGCCAGAGATGCTAGAGTACAGCGTGATAATCGAGATGTACAGAAGTTTGTGGAGTGGTTTCAATCTCACGATCCTTTTCCAGCAAGCGACTTCATGACGTCCATCAGTACAGGTGTCATGGGAGATGAATCAATAAACTGTCACAGAGCCTTTGAAATTGGGAACTTGTCAATGCTTACCTTGGTGGGACAAAACTTTGACGAAATCAAGTTTGTCAGAAAGAATCGTGTCATGAACATTCAAGGTTTCAAGTCAAAGTTTACCATTCATGGGGAGGATGTACCAGTCAATCCTGAGACAATATTTCACCGCATCGCACTCCTCAAGAAATCTGATGAAGAGCTAAGGGAATACTTCCAATACGAGCTGGCACCATATCCCCTGTCTCTATTCGATGAGGTTGGAATGAGGAAGGCACCTAAGTCTGTACTTTATGACTTTTTTGATCCTGTAGGAGAAGTTAACCTCGATGGAGCGGCTCACGTCATTGATGGAGGATTTTTATTACACCGAGTGGTATGGAAGAATGGCGATGCCTTTCAATGTATTATCAACAGGTATGTTGATTACTTGAAACGCCACTACAACAGAAAAGCTACCACTGTGGTTTTTGATGGCTACCCCGAAGACCTGCGTACCAAAAGCATCAAATCTGCAGAGCGGCTCCGCAGAATGAAGAGGCACATTGCTCCTGAGGTCATCTTCACAAAGTCAATGGTGGTGACGATGACCCAGGAGCAATTTCTTTCAAATGACAGGAACAAGTAGCGACTCATCAGCTTGCTTACCGAGAGGCTGGAAAGTGAAGGCATATCAGTGAAGCAAGCTCGTGAAGATGCAGACCACATGATCGTCACCACAGCCATCGAAGTTGCCCATAGTCATGAGAAGGTTGCTCTAGTCGGTGAGGATACGGATTTGTTGGTCATCCTCACTGCTCTAGCCACACCATCGGCTAACATTTATTACCTCAAACCAGGAAGAGGAACAACACCACAAAAAATATTCACCCACCAGAGTTGTAAACTCGCCGACGACCTGAAAAAGGTCCTCATTTTCCTCCACGCAATTAGTGGTTGCGACACCACTTCTTCATTTTACAAGCTGGGCAAGAAAAAAATAGTGAAACATGTGGCAAAGAATGTGCACATTTTAGAGGACATCAAACCCTTCTTTGATCACGATTCAAAACCTCAAGCAATTGCAGAAGCTGGACAACGATTTTTGACCACCCTCTATGGTGGTAGAACAGAGGACAATCTGGACAAGGTGCGGTTTGACATGTTTGCCAAATCCCTCATAAAATCTAAATTCAATTTGGCTTCCCTACCACCAACCACAGGAGCAGCTCGCCAACATTGCTTCAGAACCTACCTCCAAGTTCAAATGTGGTTAGGGAACCAGATGGATCCGCTCCAGTGGGGATGGCAGCAGTCCAACTTTGGACTTGCCCCTGTTCTTACCTCCAAGGAACCAGCTCCACAGTCGCTCCTGATGAAGATTTCTTGCAAGTGCAGCAAAGGGTGTGCCGGTGCTTGCGGCTGCAGGAAGGCAGGTTTGAAATGTTCGATCATTTGTGCCAGTTGCAAGGGGACCTCATGCACAAATGCCCTCCAACTGGTAGAATTATTGGAAGATGCCGAAGAAGATGTGTATATTGACCTCGACATTTTGACTGACAATGAATCAGAAGTGTCAGACATCGACCAAAATGTTGATCCCAGTGGTCCAACGGCAGAGAAACGTCGAAGACTTTAATTTTATTTCAGCACGTCTATTATTTAATGCTTATATTCACCCATTATGTATATATGTTTTAATTTAGTGACAATTTTTCATGTTAATATAAATATACTAATTTTGTATAGTATATTATTGTTATCCTGTTTGTGACCAAATTCTGTATATGAAGTTAAAACAACCATTGTAATTAATGTTGACAGTTGGGTCAATTGGCTAATTTTTCATTTTTGAATAAAACATTGTCTAAAACCTGGAGTTAAAACCAACCATTTACACTGATATTGAAAATTGGTCAAACTTTCAGCTGCTGTAGTTTGCTAACGAATTGTCCAAAAAAATTTTCTTGGTACCATTCAACGCAGAGATTAATGCTCTATAACTCTTATGAAATGTATTTTTCAAATATTTTGTTTCGTGTGGGAGATAAAAGCAAAAAACCGTAAAAACACCCCTTTTGGGGGTACATTTTTACCCCCCACCACTTTTCCACAACTCCCCCGAGGGGGAAAACTTAGGAGAGTCATATTGGGTCACAAATGAAGCCATTGAAACAAAAAAACCTTTTGTAGGAATTATTTCCAATTTGGATGTTTAACGCTACTGGCATACAGAGTATTCTTAAATGCTTTTCGTAAACATAATCTTTCGGATATACTGAGCAATTTTTAATTCTTGTGTTTTTATTTCATTTTCTTATGCTCTGCACACCGTATGTGATCCCTGGCAGGCGGGGGCCTTAAAATTATTACCTATCATTACGTGAGTTGGAGCCAGATCTGCGTGAACTCGTGCCTGCAAGGATGGACGCTGGGTCGTCTTTCACGCTTCTATTGAGCACATTCTCGCCCTTGTGGCTGCCGGGTGCAGGCCTGCAGCCAACCGGTGAAAAATTTATTATTATTTTTTTAATTATCGCTGTATAAATTATTTTAAGTGCATACTTCCATTAAACTCCACAGTCTTTAATAATCTTGTAGTTTTTTAATTCAATGTTTAAACAAACTTTCTTTCTCCATGATGCTTTTAAAAAAATATCAAAGTTGTTTTAAAAATAGTTTAAATACTAATTTTAAATAATTTTTCATAAATTTATATTTGCGAGCGTTTTCTCATTTCGCTTTTTTGTTGTTGTTGAGAAAACGGGAATAATAGAATCCTTTTTTTGATTGCAAACATTCTAAGGAGCTGTAGTGAGTATTCTTTTATTAGCCTATCTCACCCCTTTTTCTTTGTCCACTAAAATGATGGTAAATAAATGTCGCATATTTTGGAAAGAAAAAAAACTTCAAATAAAATAATTAATCAAAAATAATAATTTTAAGGTGCATTACAAATGAATGACATTCATTCGTTGTAAAAACCAACATTTTTCTTTATTTTTAGATTAAAGCTAATTTTTTATATATGCTATTTTGTAGCCTAGCGCAGGTGTTTGTAGACTCGTGAACTGTCTGCCTAGTGATGCGGGTAACGAGACAGGGTTGGGCGAGTTAGATTCAGTAAACGATCTCCTGTGAAACAGCGCTCGGGAAAAAGCGTCACCCCTTCAGCACCAAAATATCCCACGACATCTCGGAATGGTTCCTCATAACGCGGGTGCATGTATTGTCTGTCGCGGTTATTTTTACCAGTTGGCAACATGTGGCGAGATGCGCTGGCTGCTGGCAGTCCAAATAAACAACCCCCTCCCCCTAGGCCGAAAGACGTCGCCCTCGTTCGGGCGTCTCCCGCCAGGAGCGCGGCTGTTCCCACTGGCTCGCGGTGGCGTCTTCAACTTTTCTGCTTATTTGCGCATGATATAAATTTAATTAATAATATAATCATATTTATTTTTTTTATAAATGGTTACTTAACGAAACAAATACTAAGGGTCAGTTGCTGATACGGGGATTATATTCGGGAAGGGGGTTAATAAAAAATAGAAAAAATAAAATTTTAACACGTATATACTGTTAACGCTAACACACTGGCATATAGACCTACAGTAGAAGCCGTAGTTGACTTAGCTTCCATACTGTATTCAGTAATATTCGCACAGTTTTTCATAAATTCAGGAACTGGATTTATCATCACTGCGAGTTCCCACAGCTAAGGGATTTTATGAACTCTAGGGCAAATTTTATGTCGGTCCTAGAATGTACTGAAAGCAATAAATCATGTTGTATGATGATTTGGGTATGAAGCCTTCGTCTTAAAAACATTTTGTTTTTCGTATATCATTCATAAATAAATTAAAAGCGTGTTTCAGCAAAATCACGGGAAGCTGAATTCCTGTAGATCGTGACTTCCTCCCGTGGCACCGGCTGGCCTCTCGCTCGGTGACGTCACAGCGACCTGTATCGCGCGCAACTCACCTCACGTCAAACACTGTTGAAGCCTACGACATTAGGATTTAAATACTAATTAAACTAAATACTTTTTTGGGCCAATATCATTTGGATTAAATTATTGTTGTAGCCCAAGACTTTCGAAGTTAAAGACAGTTTGAGGCATTTTAGCCTGCCGTAAATTGACGATCGCATTCTACTGAGTTGAATGGTTGTAAAAATGTACATCCTATTCGTTTAATGTACGTAGTCAAACCATAATTATCACTTCCTACTGATGAGTTAGTATCTCAGTGATGAGATCGTATCACTGTGACTAGATCGTATTCCTGTGGCAAGATCGTATTCCTGCGATGACAACTTATGCCTCCGATGAGATCATATCCCTGCGATGAGACTGTATCCTACTGAGTTGAATTTTCGACCAAAACTGCTTCCTTTTCGTTAAATGTGCTTCCTTTAGGTCGAGTGTGCTCCCAAATATGCTTCCTTTTTTTTTAAAGTCCTTTCAAATTGGTTTCTTTTTTGTCGAATATGCTTCCTTTTACTGAACGTGCTTCATTTTATTTTAATGTGCATCAATAAGTCTGTACTCAGGACATGATTGGCCTCGTGGTTTTGAGACGCTTGGCGCATGATTTTGTACGTGAATTGTTTGAAATGTTCGCGAGTATCGACGAAAAATGCCTATTGGCTACTGAGTGGATGTGTTTGACAACCTGCTGGAAACGCCTGGCTACCAACTGGATATTGCTGGCGACCTACTGGACGCAGGTTCCTGGCCACTGAATAGACGTACCTGGCCACATACTATATGTACCTGACCAATAACTGTTAGCTCCTAACCAACTAATGTGTGCGTGGTCACAGATTGGACATGGTTGGTTGATCGACTGACATGAAAACACATGTCAAGGCCTGCAAAGGACTAGCTTCGTCTACTATTAAGTCTGTAGATTTTGAGAAACGCTTGTAATTTGTATGTTTTTTGTGTTTGTAGAATTCCTCTAGTAAATTTGTATTTGTAATTTTATTGTTTTGTCGAACCTGTCATTATTGGTAATTTCAATTGAATTATCTTTTGTTATATCAAGTGGGGATCGAACCAAGGACGGATATCAATCGAATCAATCAGAAAATTAATAAATGATTATTTAATGACTTTTTTGGCATATTTCGATCATTTCTAGCTAAATAATTACGAATTTCCAAGATGGTCGCCAAGACAGCCGACAAGATGGCGAACACCACGGTAATAATTTAATCCAGCACTTTAGCGGGTAAAATATCAAAATAATATGGTGGCAGCGTCCTCTAGCAGACAAAAAAAAATATGTCAGCAGTGGCCTCCAGTAGTCGAAAACATGACGGCTGCCATTACGTCATACTGGCTGGCATAATATCTGCCTTGGCATTAATGGTGGGAGGTAAGACTACCGGTGGCTTCTGTGGAGTAAGGATCCGTCACCATTTTAAATCGAAGGACCTCGTCGGGTTCGAACCCAGTGACTATTTATAAATTGTATTTTTCCCGTTAAAATTGGATAGTATTTACGGATTTTCGAAATGGCGGCCGTAACGAAAAATACAACGATGGCTGACCACCAGGGGATTATTGAAGGCCTGCCCATGGGGAAGCCTCATTGGAGACATGTCAAGCCTCTGGAATTTTCGGGAATAAAATGGATATTTTCCCTCAAAACGGGAATTTTTTCCTCAAAATAGGGACATTTCTAGAAGTGTTAAGTCATTTAGGAGGAATTTTGACAACAAAATAGCCGCTGTGACGTCAAAATTCAATATGGTGGTCGGTTCCACCTTACGGAACCTGCCGCAGGAGCCCCAACCTATATTACTTCCCTAAATTTGAACCCCTTGCAGTAAGTAATGTGTCTCATCAAAAATTGTTACAGCTAAATTTTTAGATAATATTTAGGATTTTTATAATAAATTTTAATAGATTTTATAACATACCAACCCTTGTTATTTCCACCACTTGGAGAAATGGTTGTTCGTATCAACATTGATCTTTAACTAAGGTTTATGATAATATTTATTAGGTATAAAGTAAATAAAAATGGATTCGATGGTGTACGAGGTACGGAAATTATGATTTTTTTTTTTTGTATTTCAACCATTGTTATTTACACCCTTTGAAAAAATAAATGCTTGTATTGATATTTATTTCTGGCATAATTTTAGGAAAATATTTATGAGTTACGAAATAAATAAAATGGATTCGTAGAGTACATGGTACGAAAGCTATGTTTTCTTTGTTGTATTTCAGCACCTGTTTTTCAATACCAGGTAAGTGTCACACAGTGATAGAAAAAAAAAAACTTTATTAAAGTTAATGATTGATAAGTTATTGGTTTTTATGATGAATATGAGTCATCAAAAGAAGCTCGGGTAAAAATATGTGTTCTACTGTCAACAACTAGGCCTATAAGGTGGGTTGGTCGCCTCAGACCTGGAGAGAGACGCGGGGTGACGGCGGCTCAGTCAGCCTATGGCAGGCAGCTGCCCGCAGTCCCACGACGCCCCAGTCTGCGCCTATCAGCGCCTCGTGGTCCAGCCTGCGCTCCGCCGCGCTGTCAGGACACCGCGCGGCAACACTGTCGTGGCATGAATCATCCCGGTGTAACGTCTTCGTTGTGTTTGTGAATACACAATAGCCTTAGTTATATCTAATGTGGCTATTTAAGACTTCATACCTCCTCTAATAGTTGCTGAACAAGTACAATATTTCGTATTCTTATAGTCTGGTTTCAAGAAAGTTTTTGCGTGCTGAAATAAAAAGATTTACTACTAAGTATAAAATTCATAGGCCACAGAGGGTAGATGTATGTCTCATTAATTATGAAAGATTTTAATACCTGTTCTTTCAACATTACTTATTACAAGGGCTGGAACGAATTTGGTGGACCGTGTAACTATTAAAAGGGAATTACCAGATTTGGAGGGAACTTCATTTAAAGTTAGTTTGGTTTACTAATTTCTAAATTGTTATTAAAATTTTAATATTTCAAAATTAAACAAAAAATATTATTATTTGTTCATTAATTTTACATTATTTACTTAGGTTAAAACTTTCTGCACTTATTTACGTAGATTTAAATAAAAATAAGGTATTTTAAGAAAAGGCGCCCTTTAACGATACTTGTTATACTTGCAAAACAAATACATTTTAGACTTGTAACCTCTTACTTCTAATAAATCCATTTAGATTTATCTGTATTTTAGATGATTTATCATTATCAATATATGTCTCTCCTTATCATCCGGTTGGAAAAACTGCAGCCCAGTAGCTGACTTGAGCTGGACGCGCTAGCGGAAATTTGAGGAGAGCCGTCCATCGAAACACGATCTGACTGTTGATGTCGAAACCTGAAGATAGAAGTGGTACAGTTGGGTCTGAAAGTCGAGGAGGAAGTTGGCACCCACAGAACTGTGGGTACGTCAGTCGTCACACCATGGCGACGGCGGAGATGCCAATTTTGGTAAAATATAATCCAGGGATCGAAAAAAAGGTGCACTACACTACATATTTAGAGAGTAGCAAAGTCTGGGAGCACTCTCCCGTTCGTTTGAGAACTACATCCCAAAGCAAATGACCTTTCAAACAAAACTTAGATCAACTCGTGCACAGACGGCGTGTAGTTGAGACCGGCTCGAGAACAAGTGCCTGCCTCGTACGGGAACAACTTGCCCGGAAGGGCACAAGTAGAAGGGGGGTCTTAGTTCCTAGCCCTCGCCACTAGATGAAACACGGGACTGAACCAGTGGAAGTCTCGAGGCCTCAAGGGGGGCGGGGGTAGTCGTGACAAAAGGCGGATGACACTGGGGTAGTACGGGAGAGGATAGGGGAATCATGCCGACATCGGGGCTAGGAACTATTAGGGGGTGGGGGACGGGGAGGGTATTCTTGGGCAGGCCGGACGCACAGCGCCGCCGTGCGAGCCCGGATGTAACGCAAGATGCAGCTCCTGCGTGGTGGTGTGATGTGCCTGGCCACAGTGGCTTGACCAATTGGATGAATTATAAGGCCTCCATGGGGTATGTAAATCAAAGAAAAATAAAATATGAGCCTCTTGATGCTCATCAAAAACACGAATACATTAAAAGTGTTTGAGTGTGCCAAGTAAATCCCTAATTTTCGGCACACAGGGACTTCCCGCGTTAGAGACCAATGTTTTACTTGCCCAAACTAGAAACTGTATTGTTTCCTTACAGGACTAACCTTCCACATGGGCGCCGGAATGCTGGCTCGCCCACTGACACGTCCAGAAGCATAGCTGTCGCCCGAGCAGCCAGCCGAGACAACCAGGTGTTGCCGCAGCTGTGTGGTGCGGGCTGCTACCAGCCTCGACTTGTCGTGACTCTCGCTCACGACTACCCGCCTTCCGCCAATATCCTCACTCTCAAGTTACAAACACACGTTTAGGCGTCGTCACACTCCCGCCTACTTGTAGCCTCCGAGTGCTGCCGACCTAGGTGTTACAACTACTGTTGAATGCTGGGTAACAGCGTGCTACACCCACGAGCCCAGACTCGCGCGTGTGACAGCATGCACTCGTTTATTTTCGCTTTCATTCACATCGGGAAACGTACCAAAAATATCCATGTGTCAAATGAAATGTCATTGTGTAACTACTCTGGAATATATTATATAAATTTAAATAATCTTAATAAGTAATAATCACAACTTTAAGAATTTGTGATTTAACTAGCTTTATTACATTTATGAGTTAACGTCTCAAAGGTCTCAAGGTTTTAGGTTATGAATGTCTGTAGCACAACGGTAAACTGCATGCTGTCAATTACCGAAACATTTTTTTCAGACGTGGTTTAAACCTCATTATTACATTTTATGTTTTTTAAAATTTTTATATAATTCATTAATGCTATATATATAACTTATATATAGATATATTATGTTATGCAAAAAATTTATTATTATGTGTATTGATTTCTCTGATACCTGTAATAACATTAAAATATATTTATGCCCGTTTTTATGTTATTTATTACTGGTTAGGCCTAAATACATTTTTAAAACTTTAATTTAAAATAAACTCTAAAAACACAAGTAATTGTAATGTATATATAAACGTATATTAATTTTGTAACTGAAATACATTTACAAGAAAGTGAATGTATAGGTATGTCTTATTAATGCTCAAAAGAACAATTGATGGTATAAAAGTTATCTCTAACATATATATATATAATATCATATGTCTGTACTGTGTAGAGTAATGCGGCCTTAGGAATATATATATAAGATGTTACTGCTATACCGACTGCACTATTTCCAATGACAATATAGGCATACTTATTATTAATAGACATATCACTCTACCAATTACCAGAGTGTTGAACACACACGAATTAGGCCAATTGAAATTATCTTTGCATTAGAGTATTGGACGCCTTGAAACAAATATCAACAAACGTGCGTCGTTGGTGACCAAAACTTAACACCATTGATTAATTGTTTAAATAGTTTGTCCCTGATTATAAGCGCCGGCGTTAGATGACGCCCGATCTCTTAGTGCCGGGCCACCGAACCTTTTTCAATGTTCCAATTACCCATAATGCAATCGCCTAGCGATCCAACGTTTAAATAATCAAACGCTTGAATCGCCGCGCCGCCGGGACAGCAGCCAATCACATCATGACAATTAGAAATCTATACTAAAAAGAACTGTTCGAGGCAAAAAGTCTGTCATTGGATGAAATGATAAAAAAAATGTACTGGAAATAGCTACTAACATTACCGAGAACTCAAAAAATGTAATTTTTGTCTGTTTGTCCATTTGTTTTAGCATTAATCGAGAACTACTGGACAGATTTTTATGACTATTTTTATAAGAAAGGTCTTTCGTTAACTTAAAAACTAGGATACATTTTATTACAGAATTCCATTCCTAAGAGAGTGAAAAATGTGTAAATATTGTTTTAATATAATTAATTATATCTCTGAAAATAATACAGCTAACAAAAATATTTTTGATACCAATAGTTAAAATAAGAAAAAATCCAATAAAAACTTTTAATTTTTTGAAAATAAATCCCTACGGGGTGAAAAGTGGTAGGTTTGATTTAGAGATGAATAATTATATCACCGGATTTAATAAGCGTAATTAATGATATTGGCTATAAATAATAAACATACATATACATCACATTTCAATCTTAGGACCATGTCGCAATAGTTTGAAAAGCTAAGGGTTCGGATATGTACGTGGTAAAGCATTGATGTGTGATTTTTGGTACAAATACCTTCCAAACCGATACATAAAACATAGTAATGAGATGTCTTGGTTGAGTTTTTTAATAGGCAGTATCCGACCAAATGGCTAGAATTGGCGAAGGTGTTTTGAAAAACAGTAAAATCGCTGTAACTCCCATAATATGGAAAATATCACATGCGTTGAAAGTATTATAACTCGCAGGAATAATACAAAAATATTTTGTGGGTAATTTTTTCTATACGACCAACCATAACTACAAAGGGTTGAAAAAACAAGGGTTGGAGGTCAAAAAAATTCATAAATCCCTTTACAACATCGAATCCGTTCAGATGGTTTGTAAATTTTATAATTTTTATTTAAAACTTTTGTCTAAAACATTTTTGAATAGACAAACTATTGCTGCAAGGGTTTTATTAAAATTGGAGTAAAATTTAAAAAAAAATCATAACTTCCTGAGTAGTAACACTATCAAAATCATTCAAATTGTTTGTAAATCTTACAATTTTATCTAAAACTTTTGTCTAAAACACTTTTTATAAGACATTCCATTTTTGCAGGAGGTTAAAAAATAAAGGGTATAATTAAAAAAAAATCACTTATTTCGTACCATGTACACTATTTAATCCGTTCTGTTTTATTGTAAAACCTTAAATTATTATTTACAACTTCCGTCTGAAATAATTTTGTATATGACCAACCATCATTGCAAGGGGTGGAATAAAAAAGGTTTGGAGGACAAATAAATACATAACTCCCTTCGAAGGCCCACCAACAAATTCGTTCATATTATTTGTAAATTATATAATTTTTATCTAACACTTTTGTCTGAAACAATATTTGATAATACAAACTATTACTGCAAGGGGTTGAAGAAACTTGGGTTTGAAATAAGAAAATAAATAAATAAAACTTCCCTACCATGTACTATATCGAATGAATGTTTATTTTTGTTTAAGTTTTTAAATATTGTAAAAACGTTTTTTCTCAAGTAAGTTTTGGCTTACAAACATTACTGCAAAGGGTGATAATAACAATAGTATAACGACAAAAATGACATGACTATTTAATATATATATATACTATCATATCCGTTATATTTTATTTTAAAACTCCTAAATGTATGTAAAATTTTTCGCTGAAACAATTTTTGATGAAAATAACTATTACAGTAAAACAGAGGTTGAAATTTAAAAAAAATTAAATTCCTTAGTATTAAATTCGTCTGAAATTATTTCTAAACATAAAAATATTACCTTAATGCTTAATCCTTTTCCCGAAAAGAAAATTATTAGACCACATAAGTATTAGTGCAAGGGATGAAAAATAATGTTTGAAGGTCAACAACTGTTTCATAAAAACCTTAGTAGGCATTATATTACATTCGTTAACACATTCATTGCTGGATACACTGAGTTAAAAACATTCAAAATATTTTCGCTGCATGGACTATGAGAAAAAATGAACAGATTTTTTTGTAAAGTATTGGGAACATATAGGATGTTATGCACATTAAATTCTAAAATGTTCCAGGATTTATAGAAATTTCCTAAACAATTCCAGAAGAAATATGTACTTTGATACATACGCCTGTAGGCTGTGCTGAAAGAGATTTTTTAATATGGACGTACTATCAAATCCGTTATATTTTATTGTATAAATCCTAAGCTTTATCTTAAACTTTTGCTGAAAAAGTTTTTGGTAAAACAACTTATTACCATAAAAACAGGCGTTTAAATTTTAAAAAAATTCAAAACTTACTTAGTATCAAATTCATTCGTATTTATTTTAAAACATCTTACTATTATATTGAACCTTGGTGAAAAACAAATTTTTACACGACTACGTTATTAGTGCAAGAGATGAAAATAGTATTTGCGGGTAAAAAAAATAATAACTACCTTAGTTTACATAAAATGAAATTATTTCTCTTCTATTTAATATTGAATGCATTGAGTTAAAAACATTAATAATATTTTCATTGCTTCAAAACTAAGAAAATGTTTAATTGGTCATTTTGTAATATCGGAGAACATAAATATGTTATGCACATTAAGTTCTGAAAATAATCCAGAAGCTTATAGAAGTTTCCAAAATATTTCCAAAATAAATGGGTACTATGAAAACTGCTTTTGCCTGTAGGCTGTGTCGAAAGGGATTTTCTTATTTGTATGTATGTTTAGTTTAGTTGGTATGGCACTCCATGCTAAGCTTGCTGTTATAAAATCGAAGCGTTAATAAGAACAATAAATAATAAATTACTTTGTTTGACCTTAAGGTGTTGATGTTTTAAGTGTGTTTCGTTCCAACGATGATAAGTAGAGACTTTCGAGTTGTTACCTGAAGACAGGCTGGAAGGAATAGGCTACCATTCTCTTCGGAAACCAATAACAACATGACAATTTTCAAATGGCCCTATCACCACAACCCGCCAGCCAACGGCGACTGACACGCGGATGTCGCTGCATCCCCCCCGTGCCAGCTCTTCCCTGAAGAGCGGGGGTGCGCCGCTAACTAGTCGGCCGGCCTGCGTGACCACAGCTGCCTTCTGCCCGCCGCTAATTGTCGCCATTAATTAACTCCTCCGCGCCCTAATTGGGTGTTTCCTGGAACACATCACCGCCCCTCTGGCTCTGACAGGTGGCGTCTGCTGGCGACACTGGAGGTGGTGGCGTCTGCTGGCGACACTGGAGGTGGTGGCTGACGACTCCATTCGGCACATCGCCTGGCGCAGATGTGTCAGCCACGAGACCGTGTTGGGCCTCACCTTCCATGTGATCTCCCCCCCCCCCTACCCCCTTCTTCAAGAAGGGCTTTTTCGCTGCTCGGATTCACACGAAGGGGTCGAATGCACTGCCAAGGGTATATGTAGTCTGTCTCGCGTGGCAGTTCTCAGAAGCAGTAGCAATGGTCGTGTGTCCTTCTGCAGTGTTGGGTACGACTTCATGTAATATTCCCTTTGAGAACAATCAGATTTTGAGACAAGTTGCCATTACTTAATGCTTTAATTTTCTATTTAATTTAGTGCAGCTCCTTCAAATAATTTTTTGTTTTAGCCTCAACATTGAAAATGCTGTGTAGCAAGTTAAAAAGAAACAACATAAAGAGACCTATGTGTACTAATATAAAAGAGAACAAGTGGGCGTATTATTGCGTGTATTTTGTAGATACGTGTGAGTCAGAAGGGCCTAACGTCAATTCAAAACAGACACCATCACGACGCACGAGGGTGTTCGTATCAAAGAAATCGCTACTCGCAAAGGAATCAAGAGGCAACTACAAACCGGGGAATATTTGAATGCCGTGCATCCTCGTGTCTGAAATAAACCGAAGCCGTTGAAGCACTTCTGTGTTTTACACTGGCCTGAGTCACATACTGTTCTCAGCTGCCTTCGGTGAAATTGCTGTAACTGAAAATACTCATTAAAAAGATTTTGCATGCAAGTATAAGTGTTAAACTAAATGAAATCGACAAAATAATGTAAGTTTGAGATATTCAGTAAATGATTTACGCACCAGTCGACTAACAACAGGATTTTGTGTAATGAAGTTTATAAATAATATATAAATAACGCCTTTTGTATTCGGTGGGGTTGGTATCGGCAGAAACTGCATATTAGTTAGAAGAAAAATAACTCAAAGAAATAGCATTCATTGCAGATACCTACTTCACTTGCCTGTCCGAAACTAGTTTTCATAGCAGGAATTTTAACACTAAACTCTAAAAAAAATTTTATGACGTTATGGTTAAAAAATCAGAAAGAAGGTGATTCATCCATCTTAAAATGTAATATTAATGTTTCGGAAATGATAACCATCACTTGTCTGCAATTTATCGTAATGTCATTTAATACTGTGTTTGTTAGAGTAGCAGTTTTCATAGAACAGGGAATTTATAACAATTTTTACCAATGTTTCACTGTACAAGAATTGAAAATTATTTTTGCTGTTAATTTTAATGTCAGAAAAATTCAGGAAAATATTCATTAATAAACTTTTGCCTGACTAATTGCATTATGGCATCTCAATTGAAGTTAATTTTCTGTGTATTTTTGTTGTTGTTTTGTTCCACATCTGGGTGAAGGTGGACTCTCACTGATCCATTGCGTCCGTTAATCATCCGTCCATCCTTCATTCGTCTGTATCGATAACCTGATATATCGCAAACATGGATAATTCTAAGCATCAAATATTGTAACTAAAGACCGATATGTGGGAAACGTTTGCCATCCCTAGATGCTCAGGAAGCGAAACACGCCAGCACATGGCAATAGACCCACTTCATTAATTTTGTTTTATTTGTTATTATAAATGTGTTTAAGGTATCAGTGAATTCATTGCATTTTTTTTAAAATTAAGGTTTAATGTGAAATATTCAGTAGTGAAAACTGTGCGATATAGCTGGGCCAAACAGCACACTTGCACAGAGGCAGCGGCGGGATGCGTGTCCAGTCAAGCTACGTCCTGCCGCATCGAGAGCCACGCCGAAGCTAGCGGTCCCAGCCACGTGGCTGGCCCGTCTCTTTCCTGCTGGCCATTTCAAGGACAGTCGGATATTACAATTTCAAATATTTTACAATATATAATACAAATATTAATTCTGATTTAAGTTATCCGTGTATCAGTGTGTGAATGTAACGGATATACAATTTCAAGGAGATGACATTAAAACTCTGGTCACAAATATGAAATGTGGCTGCGGGGGCGGGGCTTAGTGTTCCTGAGGAGTGCTGATTGGTGGACCGGAGAGCTGCCTCCGAGGGACGATGTGCGAAGAGGAGACGGGAGTCTCATTGCAGCCACGAAGGCGTAGTGACGTGTCCTACCTTGGAAGGGCCGGCACTACTTGGTATGTGAATCCGTTCAGGGGCTTGAAGCGTTAACGCCGACCTCAGTGTCAGCCTTTGAAAGGAGCGAGAAGGTTTGGTTAACGGAATCATAAGTCCGTCTGTGATTGTCGAAGGGGTCCTAATATTAAATGAGTAACTATCACGATAAAAAAAATATATATTCATGAACTGAACCTCCAGCAGTCAAGTTTAACGAGCCGCCAATTGTTGTTTCATGTGTGATCTCGCAACCAAGTCTTGTGATGTTACCCAGAGTCTAGCCGGAGCAAGGCAAGAACAGATCAGAGGTCGTAACTAACGGCTTCCCACGAGGAGGGTGGGTTACAACCAGGGCATGGCCACGTCTGCGTCATTACATGTCAAGTGTGTAAAGATTTTTTTTTAATTCAGCTAATTATTGCGCCATGTTGGTTAGACGCCAAAACAATGGCTGAAGCGTGTTTGCATAGTGGAAACAGTTTCAAACTACAGTGCAAACTCTATATAACGACACTTAACGGACTGAGCATTTTTCGGCGTTATAGAGAGTGGTCGTTAAATGGAGAGAAATAAAAGATATAATTTTACTAATCTATAATAATATGTATTTACTAATATAGTACACATTTTACACACGAACATTAATATTCATACAAATAACAACACTTATTACGTATAGTCTGTTATTTTTTCTTTGTTTTTCCATATTTTAGACACGGTAGAGCGGCTAAATCCAAAGCGTCTTCCAACATCACTGATATTTTCTCCCGCCTCTATTAAGCATATTAATTAAACTTTTTCGTCAATACACAAAGATTTTCGTTTACTCGCCATGTTTACAGTTTGAAAGTCTGTAAGCAACTGCGATAATGATAACGTGTAACAACTTCACAAAAGTCTAGTGATCGAGGTAAACATGTGCAAGTTCATCATACAAAAACAAAAGACAAAATTTCTTAGAATCTCCGGGACGCCAGTCAAAGTAAACACGTGCTAGATAATACAACAAAAGAACGTACACAGCTGCAGATATGCGTGACGCTATATAGAGTGTATTATTGTATAGAAAACAAGGTAAACCAACCAAAGTCAAACAATTTCGACGTTTTAAGGAGTTTGTCGTTAAATCGAGTGACGTTATAAAGAGTTTACACTGTACTTCTTTTAAGGAACAAACTGTTCTAACGACGGAGATTCTATATCACACTTAGACGTGGTGAAGCACCATTTCCGCAGTGTTTTGGGGGTGATGGCTAGGCACCCCGTCACACCACGGTGTCTGCTGACAAGAGTTGCAACATGGCAGTCCGAGCGCAGTTCTCCGCACAGCCAAGCCGGCAGGTGGACGGCTCTCCAGATAAGGCTGACAGCTCCGTACACAAGCACTCTGTAATCAACCTGAGCGCGGCGCGATTACGCGCCTTGTTTCACAACTACACGAAACTGGTTCTAAAAGATGTTGAAGGGGGGGGGGGGGGATGATATTTGTGTTGGTGAGGCAGGATGATAAGTGTGACGCTGTATCGCCTCTAAGCGCAAAGCTGTGGCCTGGCATAGGGCAGCTATGGGATTGTAATGCAAGTCCCTTGAGTGCCTTCAAGGTACTGTACTATGTGTTTTTCATGCCTTAAAATAATTCAAAAATATTCATTTTAGCCATTTTATATCTTCTAAAATTACATTTTTAAAACGAAATACGGTAAGAGAACTTCTATTCTGCACTGTTAGAAAGTACAGTAAATCACAGATATTCCAACGAAGAATTCACCTAAAATAAATGAAGAGTTCTTCCTAAGCTTCGTAAGTTTATATAACTAAATCTTCGTAGAAACTACGCCGTATTTTGACTTTTTTTTTTTAGGTAAACACACTCATAGAAGAAATAAGAGTGGTTTCTTCGCATTCTGCAGTAGGTATAGGTTCAAAAGCAGTTTTACTGAACTATACTTGTAATGGACAGAGACCAGGGGCGTAGCCAGGGGGGGTTTTAGGGGTTCAAACCCCCCCCCCCCCCCCTTAGCACCAAATCTTTAATTAATTTCTTATTCATCACTCAAACAAATTTCATATTAAAATTAATAAAAAATTTTACCATTACAATATTTAAATTTTAGTACCGAAAACTGCTAAAATAGCACTATTTTACACCTTAAAATCCAAATTTTCCCGGGGGAGGACCCCCCCCCCCCCACCCCCTGCGTTAATACGGAGGGGGGGGGGCGCATGCTATTTAACACCCCCCATACACAAATCCTGGCTACGCCACTGACAGAGACAGAGAAGAACTTTAAATACTTGTATTCATAATTTATCTATAATGACTTGAATAACGTGAGATTATTCAGCATTGTCATGTTTATGTTATTGTATCTTGCGACTAGACACTACATGACATGGAATTTATAATGATTGCCAAACAGCTTAAATAAATACAGAAAAAAAGAGACAATAGCGTTACAACAATTATAGCAAAATATATTAAAGATCGTTGGCTTTCACGGCCATTGTTTGGAGTTGCTTGGCTTCTGAGTTGTAGCTGCGCGGAAGGTGAAGATTTCACAGACGTTTCGGTTGATCTTGCAGTCGTCATCATCAGGGTAGCCGTTACCTATAAAGTGCTTAATACAACTGTGAAATACTACAGCGTGCTTTAAGGGCTCCGCCTACCTGGTCACACAGACGGTGTGCAGAGCTTCAGGAAAAACAACGCGATTTCAAAACTACTCAAGATATCCGAGTGGGGTATGTTTACGAAAAGCATTTAAGAGTTCTCTGAGGGCCGAAAAGTACTTTTAATTTTGTATCATGTTTTTAAACTGTATTTCTAGAAGAGTTAAAATGGCTAAAACGAATGTTTTCAGAGTAATTTTTAGGTGTAAAACAACCAGTACAGATTATTAAAAGCACTTAAGGGGCTTACATTACACCTTTATCTTCATTTATCGGCCATATAATGTTGCGGTCACCACTCAAATTTCACAGTTATCCTGTGACGACGAGAAGACTACGCGTCAATTTAGAGCCTTGCGCTTAGAGGCGATACCGCGCTAGAAATACCATCAAGCGCCGCACTTATCATCCCGCCTCACTAACACACACACACCCCTGACGAGGCGGGCCCCTTAATAAGTACCTATAGTTTTAGTTCTTAATAATGAAAGTTCTTTGTTCCGAACATTTAGAAAATTAAAACTATCTATATTAAGGATCTGAAATGAATAAATTTTTATGTGTGAAATCCCGTGCAGTGAGGTATTTTGTAATGATGTATTACTGGATTAAAATTAGTCTGACGACTGATCGTGGTAAGATTAAAAAATGTAACAGGCAAAACACTAGATCGTCAAAACTTTGCATTAAGTTTTCGAATGTACAAGCTTTGTTGTAATTAGTTTTTATTTTTTTTATTCGCAGCCAAAGTGTGTAGATTGTTGTTACGTCAATTATCGTGCTCACTTCTTAACCAACACTCGCATTCCACAGTCGACACTCCAGAATTCTCTGAGAGATAGTATAGGAATTCTAGTTCCCGATATCATGTTTGACCATGTGATTTCTAGAATATTGATAATTCTTGTAGATACACTTGTAGATATCTATATCAAATATCAGTACGGAACAGAACGTTGAATTTCCAAATTTCAATTTTAGTTTGAGTTTTAGAAATTATTGATATGTAAATGTATACACATATATACTATTAAATAAAAGATAAAATAAGTATATAGCTTATGCAACGCAATAAATTTAATTAAAATTTTACTTTGAAATAATGTTTTAACCAAATATCATAACCTAATTATGTACTTAACTTTAATTGTCCAGGCAGGCCTATACATTGTAATAATAGTAAAAAAACCATTTTATTTTTAAAATATATATATTTTTACGTTTTATAATGTGGGGATAACTTGGTTCGTAAGGGATAGCTCAATATAGTTTTATTTCAGTTTTATTTATTACTAATATTTACATTAATAATAAATAAGTGTATTAAAAATGTCCGATGGCTCAACAGTGGTTCGCCCCCTACCCCGCTGCTGTCCACACCCACAGTCTCGCGCCACTCGGTCGCCGCACACTTCCGAGCCAACCCTGCGTCGCACCACTCTCAGGGAGGTGGGTCAGCTCTCCGCCGATGTCGCACTTCCCTTCGCTCTCGGACTCGGAACTGCCACGGGCCCTGCTCGGAGCTCGGCACTCACGCCTCACTCGCGGCACCCACCGTCTCCGAACTCCGTCGCCAAAAACTATCGCGGAGGCCGGCGTCGCTGCTCAAGTAGTCCGTGGCGTCCTTCTCGAACCGACGAGAGCAGCAATGACGAGTCGCGTCATCCCGTGCCGACCCGACGCCAGAAACATCGAGAATAGCGATGCTTGTTCACGCGGCGGCCCGCGGAATTCCCAAGGCCGCTCAACGATAGATAACAGCGCCGAGACAGGACGATGCGCGGGGAGCGGAGGGGGACCTTGTGTTCCGGCCAGACGCGCGTGGCATGCCTTACGACAGTGAACGGCAGTGGCCGTGCAGGGCCGCCTGCCAGCTCCGAACCTGGCACCGCGGTCTGGTCTCTCGGGTCGTAACAACATATTGTCCCCTGTTCATGGGGAGGCACGCAAACCTACCACCCAGCTAGGAAACATGTCGGCCTCCTGGCTCGCCAACTCACCTATTCTCCTGTACCTATCTGACAGTAGCGAATTAGCTGTTTGCGTCAAATCAAAATTAGCAGAATCAAATCTAAACTGTAACGAAGTGTGAAGGAACAGGCTTACTAAGATTCTACCACCAAAAAAAAAAATTACAACCAGTAAATAAACTTGCGGTGTTTTATTTTTCAAAGGTGCTGCTGACATACAAAGTTTACTGATCAAGTTAAACTTATGAATACTCATCACATTTCTGCCATTGCTCGCAAACATTAACATCGAAGATATAAAATAAGCGGTAACTACTGTAACCACTGCTTCTACGACGGCAGCCGACTATTAGGCAAAAAAAAAAAGCCAAACTAAATATGTCCCTGCATACCAAAAATATTACTTAACTTCATCCTTACAAATATCTACCTAACAATTAATTCACAAAACCAATAAAATAAAATTAAAGTCTCCATACCTAAACACGTATACTAAAATAAATTAAAGTTCTTTAAACTTAAGTTCAAAAAAATATTCATGGACGGGATAAACAGTCTACCCGCAGAATTACAAACACATACGACTTGCAAAGATGACTCCTAGTCCGTCCACAGCTCATGTGCGGGTGCGCTGCGATGAGGCAGCTTTCATCTCCGTGGTTATGCGCTCCAGGAGTGAACACCGCACGGCTCAAGCTTTCACCGCGGAGCACACAGTCATATACACTACAGAGGGTGGTCCTCCCGTGATTCTTACAGCGGGCATAGACAATGCAACATGCCGTTGCCTCGGTTGCAGTAGTAAAACCAGTTGCGCACAAGTCTCAAACTTTCTTTCACCGAGTGGAAATGTGCGCCTAAATGCAACCGCGTATTTTACTACATTCAGCAGGGTTCTCTCGTACTTATGAAAGTTGCGTATCTACAATACGCACAGTCACGATTTGTTGGAGAGGAGGGGTTCTGCACAGCAGAGCAGCAAAAGTAATGTCCACGACACCAATCTAAACAATAACGCGCTGTGGTTACAAAAATGCTTGCACACAGTTAAGTAGGGCTACACTCATAAAACTATGTATATGCTCGTCCTGCACGCTAGTCCACACGTAGACACACGTCACGAATAAACTTTCTGGTAAACCAAACAAAAACAAGTCTCAAACAACTAATGTTTACATCTAAAAGTTTTGCCAGAAACCATCTATCGGGAGGGCACCATGGAACAAATTCACTTTATGAAGTTCTTGCAGGCGTGGTCTGTCCTATCGATGCCGTGCTACTAGGGCCCACCTCTCGGTGCAGCTCTGCTTGGCCCGCCCTCGCCCATAATCCCTGACCGCTGCCGTCCACAGCGCTCGTCCAGCCTGCTACCATGCTTCCCGCTGACATGAGCCTGCTACCATGCTTCCCGCTGACACGAGCCTGCTACCATGCTTCCCGCTGACATGAGCCTGCTACCATGCTTCCCGCTGACATGAGCCTGCTACCATGCTTCCCGCTGACATGAGCCTGCTACCATGCTTCCCGCGGACATGAGCCTGCTACCATGCTTCCGCTGACATGAGCCTGCTACCATGCTCCCCGCTGACATGAGCCTGCTACCATGCTTCCCGCTGACATGAGCCTGCTACCATGCTTCCCGCTGACATGAACCTGCTACCATGCTTCCCGCTGACATGAGCCTGCTACCATGCTTCCCGCTGACATGAGCCTGCTACCATGCTTCCCGCTGACATGAGCCTGCTACCATGCTTCCCGCTGACATGATCCTGCTACCATGCTTCCCGCTGACATGAGCCTGCTACCATGCTTCCCGCTGAC
The DNA here is from genome assembly GCF_032445375.1 of Bacillus rossius redtenbacheri. Taxonomy (NCBI): domain Eukaryota; kingdom Metazoa; phylum Arthropoda; class Insecta; order Phasmatodea; family Bacillidae; genus Bacillus; species Bacillus rossius. The sequence goes on from NC_086332.1 coordinate 116,563,828, forward strand.
ATGAGCCTGCTACCATGCTTACCGCTGGCATGAGCCTGCTACCATGCTTCCCGCTGACATGAGCCTGCTACCATGCTTCCCGCTGACATGAGCCTGCTACCATGCTTCCCGCTGACATGAGCCTGCTACCATGCTTACCGCTGGCATGAGCCTGCTACCATGCTTCCCGCTGACATGAGCCTGCTACCATGCTTCCCGCTGACATGAGCCTGCTACCATGCTTCCCAATGACATGAGCCTGCTACCATGCTTCCCGCTGACATGAGCCTGCTACCATGCTTCCCAATGACATGAGCCTGCTACCATGCTTCCCGCTGACATGAGCCTGCTACCATGCTTCCCGCTGACATGAGCCTGCTACCATGCTTCCCGCTGACATGAGCCTGCTACCATGCTTACCGCTGGCATGAGCCTGCTACCATGCTTCCCGCTGACATGAGCCTGCTACCATGCTTCCCGCTGACATGAGCCTGCTACCATGCTTCCCAATGACATGAGCCTGCTACCATGCTTCCCGCTGACATGAGCCTGCTACCATGCTTCCCGCTGACATGAGCCTGCTACCATGCTTCCCGCTGACATGAGCCTGCTACCATGCTTCCCGCTGACATGAGCCTGCTACCATGCTTACCGCTGGCATGAGCCTGCTACCATGCTTCCCGCTGACATGAGCCTGCTACCATGCTTCCCGCTGACATGAGCCTGCTACCATGCTTCCCGCTGACATGAGCCTGCTACCATGCTTCCCGCTGACATGAGCCTGCTACCATGCTTCCCGCTGACATGAGCCTGCTACCATGCTTCCCGCTGACATGAGCCTGCTACCATGCTTCCCGCTGACATGAGCCTGCTACCATGCTTCCCGCTGACATGAGCCTGCTACCATGCTTCCCGCTGACATGAGCCTGCTACCATGCTTCCCGCTGACATGAGCCTGCTACCATGCTTCCCGCTGACATGAGCCTGCTACCATGCTTCCCGCTGACATGAGCCTGCTACCATGCTTCCCGCTGACATGAGCCTGCTACCATGCTTCCCGCTGACATGAGCCTGCTACCATGCTTCCCGCTGACATGAGCCTGCTACCATGCTTCCCGCTGACATGAGCCTGCTACCATGCTTCCCGCTGACATGAGCCTGCTACCATGCTTCCCGCTGACATGAGCCTGCTACCATGCTTCCCGCTGACATGAGCCTGCTACCATGCTTCCCGCTGACATGAGCCTGCTACCATGCTTCCCGCTGACATGAGCCTGCTACCATGCTTCCCGCTGACATGAGCCTGCTACCATGCTTCCCGCTGACATGAGCCTGCTACCATGCTTCCCGCTGACATGAGCCTGCTACCATGCTTCCCGCTGACATGAGCCTGCTACCATGCTTCCCGCTGACATGAGCCTGCTACCATGCTTCCCGCTGACATGAGCCTGCTACCATGCTTCCCGCTGACATGAGCCTGCTACCATGCTTCCCGCTGACATGAGCCTGCTACCATGCTTCCCGCTGACATGAGCCTGCTACCATGCTTCCCGCTGACATGAGCCTGCTACCATGCTTCCCGCTGACATGAGCCTGCTACCATGCTTCCCGCTGACATGAGCCTGCTACCATGCTTCCCGCTGACATGAGCCTGCTACCATGCTTCCCGCTGACATGAGCCTGCTACCATGCTTCCCGCTGACATGAGCCTGCTCCAGCGCTCGTGTCCACTGACTTCCTGCGCTCACCCGAAACACACCACCAGGTCGGCTTTGTAACCACTATTCTAGTTACTGTTCCTAAACAAAGACTAGACTAAATAAATAATTGTACTCAGATGGGCACGCCCCAGCATTACTTTCATTCGACAAGACACCTTATTGATATTTTAAATGATAATTTTAGTAATATTATTGGCTAAATTCAATTTTAAGAATTCTTTTGAAGCTCGATAACAAGTAAGCAAAAAATCAGTTTAAAAAGGCAGAAATCTGTTACCATTTAAGTATTAAGTACCTGTTATTCTAACAAGGTATCATGTACAAAATACGTCATTTGAATGTTTTGTGGAGTTACATCCCTATTGTGATATTTCTTCTCAGTTAATCAGCTCCCATGATATACGCTAATGAATGCTGCTACGCTATTCTGCCAAGGAGCTGATGGAGGGTCTGTTTATTGCTGGAGTAAGAAACATACGCCTTTTTAGTCAAAGCAATTTTTGAAGTATTAGAAACAGTGTAAATTTCAATCTGTTTTCAAATAGAAATTTTTTTTATTTCCAATGTATCTAATTCCTGTAAAAAAACATCGTAGATTCATGTTTGTATATTACATTCTAATCCATGCAAACTCATAGGGAGTATTTCCTAATGGAGTCAGAATTGTGAGTAGTATGCATTTATTTTTCTAAAAAGATAATTTATCAAAAATACCATGCGCATTTAGGTGAGTATTTTATCTCATAACCTCAACTGTGCTGCCAGACTTAGCAAGGGCAGATTGAGGTTTTTAACACAAGTTTTCGTCTAAGAATTACAACAAATAACTGATTTTTAAATTAAAGTCAGTATCAAATAATTTAAGCTTACCTATATAGCCTTCAAACTCGAATATATTTAATATTATATCGATATAATGGCAAAGAAATTAAAGAAAGACTGTAATAAGATTAGAAAATTATGTTCACTTCGAGATATATGTATATAAGATATATACCTAAGGTAAATCAGGTATATGAGATTATATATTTCGAATTCAGGTGTGCTGAATGCGCCAGGATATTTTGTAATATCTGTGACGGTTTAATCAGTGCAAACAAAGAAACCGGTCAATTGGTTGGTTTTCTTTTCTGATTCTAGTTGCAGATATTGCTATATATTAAGGAAACATATTTAAAAATATCCCCTTCGACATCTGAAATAATGCATCTTTATAAAAACTAAACATTTTTTTTTTTTTTTTAAATCGTTTCAGAACTGTTGAAGTTAACTTTTTACTAACACACTTAGTCTCTCTATAATGCGTTTTAGTAAAGCTGTGTAAGCCTACGTATGAATAATGTTTGAATTAGCAATACCGAGAAGTAAATGTCGACATGTCAATTTCGTTGTCACAGATGTTTGCGTAGAAACTTATTTCGAAACAAACGAGCATGTCGAAGGCCTCTCAGACGACCGTGGTGTTCCAAGCGTGACGAAATTCCTTCGCGCGACACAAAACCCGGGCGACAATATTGTGAAGACATTTTTTTTTTTGTGAGAGCGGGCTCGGGTTCTTCCGGGCTGTTTGTTCGCCGCCTGTCAGCTGGCGGCGGAGCAGCGGACACGCGGCTGTAAATCACTCGGCTAGCGGGGGGCGGTGTCTTCCGGCGAGACAACAGCGCGGAAACAATCGCCTCGGGCCTCCCAGTCGAGCCTCGCTGCCGACCATGACTGCACCCCTCTTGACGGCGTTCTGGGCAAACAACATCACCTCACGCATCTGGGAATCAACAGCAATCCTAGCAGTCACACAACAAATGACTGTGAGGTTATGTTCTTTTCGGACGCTTTGTTTATATTTTTGTTTGCGTTGGCCTGACCTCCTCATTTTTAATCACGTCGGGCACACGAAAACGTCCATTCAAATCACAATGTTCAGTAAACTTAACCAACGTATTAATTTGAAAGTTAATAACGATGCACTGTAAATTCTTTTTTTTATAAATGGAACATAAATATTCCTGTAAAATTGCAGATATTTGTACACTTGTACATTTACATAAACACAACTGTATCACTACAAACATTGTGTTCGCAGTAATACTGGGTTCGGATTCTTACTCGGGCATTTATGCTTTGTGTTGTCCCAGTACCTACAATAAATAGTTAAAGTTGTTTGTAAACCATCCCCTTAAAAGCTTTTGAGGATTAACTGCATACATTAATGAACATAAAAAAAATTAAGCGTTTAACATATCGATTATCTTTTCCGTTATTTAAATAAATTATTTTTGAAAGAAACATCAATTTAAAAAAAAATCATAAGCTAATTTTCGTAAGAAAAACTCAGTATTGTCCCGAAAAACGTATTTTATATATGCAAAAATAACCATAGGCATGTGTTGTACAAAGTTACAATATCATTATTGTAGTATTACAAAATATCTTTGGCAACTGGTTTCCAAAGGAATCGTTTGTAAAAGTTCAAGCCAATCAGGTAGCAGACCTAACAGCGTGATTCGCCTCAGCCTAGAGTACCCAGTCAGATGCAAGACTGTTTCTCAGTCATGTGCAGCCAATAAATGGCTTGAGTACAGCTATGGCAATGGATTCACCACGCAATATTACTAATGGGCTCTTTAATTCAGTCTGGTCAACATGATGAAACATCTCTCTTAAAATGACAGCCTCTATATGTGTATTCTCTTATTGTCGTTGGCAAGGAGTGTCTGTGGAAAAAGGTTTAGTAGTCTCCTGGCCGTTTTCACGGGATTGTTTGTGAGGTTATGTTCCCGTGTGTTTTATTTATTTGCTTTGTAAATTATTTAATTATTTTTAATAATTAATTATTATTAATTAATTCGAATAAAAATTCTGCATATTAATTGATTAACATTACTAATTAAAATTGATCTCTATTATTTTACAAAATTAAATAGTTTATATTACACATGTGTTTACGTTACTACTGAATAGTGACTATTTATTTGTATTTTTAATTTGATTAAATTAATACTTTACCAACCTAGTTTATAATATCACTACAGTACTTTTATTATTTTATAACTATAAATCATATGCATCATATGCATGCTAAATTAAAGTTAGATTTTTAAAAAGTATGTATAACTTCTAATGCACGTACATAAGTATAGGTACGCATCCATTTCTTTTTGCAGAAATAACTTAACCGATATTTTGTGAGTTTTATAAAATCAATTTTGCTACACGTAAATTTTGGTTAGGTCAACAAAATATTTTTTACAGCTCATTAATATTCATTTCGCCATAAACAAAAATTATTTCTTTATATAAAAAAAACTTTTTCTGTGAGTGAATTGTATTGTTGGCGTATGTTCAGCCTGTTAACGAGACGCTAGAACTCGATGCATTTTTGGACTAGCGCACGTTCACGCAGGCCAGAAATGATTAAAGACACTGTAGTAATCTATTTGATACCTGGATTTAGAAACTTTACCACAAGGGTGTTTTCATTTCAGATGTTACCCATGGGCCATGGAATAATGTGTCACGGTCCGTATCCGCGGCCTGTCTGTTGATCTTTACATTTACGATGTTCAAGAAAGTTTTGACAGTGACGTGTGTCCATAACATGACTAAATGACCTCTTTGTCCTGGCTGTCTCGTAATGCGAGTGCAGCCATGTGAACAGCTGAGCGGCGATGGGCTTTCAGCGTGCGACCAAACATCTATATCAAATCCAAACAGTGCACTGACAGGCGTTAAAATCGATCCTAGGAACGAGACATGGCCTGGGAAGCTCGGCCTGCGACACACTTGTGTTTCCTGTGCTCGCTGCGGGCGCCGTGGGGAGTATGCGCACTCCGGGGCCGCGTGGTGCCGGCCCCATGGGGTTAGGAATTCCGGCCCACGACTGGCGCCATTGTGCGCCTCGTCACGTGTCCGCCCCCACCCCTTCCACACACTGCGCATATTACACCCCGACATTTGTCTCCTGGCGACACGCCTGGCTGAGAGGAGAGCGAGTGAGTCAGGGTCCGAACATGGTGTACAGAGCTTCGGGTGTAACACGCCATTAACCACTCAACATTAATTAAAAGTGTCCGATTACAAATAGCATTCAAGATCCTTTGCACATTATTGTATGAGTGTCGTTTCATGGCTTCGTCTTTACGTGTAATTCTTGCACAGTGGAAAATGGAATAGGGAAGTGCAGTAAGCTTTTAAATTTAATATTCTACCATGAAACTATAAGGGTTACGTTTTAAAGTCCCATGGATGTGTATCGAGAAGACTGCGCGCCGGTTCTGTGCCTGGCGCGTAGAGGCTGTGAGGCGAGTGGTGCGAGCCAGTGTCGCCCTTATCGCCCCGCGCTTCTAGAGCTCGTGTCTCCGACAGGCGGCCACCTTAATGTATCCTCGGCTTCAAGGTCGCTTAGAGATGGCATGCAATGCATGAGCACTCCGGGAATCCCTACCGCCTCAAGTCAATGTCCGCCACGTTTTCAGTTTGCGGAAATACGTACTCGACCACACTAGGAGGATACAAAGGAATTGCTGTGGGCCGAAGTTTCTGATAGCACAAAGTTTCTTGTCAGTATTGGACAAATGCCGAATAAATATTTAAGACGAAATCCTTAACTTGGAAGACACCGTCATTTTTGATGACAGCATTACGAAAATGTAACTGCACATTTACCAGCCTTTTCTGCTCGGACCGTAGGTGCTAACTTCCAAAGCATGCACCGCTGTACAGCTACAAGATATCTGTACTTTACCTTCGCAGTCATTTATGCGTCTAAAAGGTACGCTGACTAGGGCAGATTGCACGCATCCGACGACAATATCCTGCAACGGTAATCTTCAACTTATCGAGACGCCATTGAGTAGACCAGACGAGAAATGTAGACATAACCTCCGCTTTGAAAAATTACCTTTCGAGGATGCATACAAGCTACCTGTTTATGCCGAAGTAAAGTTCGAAGTTTGTGTTCCTCTGTCCATGATTCTGGGATTTGCTGAAGACTACAAGTATAGACTAATTAATTCGAAACAAGAGCTCGTACTGATTTTAGCCAACATGCACGTTAATGCATTTGTCGTCCATGTCTCACCGAAACAGTCGTTGCCGAAGAAGATGACCAGTTGGATAGCTATATTTCAGAGCCCGAGGTCAGTGAACCAGTTGGAACCGGAATCGATGAGACATACCCAGACTCTACGAGGCACTCCATGCAGCATTGAAGACATTGCTTACGAAAATGCTTAATCTTATATGTATTTATGTATGTATTTCTAAATAAATTTGTACAACTAGAACTTTGTGTGTTTTTATTTCGAGAAGTCTAAGGTATCTCATTTTAACTGATTAAGAAAATCAATTAAAAATAAAGTAGTTGATTTAACTTACATAGTAAGTCGCTGCAAGTATTTATGTGAGGCCCAGATGGCGGTGCCCTCATTCTTTCTCTGACTGCGGTGTAGTGCGGATCGACTGTCTTCAGCACATTAACTGAAATTAATTTTCTGTTCCAATGTCGAGCTTGATGAATAGTTTACTATCTGCAGCAGAGACCTCGTTGGCTTCGACGTCGATGGCGTCGGAGATCCCGATGGCATTTGTGATACCAGCTGCAGAGGAGGCATCGAAAGTTGCTGTTCCATCGGCTGAAGTTACGCCAGCAACAATGAAGAATTCAAAAATGATGGATGTTTATCGGACCAGTGAATATATTGTAGTAAGTTCTTCACCACAACTTCAAGTGCTCGTCGGCATGAAATAAGTGGATGCTGCTTGAATAATGCAAAAAATAATACTGTTTTAGTTCATCAAATGTAATTGAATAATTTCACGACCAGATAGTCTTAAACAACATTATTATATTTGTACTGGGTCAGTTAACTGCAAGCAAGATCCTGTTTGTAAAAATTAAACTGGCTTTTGTTTTTATTCGCGTCTCAAACCAGTCGCTGCAAGTATATAGGTGAGTCCCAGGCGATGATACTCTCAGTCCACCTCTGGAAGTGGTGCAGTGCGGATCGACTAGTTTGACTCATCACAAATATTAGTCCGGTATCTGGGAATTCTTGTGAACTCGAAGGCATGTATTACCATCATTAACGACGGCCACGCTGGAAGGCCTACCATCAAAAGTGCAGACCCCGATGGCAACATTGCTGACGGCTCCATAGATCCCGGTGGTGGCGATGGCGGCGATGACGACGCAGATCCTGTTCGCGACGGTGTCAACAGTTGCACCTACTCTTCCAGCACTGCAGGAGATTTCGACGCATGCAGTATCGACAGCAAAGTAGACATTAAAGATTTCTGGAGCTGATGTTTCACCAATTTCACCAAAGTTTTCAGTGGTTGTCAACAATTCAAGCGACAACGATAAAGGATGCAGCAACAGATAATGTTTCATCACCTGACTGTTTGTACTGTAACAACATCAAAAACTTGAAAATTCGAGATAACATAATACACAATTGAAATAATAACTCTGAACGCATTAAATATAGGTGCAACAGGTGTTGTAGTCAGTTTATATGCTATGGAAACTTGAAAAAGCACAAATTATTTTACAAAGGACTGATTAAAGTTTCATCAGAATCAAACTGTATATTATGTGACAAAGAATTAGCAAATATTCCAAGTGCAAAACATCATGAAATATTATACCACTGTCCTTTCAATGAAATCAAAAATTCTTCTCTGCGTAAAAAAAAAAAAATGTGGTGTACGCATGGGCGTCTCTGGCAAATAAATTTTGATGGGGACATCAAAAATTTTTTTAATGCTACCTCTATCAAGTTTCAGTTTGAACCATATTTTTTTGTTCATGCGACAATCTGTGGTAAAGTCATGTCGTAGCTGTTTATAAATTGAATTCTGTACTCAGATAACAAACTTAGAGGAATAATCAACTCAAAAACGTATCACATGTACTGACAGGCACTACTAAATTGTGTTAACATATATCACTTCACTTACCTATTTTTAAATGCTGATTGGACCAAAGAATGTCCTGCTACGGTCACTTGCTGCAATAAATCTTGCTGCTAACTCTTCCAGGTTGAGAAGGTCTAGCAAATCTTGGTGTGTGTGGCAGATGATAACATTATTTAAACGTTTTTGAGTCATGCTGTTTCTTAAATATGTTTTTAGTCTTCGTAAGGAGCTAAAACTCCGTTCAGCTTCGCATGAAGAAGTAGGTACCACAATCAAGAGGCGCACTAAGTTTTCAACATTCTTAAACATAGCCCTAACTTCTGGCGACATTTTTCGTAATATATTACGAACATCACTGACACACAAAACACCATACTTCTGTAGAAACATTTTCACTTCAACTGAAAACGATGCGACATCTCTTTCTGAATAATTTCGAAGTAGACTGGTAAGGTTTTGTTCGTCCATACTTGATAACAATGTATCTTCTAATTTCCGAAGGCGCAAGAGATCGACCTGAGCAAATGTCGATTCTAGACCTTTCAGAGCTGCATCAATTATGGCAAAATATTCTTTCCTGTAATAAACATGGATATCTTCAGGAACCCAATCTTCTCCCGAACCTATGTACTTTCTTTGTATTCTCTTCATTTTTGGCAATGAAATGGGATTCAAATTACATTGTTCTATTTTTTCATTCGCTCCTTGCATTATTTCCTCAAAACTTGTGTCGTTGCGAAGGTTTTGAATACTTTCTGAAACAATTTCAACAGCCTTAATCAATCCTGATACAGTTTGCTGCCGACTTTGAAATGATTTATTCAGAAACTCCAACATGTCAATTATTTTCTTCCCTTATAATAGACCCAATAGGGTTGTGCCGCATTCGAAGTGAGCCAATAGACCAGGGGCACTTGTAAGCTGCTTTTCGGTTACATAAATTTCTTGTAATGTTTCTAGTATAATGTTATATTTATCTAAAATTTCTCGAATTTGGTTACCTCTATACAATCATCTTGTAGGGCAGAGCGGTTTTAATTTACTGATATTATCTATTGGATCTTCAGATTAAGATTAAACTACAGAAACAAACCTTCCTTGTACTTTAAATGAGTGAGAAAACAAGACACCTAACTCATGAGCCCATTGCATTGCATTTTTAGAACAGGCAGAGACTTCGCAACTTTCCCTTATCACCGGATTCACACAATGAGCACCACAACGTACAAATAGTGCTAATGGCTGCCTCGTTTTAATTACCGATTGCACTCCATTATATATACCGCCCATATTGGCAGCCCCATCATACGTCTGTTCCCGGAGCATACTGACAGTTAGATTTAGTCTAGTTTATATGTCCAATATAGCAGATGCTATAGCCCTACCTGTTGTGTCTGTTGTGCTGTAAAGTCCCAGAAAACTTTCATGTGGTTCAAGATCCGCGTCTACCCAACGAATGCAAATACTTAATTGCTCAATACCACTTATATCGTGGGTACCGTCGCAGATTACGGAAAATATGGGAAGTTCTTGTGAACGAACACTGTTACAAATACACCTAACAATTTCATTTGCCATCATACTAAGCATCTCATTCTGAATTTCTCCAGAAGTAAACTTCTCTCTCTGTTTGTTAATCCACCCATTCAGATCAGGGACATCCTCTGATGCAGATTTAATAAGCACTGTAGGTTTCCACTGTCTGACACATGGCCCCTTATTGCCAAACATTGCCTCCCTAAAAATCTAATAGAGCTCAATATTTGTTGAAGGCATTCTTTAGCTATTTTCTGTTATTGTTGTTTAACAGAACTCAGTTGCATTTCGATAGGCTGACTTAACTGACGATAACTTAAAACAGCTTGTTTATGAGAATCCGATTTTTCGTGAGCTCGAAATATTTCCAGAGCTTTCTTCCAATTCTTGAAACCATCCGTTGTGAATGAATTATCCATTTTCTTCACAAGTATTTTGTCTGGATTTAAATGGCAATATCGATTGCATTAGAAACAAATAATACCTTTTACGTTTTGTTCAATACTTAGCCATTTGAAGTCTTTAAACCACGAAATCTGAAACTGCAGGGTTCGTCCTTTTAGGTTTTGAACAGGAAAGTTCTCTGGCAGTTGAAGTGGTTGATTTGGAAACAAATTCTTATCTGCGTCATTTAAAGTAACACTAGAGCCAGCACTTTCAGGAACACGCACTGAAGTTTGTACTTCAACATTACTTTCGTATTGATTTAATTGTGTACTTGTTTATTCTTCCTCACATTTACGCTTCTTAATTTTAATAACGAACTTATCCATGTTTTCATTAATATATATAACACCTAAATTCGCGAGTAACTAAAACCACAGTTTTTTTTTATTTTTAAAACCTCTCATTTATTTTGGTAATTTTTAAATTAGTTTTTTTATTGATCAATAATCGAACCAAGTACAAAAAAAAGATCAAATCAATCATTTTCATTAATAGATTTTTTGGTTATTTTTTTAGTTTATAGATTAAAAATTATAGTTTTCCAAGATGGCGGCTAAGATGGTCAACAAGATGGCAGGTACCCTGGCAATAAATGATTCCTGCACTCTAGCGGGTAAAATTTAAGGTAATATTGTGGCAGCAACCTCTAACAAACGCAAATAATATGTCGGATCCAAGATGGTGGCCTCCAGCAGACGAAAACAAGATGGCCACCATGATGTTATATGGTATAACATCTGCCTTGGAATTAGTGGTGGGGGGTCAGACTGCTGGTGACTTCCGTGGAGGAAGGATCCGTCGCCATTTTTTAATAATTTGCCTTTGTCAGGTTCTGCCCGAGGAGTCCATGGCATAGGTATGGTTTTATTAAAATTTTATAAATTAAATTATTTATAGATTTTAAAATTGTTCCCATTAAAATAGGAAAATAATTACAGATTTTCAAGATGGTGGACTAATGTCAAAATTGCGGATTTTTTTTCGAAATTTTATTGAGTATTTTTTATTAATTTTAAATTTTTTCCCTAATTTTCTGATAATAATTACGGATTTTCAAGATGGTGGCTGAAACGAAAATTGCAATGTTGACATCATAATTCAATGTGGTGGAAATTTCTAGAATCCAAAATGGTGGTTAATAAAATTGCAGATACAATATGGTGGCTGGGGTCAAGGTTATGCAAGATGGCCGCAAAGATGTCAAAATCCAAGATGGCGACCGTAACTAAACGTGCAACGATGATGTAATCATCCAAAATGCCGGACGTGGCGTCAGAAGTCGGTCGACACCACGGCACCACACCCAGGACCCAGTGCCAGGAGCCCCCAATATAATCTACTATAATATAGCTGATTATTTAAAATAAATTGTTGAACTATGAGCATTAGTGATTTTTGTATTTAACCACATTTCGTATGTAGGTACGTAGTTATGAAGTATAGTGAGGATTGCAAAATATTCATATATACTACATATATTGTCTGTATATGTAATATATGTATATGTTTTATATCCTGTGATTGGAATATGTAGATTTATAGGTAAACTCTAATAGGTAAAATGTACATATTCTGATACTACATAAAACATTAAACTTTAAATAGCTCATATAAATAAATATATAACAAATATTATATTTTATAATTAAATATAATCTCTCGTATCTTGGAAACGGCTCTAACGATATTGATGAAAATTTATATTTAGTTAATGTTTTGATTTTCAAGTTTATCTAAATACGTGTCTTCCCTGAAACACCACGATTTTACAACAACAACAAAAAATATTGAGACGACGAGCAAAGCTCGGTCGCCCAGTTGAAACCAGTCACTCACACATTCACACACAGATTCAAGAAGTAGGTAATCCGCGAAGTGATATTGGTAAGAAGGCGTTTCAAATATAATATATATATATTTTAGCTTATGTTCGAAATTAGCTAAGTTTTTTGTTTGCTTTGTAGTCTTCTTTGGTTCATACTAGAGCCTGCTACTCGTGGCTTCAAAAGATCCTGACAAACATTTGGATGAATGTATGAGGGTTACCAGCATAAGAGTTGCATGTGGTTATTGTAACTATATGGGTAATTAATATTTATTTACTATTAATCTACAACTCTACTTATCGTTGTATGTATAATAAAAGTCCTGAAAAGTCATGCACACATACAGTGGCTCCGGGTACCGTTGGTTCGGAGGCTATGGCCGAGTGCTGTCCCAGAATCACAGCCATAAGGAGGCCACGTCATCTCCGTCTGCACGTGTGCACGTGTGCACGTGTGCACGTGTGCACGTGTGCACGCGCCTCCAGCTGGCCGGACACACGCGCGGTGTGTTCGAGGACCTGTTAGAGTGATTGAGTTTAAGATTGTTCGCGATGTCTATGGAGGTACGACCACATAGTGTTCGTTACTTAACACATCATGCACTTAAAATATTTTTGTAAATGGAACTGAAATAATTATCAATTAAAGATATTTGTCAAATTATACCTTTACGTGAAAGTAACTTTATCGCTACAAAAAAAAAGTTCGCAATAATACTGGGTTCGGATTCTTGCCCGGGCATTATTGCTTTGTGTTGTTCCAGTACCTGCAGTAGTTAAAGTTATTTGTAAAATGTTCCCTGAATAGCTTTCCGGTATCAACTGTGCAAATTAATAATCATAATAAACCAAACAAATAAAGAAAAATTGTTTAACATTTTACTGTAAATAATGGTAATAATTGATAATTATTTGATTTCAATTTAACAAGCAAACCTTTCTCAAGTCTGAAACTACGCAAAAACGCGCATTTTATGATTTCAAGGCAAAAATTATAATAATAATTCATATTTGAGTTATAAAACGTTAATATTAAAATATTAATTAAACACCTCACCATTAAAGAAAACATAACCAAACTGACATTTTAACGGAAAATTAATCTAAAGGTTATATTTTTTATGTACGGATATATATATATATATATATGGATTTTAATGTTACCATTGAATGAACAAACAAGCCTGAAGGAAAAAAAAAGTTCTTTAGTACATGTTCTTATAATTGAAACGTGTTTTTGAATTGATAACAGTTAGGTAAATACATTAGCACGTGGTGTCTGTAATTAAAGGTCATAATAACTGCATTAACACGTCAAGATTTTAGAAATGTCAGTCGTTTATTTTTAAGCCCATAAAAAGTCCTGAAGTTGCCAAACCAGTTGGGATGTTTCAATAAATCACTAGAGGCTCATAACTTTCGAGTCCCGACAGAGAAAAAATGACTTTTTTTTAGCCATGACGTATTTCACTGTGTTATGCTAACTACACATTCTCACCTGTTGCTTAGGATTATGTAATGCGGCCCGTTAACACACAATTTAAGTTTTAATTAAGTAAGCCAGCAGTTATCTTTTCCGTCAACTTCTTGCACTAATTAAATCTAAATGGCCTGGCATTCAAATAGTTAAATGTTTTGTCCTTGAGGAAGTAATATTTAAAACGTTTACTTCAAAATATAACAGGGAAATTAAAAAGACAAGGTCGTAACGTTTAGGAAAAACTTATTTGTCAGCACCGTGGTCTATTCAGCATACAATCACTTTAAATATAATTTTTAATGTACTTGTTTACTATACATTATTAATTTCGCTCGCATGCAGGTATTCCACAATATAACATAATAAGTTTTAAAGAGTTCAGTATTTAATATGTAATGGATATATATATTATATTATATTTTCCTATGTTATATAGGCATATATTATGTATAGTATGTACATAACATAGTTTATACTTTTATTAAAAAAATCAATGTCATTAACATAAATATGCAAACTACAACTACTCCTTCTATTTAAGGAAAAATGAGATCATGTTACTTAATGATAACTGACATTCTATGTAGAAAAGACACTGACCTAAGTTTTGAGCGCACATGTCGAACTAGGATATTCTACACTTGGCAAACATAGCGGACGTTTTCTCGCGGTTCTATTGCTTCCCTCCACAGTGCATTCCGTTACTGCCAAACCTCAACATTTCACCGAAACATCGTCTTTAACGACCTCGATGTTGACGTTACAAAAGCTGTACTAGGCGCTCTCGGTATGGGAAATGTATTTTTCGCGAAAAAATTCTGTTTGCTCATTGAACCGCAACGCGGTATGCCCGCGCTAGGGATTTTTTCCCTTGTGATTGGCGGCCGTCTGCAGGAGAAGCTATCGCCCTGTCTGACCGGGCCATTCAGGACGTGTTTGCTCCCGCACTGGATGGATGCGTTCTTGAAGTAGACCCAGCCGACCACGCTACACAGCTTCAGCAGACAGCTGGTGCGCACATCCACGGCCCTGGCTGTTGTCCCGAGTGTCTGCAGAGGCGCACAGCCGAGCGTGTGGCCAGCGAGGCGACGGCCGCAGCGGGCTAGCACCAAGTCACCATTGAGAACAGTTTTAAATAATTGTTAGGGAATAAACAATCCAGACAATCCTACTTGCGTACTTGATTTATTTCATGAAGAAAAATAAACGGGAGCGAAACAATCCAATGAACTTCCTATATGTTTCAGATGTTTGAAATATATCTACAGTCAGCGTAACAATATAATACTTTACATGATTTACCCAGCTGTTGAAACACAGGAAATAAAGAGCGAATGACCACTATATTAAAATTAAATAACTAAACGTGTAGAGAGAGGCGTGTTCCTTAGGCGTATTGTGTGCGTTCACATCTTCCCAAGGAGCGAAAGGCAACTTCACCTCCAAAATTAACAGGCCCCATTAAAGTGTTGGAGAAAAATAAGTTATAATAAAAGCAGATATCATTCAAACAAAACACCTGAACCGTGGGTAATTAATTTTTTAATAATAAATGCTGCAAAATATAGCGCATTAGAAAAAATTACAAATAATCCATTGTAATATTGCTGGTGCCTGCAAACTATTAGTTAAATTATATTAGCCTTACTCGTATAATTGTAAACAAACGCACAATTCGAAAAGGCAACTAAAACATTTATAAATAAATAAATATAAATATATGCTAAAATGTGCATTACACTTATACCGAAACCAGCTATACTTAAACCTAAACACTTATAAACCAGAACAATTTAAGTCCACTAAACTTTAAAGAGTCTACTAATGGGCCCAAGTATTTTGTTGCACGGGGCGTTCTTAAAAGTTTCAATTACTATACACGTTGTCTCGTGAAATTGGTGAAACAACGATATATCTTACGTCAGGTCAACACATGTTAACTAATCTCATGATGACACAACATCTCGCTGCACTCAGTATTCTAATCAATGTTCTGAACATTTGCTTGCGGACGTAACATAAATCCGATAACGTTTTGGTGGCAACACAAAATGCACCAACTATAAATGTCACTACAAAACCAGTTATCGTCTAAAAGGTAGAAGTAAACTGCTTAAATAATTCTAAAAGTCTAAAAATTCTAACGGACGTAACAAATGTTTACGTTACGTAAATACATGCTCCTCGTTATTCACAAAGCTCTAGCGTGTTACCGAAGGCATCTTCCACTGTGGCCACTTCAGGTAATACGAACAAAGTATTACCTCGTAACAATTATTATCAGCAACAGCACTCCGAGTCTGTTCGTAAACGCCACCTTACCTAACCGCCGTCAATTCTGGCGTGAGTCGTTATCTTGAAACAAGTAGTTGAAACAACTCCAGTTCCGGCATGCCTCAACACGGCCGCGGAGTTAGTTACAGGTTCTCTCACCTCGCCGCGCACAGCGCTGTTGTCGGCCTCTGACTCACCGCGAATCACTCCGCGCACGCGCAGCAACCGCATGCAAAAAAAAAATCCGTTGAAAGATTGGTACTAAAACTAACAAAACTGAAAGCTTAAACAAATCAAAAGAGGTACGAGCGTGTTATTAAAATTGAAAGGGTAAAAAAAAAAGTAAACATCTTAATTAACAGCAATTGCTCATCTGTTAGATTTAATAAAATTAGTGATCAGAGCTAAAGTTGCAAAAAAAAAATTACCAGAGCTAAAGTGGCCCAATGGCCTCAGTATTCATAAATATTCACATGAAACGTTTTAAAGGAGAAAAAAAGTTTATTATTTCCACATTGGCCGTGCTGGAAGGCTTGGAATGATAATTCCCAGTGGACGCGGAGTGCCTTGTTGTGCCAGTCCTGCAAGTCAGGACTCGCGCCAGGCAGGAAGCGAGCTCCAGCGCCGCGGGCTCAGACCGTTTGGGCAGTGCGGCTTTTTTGGGCAAAACATTCAACTACTTACTGTCAAATAGAACTGTTAAAAAAATATGTCATGGCGGACGCAGTCAATCCGAATTCTAGGTTTATAAAAAAAAACAGATCACTTTGTATGTACGAGTTTAAATGCGCAGTAAGTGTTTGATATTATTTTCTAGAGAATTTAATAGAATTTTGCGTCCAATTATTACGCTGACAGAAATGACAGTAAATTTACGGAATTTTTATCAAATAATTCACCCGAAACAAACAGACAGTTCTTTGTAATCTCAAATAATTGTATCTTCGTAGAAATTTCGCCGAGTTCCGACTCCCGATTTGTATGTTACGTTGGAAACACGGTAAACACAAACGTGGGAGAAAAAGATTTTTACTTGGACGCAAAAAGTTTCTGATGTTTTGATACTATTTAAGGTGAAAATTACTAATTTTGTAATTAATATTCAATAATTTTGTCGGGGTACCATTTGTTAACAACCGCACGAGGCTTTGTTTATATCTGTTGAATATGACAGTTATGTTCTGGAACCGTGCGCCTGTTTTGGCGTCAATTTGGAGTCAAGACTATGCCTGTATCGAACAATCATGGCAGATTAAAACTGACGCAAATAATTCATAGTCCCTCGTGAAGACTTCTCGTGCCGAAAGAGCAGGCAACGCCAACTCTGCGCAGACTTCTTCAGTTTGAAGTGTATCATACAGATTGAAACAGGACATATCCATGTTTATTTTTAATAGCAGTCAAAAATAATTGAATCAATCTAATTATGTTTAAAGCAAGATTTTTTTAAATTTTACATATCATTAAATTGAAATAGTTTTAAAATACTCTGCTATATGATGCTTTTGATTAAACTTAAAAAAAAAAATTACACCAAATTCCAAATTTATATTTCAATTTTCCTAAAAACATTTTCGTATAACTAATGAACACAATGTATTTATTACATTTAATATATGTACCCTTGAGAAGTATGAAACGGTTTTTAGAATACGCAAGTGGGAGTTCGGTACCGCAGATTTATTGACATAACTTACAACGCAGAAATATCATACAAATAATAGCAACGAGAAAATATAACATTATAGCTGGTTTTGAGACGTGACTTCAACGACTTTATTGTGCCGTGAACACAATCGGAAACAGAAATTAAATATCTTAAGCAGATTAACAGTTCAAAGAAACCTATAAATTCGTTCTCGGCTTGCTGCTTCTGAGCAATTACAATTAAAAAAATTGGTTGTCTGTAAAGTCGGTTTACGGACGATAGTTTAACGTGACAACGTCATAACAAAACATTGATGAAATGATTGCATACTTTTATGAATAAAATTGAATCATTTTTATTTTAATAATAAAATAATAAATACTTGAAATTATACTAGTAATCAGATTTTTAAAAAGCAAGAATAATTAACCTTTATTGCAGAAATTGTTGTTGTAATAAGCAATGAAAACCACATTAACTTTTCACTTCACTTTATAAACAGTCGACGAAACAGTTCACGTGTAGATGTAAGTTGTGTGCTGCCGCTGTCTTTCTTCTCCTCGGACGCATAGGCCAATCGAGTGGAAGAGAGATGCCGTAGATGCGTCTCAAGCGTACAATGAGCGTAACGGGACACAGCGTATCGGAGCATGTGCGTAACGGGCACTTTTTCGTGCGTGAAGCCGGCGTTCATCGATTTATTAGACGTTGTCACGTCAAAAAATTACTGAGTCTTACAAAAATATCTTTCTAACATTACTGTTATTGGCTCATCGTAAAAATTATACCCTTTAAGACTAAGTCTGACACACTTGTAACAGCCTCAGAACAGATCTCTTAAAAAGGAGCACGACAACAAATATTAAAACAAACATCAGTAGGCTAATCATTACGTTAAAGGAGCAGCAAAAAATGGCGTACGAATAATAGCACAATACACAACATGAGTAAGTATGGCGCAGCAGACACGCGGGTGCGAGGAAAGTGCTGCTTCCATGTGAACACTCGTCGCCTCTGTGCTCTCGGGACTGTTCGCGGTCGGGCTTCCGTCAGTGACAAGCCGTCAGTGACAAGCCGTCAGTGACAAGCCGTCAGTGACAAGCCGTCAGTGACAAGCCGTCAGTGACAAGCCGTCAGTGACAAGCCGTCAGTGACAAGCCGTCAGTGACAAGCCGTCAGTGACAAGCCGTCAGTGACAAGCCGTCAGTGACAAGCCGTCAGTGACAAGCCGTCAGTGACAAGCCGTCAGTGACAAGCCGTCAGTGACAAGCCGTCAGTGACAAGCCGTCAGTGACAAGCCGTCAGTGACAAGCCGTCAGTGACAAGCCGTCAGTGACAAGCCGTCAGTGACAAGCCGTCAGTGACAAGCCGTCAGTGACAAGCCGTCAGTGACAAGCCGTCAGTGACAAGCCGTCAGTGACAAGCCGTCAGTGACAAGCCGTCAGTGACAAGCCGTCAGTGACAAGCCGTCAGTGACAAGCCGTCAGTGACAAGCCGTCAGTGACAAGCCGTCAGTGACAAGCCGTCAGTGACAAGCCGTCAGTGACAAGCCGTCAGTGACAAGCCGTCAGTGACAAGCCGTCAGTGACAAGCCGTCAGTGACAAGCCGTCAGTGACAAGCCGTCAGTGACAAGCCGTCAGTGACAAGCCGTCAGTGACAAGCCGTCAGTGACAAGCCGTCAGTGACAAGCCGTCAGTGACAAGCCGTCAGTGACAAGCCGTCAGTGACAAGCCGTCAGTGACAAGCCGTCAGTGACAAGCCTAAGATACACTGACACTCCGCTTAGATACAAAAACAAGCACGTTTGATAACTTCCTAATTGTGATTTCCGGGAAGCATATCGATTTTTATGTATTTATAATTATGCTGACCCAACCCAAACAAACATTACTTCGGTTATAATCTACTTGGCTTCATAGAAAAATAAAATACAATATTAAATTGAACGTGTCGGTAACCTATGCCAACGGACATCATCCAGGGAAACCTACGACTTACAAAGAAATTCGTACACGCCCGAATACTTGCCTTCGTGTAACTTCAGGAATTTTTTTTAATTAAAAAAAAGGCGCGGGCTAAAAGTGCGACATAAAGGTATCAAGTGACGTAACAAAGACAGTTAAGCAATTAAAAAGGAGAAAAATACCGATTTTAAAATTGGAGCAGTATATTTGTTACGTCAGTTGAGTAAAGTAGCAAGTCACGCAAGGCGGCGCTCGCGTTATTTTGTTTATTTTATTTTTCGTCTTCATCGTTGGCGACATGCCTTTTCTTACACTTAACTGCATTTTTTGCAATCACACCATACATTATAATGTAAAAATATAAGCACAACAGAAACATAATAGGTGATAAATAATGTAATAAGGTAGACAGCAGAATTAAGTTCTAACTGAATGTTCAAAGACAGCAGGCGCAAGTACCTACTGGTTTGCTGACTCGCCCGGGCAGAGCGGGCCGGAGCTGGTCGCAGCTGGCCGCTCTCGTGATGTGATGTCACATCCTCCCAGCTGCCCGCGCCGCAATGACGCCCATTAGCCGCGCGCATCTGCCCCGCCCCTCCCGGGGGTCGAACCCTGTCCTCTCCGCGCTGCTCGCCATGCCCCAGTATTCCACAGGCCTTCTGGTCTACAGTCTGGGCCGAGACTAGTGCTGTAGCCCAAAACCAGCTGCCTCTAGCTGTCTTCTGTTCACCGTCCACGAACATTGGCCATCTATGGAGGGTGGCCAGTTGCAGCACTTTCCACCTTCACTTCGCCGGGAGAACTCCTCCGTTTCGTAGCAGCTGCAGCTTCCTTGATCCTTCATCGACATTCTTTTTTTTTCAGCTGCTACTCGCTGTTCGGTGGCCTGCTCGAGTTGAGCTAGCATTTGCACCATCAGTTCCTCATGTTCTGCTCATTCCCTTCCGAATGGATAGCCTCGCATTTATTCCTGACGCTTCTTCATTTCTTCTTGAGCTGCCACGAGTTGTTCATTACGCATATCTTCCTGACCCATCTTTACGTCATCGATTTCTGTCTTCATGGCATTATTAATCTCTTTTTAACAGTTCTTCAGTTCACTCTTCATTTTATTCTTCATCTCCTCTTGGCCACTCTTTTTACCTCTGATTCCATCCTTCATTTCGGCCTTTGAATATATATATATATATATATATATATATATATATATATATATATATATATTCAAAGATTTCGGCCAAGAAAGCCATTATGTTCTTAAGTTCGTCAGCCACCATTTTCCTTATCCACATATACTATCTGTCTATTACTATCACTAGGACTGTTCTATTACTTCACTATAGTTTCACCTGTGAGCTAACCTAAACTTCTACTCAAAACAAACTACAGCTCCAAACACTAATTTTAATCTCTAAAATGTAAATACCAATGTTTTGTTTTATAATTTCTTTATTTTTAAATTCACTATTAATTATTCGTAAATCATTAAATTAATCTAACCCATTTCAGTATCTAAATGTTACGAGTGGGGAAACGGGTTTGAAAGGATAGCCCGATTAAATTTTATGCAGTTTTATTTACTGATAATATTTATATTACTAATTAAATCACCACTCTTAATGTCTGTTCACAAATCTCTCACTCTTAAAAATGTTTGTTCATTGCTCACTAAATATCTGTCCAGTTCACAGTTCACTCTCCTTGAGCTAAGCTCAAAAGTGATTTGAGCCTCACCACGCACCTGCCCACACACACAGCCTCGCGCCACTCAGTCGCACTCGCACGGCCCCGTCACTCCGCATTGCTCCGCTCGCAATGGAGCTCTCTCGTGCTCCTCGCCGAACTCGCGCTTCACTCCCGCGGAGTCTGGTGTCGCCGCTTTTATACCCTTGGCAGTCTTTCTGAAACCGACTGGAGTAGTTGTGATGTGTCGCGTTATCCCAGGCCGACCCCACGCTCGAAACAACCAGAGTAGCGGCGCTTATTCACGCCAGTCCACGCGGCGGCCTCTGCAAGCCCGCGGGTATTCCCAGGCCCCAAGGGGATATACGACCGCTTCGGGGCAGGAGGGCGCGGGGGCAGTGGAGGGGGGTGGCATGGCTGGCCGCTATAATCCCTGAAGGAATGCATGCGTGACGTCAGTGGCCCTGCGGCGCTACCAGGCACATGGCGCGCGTCGCGCCCTTGCCTCCCACGTTCGTAACAA
Source organism: Bacillus rossius redtenbacheri (assembly GCF_032445375.1). Taxonomy (NCBI): domain Eukaryota; kingdom Metazoa; phylum Arthropoda; class Insecta; order Phasmatodea; family Bacillidae; genus Bacillus; species Bacillus rossius. The sequence continues at coordinate 116,585,824 of NC_086332.1, forward strand.
TAATATATGATAAAATCACGATAATATCATAAACGCAAAAGTTTGTGTATGTTTGTTACTCAATAATGCCCGGACCGCTTAACGGATATGAATGAGATTTGGTATTCAGGTAGCTCACAACCTGGATTAACACATAAGCCACACATTAATATGAAATTCCATCTTTAATGGAGTAAAAAAAAGGTTAAATTCACTGTTATAACAGAAAATCATAGGTCACAGACATACAAACAGTGAGCGTGTGTTATTTCTGTATGTCCGCTACACGATCATACATTAGTAAGGTTTGGCCACTTCCTATTTTTCTCCTTGGTGAGACTTGTCAGAATAATGTAGCTCGTGGCGGCTAGTGAACTAACAACACTTATAACAGTTTAGTTTTGAACTTCGTCAATACATAATGTTGCCTTGAATTTTAAACGCGCTATAGTTTGGTGTGTCCATCACGTCTTGCCTATGGTTTGCGAATGTTTGTGAGTATGTGTGTATGTTTGCTACTTCTTCACGCTCTGTTAACACATAGGCTACATGTGTCCCGAAAAAATTGGCTGTTTCTGTGGGATGATAAACGTCACTAAAACGTCATTATAATGTGACTTACTAATATTTGATGAAGAGGTTTGTTCTATCCCGTTTTTACAAACTACATAACTTCATCCAGGAAAAAAAGAGAAAAATATAGTTTTGTTTGCTTTTTTATCGTCCCGTATGCGTTCATAAACCATTCGTCCGAGCTCGATGAAATTTTACCCTCTTGATCTTTGAAACACGAGGAAAGTCTTCATGTAGATTTTAAAAACCTCCTACATCTCTTTGCCCCTCCTTCCTCATAAAACAGAATTTATTGTTTGTACTTTTTGTTAAAATGTTGCATTATTTGCATTTAAATTAAGGGTAAAATGTCTGTCTTCAGATGATTTAGAAAAAAAAATGTGAAAAGATACTCACACTCTTTTCCCATCCTTTAAGGTAAAAATTTGGTATTTCTTGATGAAAACTTTCACACAATAAATTCAAATTAAGAAGAAAATTACTGTTCTACTTATAACTAAGGTAAAAGTGTCTGCATGATATTTTGAAAAAAAAAAAAAAAGAAAGAAAAAAAACATCCCCCATTCCCACCTCAAAAACAGTTCTTTCTCACTACTTTACGAAATTTTGTTCCCTTTGCATTCAAAATAAGGAGAAAAATTGCTGTCTGTAATTTATTTCTAAAAAAAAAATAGAAGCAGGTCACTGTCTTAATAAAACAACACCCCCGTCTCCCTTTCCCATCCCTTAAAACAGAATATTATTTTTTTACTTTGTGGTGATATTTTTCACAATTGGCGTTAAAACTGAGACGAATATAACTGTCTATGTCCGATTTAAAATAAATTAACACAGCCCCCTGACTACATGAAATTTCGAAAAACAACTTGATTCTTCTTACTACCCACAAAGCTACTTCTTGATGAAATTTGGTAAACTTGACTTTCAAGTTAAGAGAAAATTAACTGCCTACATTTAATTATAAACTCATTCTCATCAAATAATCTACATGAGTTTCCAATAACCACCCCTGTATAACTGGAAGAACTGTCTATCTTCCAAGTTCACTGATAATATTAGATTACGAAAAAACATCTACCATTTCCCTTTCCTTCTTCTTAAAGCAGTATTTTGGCCCTCCTAGATGAAATTTTTCACACCTGATATTAAAAATAAAAACACTACTATCTACAACTGGTTTTTAACGAAATTTTAATTAAATAGATTAGTTTTTGCTATAAGACTTTCCTCCAGCTATTACCCCCTCCCCCGGCGTGCTCGTCCACATCACACTTGTATACCTCTTGAATCAGAATTTGAGCAACTCTTGATGACATTTTGCACACTTGATGTATAATTAAGAAAATAATTACTGTCTACATACGATTTTTAAAAAATTCCTTGCACCGTGTGTTCAACCAGGACCACGCCGGGTACTTCAGCTAGTAGGTAATAAGATAGAAAGCAGACTTAAGCTTTAACTAAATGTACAAAGATAAATGGTAACCATTAAAAATGTCAAACAGAAAGCTAATTTACAGCTGACAGTTGAGACTGAACTGAAGCCTTCCCCACACACGATCACACGTGGTTGCTGTTGCTCTTGGATGAATAGTTTCATCGTAGAATATGAAACAAACTTTGGATGTTGCACTTACAACTAGAAAAAGGAGAAAAAGTGTGTGCGTGGAGTTCACGCGCGACAGAAGTAAACTTCTTGCTTATTATTTATATATATATATAAATAAATTACTAATATTTTTAATACAATAAGAGATAATAATTGCGAATAGTAAGGACACGGTATGATCACAAATTAAATAACTCTTTTCCACACGAAAAATTGAATTATAGATTTTTTTGAATAAAAAAATTAATATTTTTTTTTCCACTTATATTTCAAAAAACTTTGTTTTTAAATAATTCTTAAACTTGAAGCTTGCCAATAAAAATGTGGTTTATGCAGCTTAACTAAGTCTCCAAATGGACAAGTGTTGTCAGGTATATGGCATGCGAATGTGACAACATTGCATATGAATAGGACCTAGCTCAATGGTACTGTTTTGAGCCACAGTCATCGACAGCTACACTCCGATCGAGAAATATCCAGGCCTCTTAGTTGAACTTAACATATTTAAACACTCGTGGGCTCGTAACTATATTAAGTTGTGTAATTTAGTTAATCAAATAATAATTCATGACAAATAATTACTCATGTCAAAATAAAACGTGAAAACAATATACCAGCAGAAATATTTAGTCACACAGCTAAAACAATACTCACATAACACTGTTTAACAATACTCATTTACACAAGTATTTACATTAATAATACGTACTTTAAATAACACCATGTTCTTGTGAATATGGCCCATGGTGCGATGCACAACAATAAGTTCAAAACTCATTGTGTTGCCCTCTGCCCAAATACTCCCCTACTAGATGCCAGGAAGGCGAATGGCGTCAGGCGCAGACAGGTCCCTCACACCGCGACCCGCCTATCCCTGCAGCATGGCGGGGTATAACCTGAGCCGCACGCCGCCACGTGGAGCCCGCTCAAGGCTGCTCCAGCGATCACCGCCCGCAACAACGGCCCCGGAGTGGGCATACTGCGACATCCACCCCCAAGAAACAACCGCACACATGATAGTGCGCAAAAGCGCAAGAGCGCAAGTATGCTGCGCCATTTCTAACGCTACCTTTCGTCTCCTCTATCGGTTACCCTCATACAATCGGAATTTTCGTAACGCTCTTGAATTGTCATGCTCTCAGCAAAGAAGTTTCACTTAACAAAAATAGCAGAAACAATCAAAGAATATAAACAAGTATGTCTGCCACGAACCTCTGCTGATGGACTGTTTGGACTGGCGAGACGCTGTTCCCACACACACAGTCCTATTTTATGGAAAGCTATCGGTTCGCCAGACCATCTGTTCCGACTACTCAGTCCACAGCCCTTGCACACACACGACAGTTCAGACTAAGAGGGCGTGTAGTGAGGGTGGGCTGGCGATCTCCGCACATCTGCAGCTGCGCGCCGCTCCGCAGCAGCTAGCGGGCGACAGTTGCGCAGAGCTGGCTGTCAGGGTGGGCTGGTGATCTCCGCACATCTGCAGCTGCGCGCCGCTCCGCAGCAGCTAGCGGGCGACAGTTGCGCAGAGCTGGCTGTCAGGATGGGCTGGTGATCTCCGCACATCTGCAGCTGCGCGCCGCTCCGCAGCAGCTAGAGGGCGACAGTTGCGCAGAGCTGGCTGTCAGGGTGGGCTGGTGATCTCCGCACATCTGCAGCTGCGCGCCGCTCCGGAGCAGCTAGCGGACGACAGTTGCGCAGAGCTGGCTGTCAGGGTGGGCTGGCGATCTCCGCACATCTGCAGCTGCGCGCCGCTCCGCAGCAGCTAGCGGGCGACAGTTGCGCAGAGCTGGCTGTCAGGGTGGGCTGGCGATCTCCGCACATCTGCAGCTGCGCGCCGCTCCGCAGCAGCTAGCGGGCGACAGTTGCGCAGAGCTGGCTGTCAGGATGGGCTGGTGATCTCCGCACATCTGCAGCTGCGCGCCGCTCCGCAGCAGCTAGAGGGCGACAGTTGCGCAGAGCTGGCTGTCAGGATGGGCTGGTGATCTCCGCACATCTGCAGCTGCGCGCCGCTCCGCAGCAGCTAGAGGGCGACAGTTGCGCAGAGCTGGCTGTCAGGATGGGCTGGTGATCTCCGCACATCTGCAGCTGCGCGCCGCTCCGGAGCAGCTAGCGGGCGACAGTTGCGCAGAGCTGGCTGTCAGGGTGGGCTGGCGGTCTCCGCACATCTGCAGCTGCGCGCCGCTCCGGAGCAGCTAGCGGGCGACAGTTGCGCAGAGCTGGCTGTCAGGGTGGGCTGGCGATCTCCGCACATCTGCAGCTGCGCGCCGCTCCGGAGCAGCTAGCGGGCGACAGTTGCGCAGAGCTGGCTGTCAGGGTGGGCTGGCGGTCTCCGCACATCTGCAGCTGCGCGCCGCTCCGGAGCAGCTAGCGGGCGACAGTTGCGCAGAGCTGGCTGTCAGGGTGGGCTGGCGATCTCCGCACATCTGCAGCTGCGCGCCGCTCCGCAGCAGCTAGCGGGCGACACTTGCGCAGCGCCGGCTGTCAGGGTGGGATGGCGGTCTCCGCACATCTGCAGCTGCGCGCCGCTCCGGAGCAGCTAGCGGGCGACAGTTGCGCAGAGCCGGCTGTCAGGGTGGGCTGGCGGTCTCCGCACATCTGCAGCTGCGCGCCGCTCCGCAGCAGCTAGAGGGCGACAGTTGCGCAGAGCTGGCTGTCAGGGTGGGCTGGTGATCTCCGCACATCTGCAGCTGCGCGCCGCTCCGGAGCAGCTAGTGGGCGACAGTTGCGCAGAGCAGGCTGTCAGGATGGGCTGGTGATCTCCGCACATCTGCAGCTGCGCGCCGCTCCGGAGCAGCTAGCGGGCGACAGTTGCGCAGAGCTGGCTGTCAGGGTGGGCTGGCGGTCTCCGCACATCTGCAGCTGCGCGCCGCTCCGGAGCAGCTAGCGGGCGACAGTTGCGCAGAGTTGGCTGTCAGGGTGGGCTGGTGATCTCCGCACATCTGCAGCTGCGCGCCGCTCCGCAGCAGCTAGCGGGCGACAGTTGCGCAGAGCTGGCTGTCAGGATGGGCTGGTGATCTCCGCACATCTGCAGCTGCGCGCCGCTCCGCAGCAGCTAGAGGGCGACAGTTGCGCAGAGCTGGCTGTCAGGATGGGCTGGTGATCTCCGCACATCTGCAGCTGCGCGCCGCTCCGGAGCAGCTAGCGGGCGACAGTTGCGCAGAGCTGGCTGTCAGGGTGGGCTGGCGGTCTCCGCACATCTGCAGCTGCGCGCCGCTCCGGAGCAGCTAGCGGGCGACAGTTGCGCAGAGCTGGCTGTCAGGGTGGGCTGGTGATCTCCGCACATCTGCAGCTGCGCGCCGCTCCGCAGCAGCTAGAGGGCGACAGTTGCGCAGAGCTGGCTGTCAGGGTAGGCTGGCGGTCTCCGCACATCTGCAGCTGCGCGCCGCTCCGGAGCAGCTAGCGGGCGACAGTTGCGCAGAGCTGGCTGTCAGGGTGGGCTGGCGATCTCCGCACATCTGCAGCTGCGCGCCGCTCCGCAGCAGCTAGCGGGCGACACTTGCGCAGCGCCGGCTGTCAGGGTGGGATGGCGGTCTCCGCACATCTGCAGCTGCGCGCCGCTCCGGAGCAGCTAGCGGGCGACAGTTGCGCAGAGCCGGCTGTCAGGGTGGGCTGGCGGTCTCCGCACATCTGCAGCTGCGCGCCGCTCCGCAGCAGCTAGCGGGCGACAGTTGCGCAGAGCTGGCTGTAAGGGTGGGCTGGCGATCTCCGCACATCTGCAGCTGCGCGCCGCTCCGCAGCAGCTAGCGGGCGACAGTTGCGCAGAGCTGGCTGTAAGGGTGGGCTGGCGATCTCCGCACATCTGCAGCTGCGCGCCGCTCCGCAGCAGCTAGCGGGCGACAGTTGCGCAGAGCTGGCTGTCAGGGTGGGCTGGCGATCTCCGCACATCTGCAGCTGCGCGCCGCTCCGCAGCAGCTAGCGGGCGACAGTTGCGCAGAGCTGGCTGTCAGGGTGGGCTGGCGATCTCCGCACATCTGCAGCTGCGCGCCGCTCCGCAGCAGCTAGCGGGCGACAGTTGCGCAGCGCCGGCTGTCAGGGTGGGCTGGCGATCTCCGCACATCTGCAGCTGCGCGCCGCTCCGCAGCAGCTAGCGGGCGACAGTTGCGCAGAGCGCGATCTCCGTACATCTGCAGCTGCGCGCCGCTCCGCAGCAGCTAGCGGGCGACAGTTGCGCAGCGCCGGCTGTCAGGGTGGGCTGGCGATCTCCGCACATCTGCAGCTGCGCGCCGCTCCGCAGCAGCTAGCGGGCGACAGTTGCGCAGCGCCGGCTGTCAGGGTGGGCTGGCGATCTCCGCACATCTGCAGCTGCGCGCCGCTCCGCAGCAGCTAGCGGGCGACAGTTGCGCAGCGCCGGCTGTGAGGGGGTCGGTTATGAGCGTGTGACGGCGACGATTGGCCGTGATTGGCTGATTGAATCACGTCGAGGAAGGCGAACGTGAGAGAACTCCACCTCCCCAGCAGGGTCACAGCTGTCGCCGTGCGCGCGGGAAGTTGCGGCTACCTCCCCTCAGAGCTGCGTCGCTACAGTTCCAGCGGGCAGGTTTGTTAGACTGCGGCGGACACCCGCAGTGGTAAATGTCGAGGGCAAAATGCCGCGAATGATTTCAAAGTCCTCCGATGCCAAATGAATGCATGTTGGGCCCCGCCTACCCGGCCACGCAGAACCTCAGGAAATTACACGCGATTTGTAAACTAATCGTGATATCTGAGTGGTCTGTGTTTACAAAAAGCATCTGTGAATACGCCAAGGGCAAGTGATTAGTTCCGTTTCCATGTTTACGTATTGAACTGTATTTTGAAAAGAGGTAAATGGTTGACTTCTTTGTGAACAAGTGTGTTGAGGTCTCTAGGAACCAGTGATCTCTTCCCTATGTAGCCGTGCCAAACGTTTATTGGCTGACGGTGACTGCGGGACTATACGAGTGCACGATTGGGCACTCCCACTGCTGAAGCTCTTGTGTTGTTCCTAACCGCCGATAGGCTGGTCCACCCTGGCCGCTGACTAGCAAACTTGTGTTCTGCCACGCTTCCACGCATAACTCACAACACAGAACTTGAAACAGTAATAACAGAGGCATGTATTTTACGCGAAACAATCTGAACGCTATGCCCATGCTAGAGATTGCTTCCTTGTGATTGGCAGCCGTCTGCAAAGAGAACCCATCGCCCTGTTTGGCCGGGCCATTCGGGACGTGTTTGTTTCCGGACTGGACGACTGTGATTGGTGTGCTGATAATAGACAAGTAACTGGAATAAACCCAGCCAACCACGATAAAAAAACAATGCACAAAGTTTTAACTCACAGCTGGCCTGAAACTATTTTCTTGAGAAATACATGGCCATAGTTTTATATATATATATATATAGAGAGAGAGAGAGAGAGTGAGTTATTTATATATATATAGTTATATCTATATATAATGAGATATTGGTATGCACGAAGTTGATAAACTCGGACAGCTTTAACCTATGGCCACGAAAGTAGGCCCATAGAAGTGTTTTTTGATGAAGAAGGTTTTTATGCAATCCTTTTTTTTTTTTTAACTCGCCGCTTCATTGCTAGAGGCCCGTGAAATTCGCGGGTTCATTTCGTGTTATGCTAAAATTCAAATAATTATACCTTAGTGTTGCTTCTGTCATTGGTTCACTGTTAATCTGGAGGACTGAGGGCAAATTAGAGACCCTCACTCATAGAAATGTCGAATCACAGGCCACCCAGTCGAGACGACTCACAAGTCAGGAGCCAATTAAAAGTTGGCATTTGCCCGAGTGTGTAGAGGATATTGGAGTTTATCCTGGAGGTCATTGAACCCGCGAATTTCACGGGGGTCTATTCATTGCGCTGCAGCGCATCAACTTCTAAACCGTTTAACCGATCGCATTGGCAAACAAAAAATCATAGGTCATAGAAATACAAACAGTAATTATGAGTCAATACTCTATGTAAACCACACTGTCATATAGCGCTATACAATTTGCTTTCACTCGCAGACAATATATCATCCTATGTTCAGCCCAGGCAACGCCGGGTACTGCAACTAAAAACTTCTAATGCTCGAAAAAAAAGTCATATAATAGAACTGTTATAAGTTATAACGATCATAAATTAGAAACAAGAAACGTAGACACACACAATCAGAAACCCCTTATGTTATAAAATCATAATTTTGAAACATTAAAACTTACAAACCATAGAACAGAAAAATTTTTCTTGTGTTTCTAATTTTTTTTGTTTTGAGATGCCTGTTTGGCTGGAGCACATCCTGTTGGGCTGGAGCCCAGCCTGTTGTGCTGTAACATGGCCTGTTGGGCTGGATTCCGTCCTGTTGGACTGTAGCCTGGTCTGTTGGACTGTCGTATGGCCTGTTGTGCTAGATTCAGGCCTGTTGTACTGATTTCCAGCCTGTTGTGCTGTAGCCTGGCCTGTTGGGTTGTAGAATGGCCTGTTGGGCTATAGCCTGGCCTGTTGTGCTGGATTCCGGCCTGTTGGACTGTAGCCTGGCCTGTTGGACTGTAGCATGGCCTGTTGGGCTGGAGCCCAGCCTGTTGGACTGTAGCCGGGCCTGTTGGGCTGTAACATGGCCTGTTGGACTGTAGCTTGGTCTGTTGGACTGTAGTATGGCCTGTTGTGCTAGATTCAGGCCTGTTGTACTGATTTCCAGCCTGTTGTGCTGTAGCCGGGCCTGTTGGACTGTAGCCGGGCCTGTTGGGCTGTAGCACGGCGGTGTGGATGCGATGTGCTCCGTGCTGGCTGCGGTGAGGTTGCGCGAGGCTCACCCCTCCCGTGGACAGGCGGTCGGCAGACGGGCGGGCGGGATCCGGGGCAAGGTGAGCGGCAAGACACATGGCCGACCTCGGCCGTGCCCAGACTGGCTCAGACCCGCGGCCTCGCTAGCGCCAGGTCACAGAGGCCCGCCACCTGCAGGCTCCTAGCTGCTCTGGGGACCTGCGTGCCTGCAACAAGCTACTACCGAGTTGCAAGTCGTTTTCTCACACGTCTGCACTTTTTGTGCTAGCTTTTAGCGAAGTGAAATACTAAGTTACCACAGAAACTCTCTATCCCTGTCAGGGTGTGTGTGTTTGCAGGGCCGTGGTGTACAGAACCAACCCATGTTCATGAGAAAACACCCGCATTCGAAATTCTAGACTAAGAAGTCGTAGATTTGGAATTATGTACAATCTTTGACAAACGATCGGTGAATATATATTTTTTGTGTGAAATTTCAACAGACTTATCGTGTGCTGACATGCTCGCGATGGATGTAATGGTATTCCACACAAACATCACTCATCCCGGACACTAAAATCTATTTGTTAATAAATAGTCTGTTATTGAGGAAAAATTAGATTGTCAGAAAGGCTTCAAAATACATATTTCGCATGTGCTAAACATCTGTTCTCATTGATAAACGCGAAGAAAGCTGTTCATTTCACATCGCTTTCTTGGTTTCTAATGTCATCGATTTCGACTAGAAAGATGTTAAACATTCACTCATTCATCTATTTATACATAAATCTATTCATATTTAAAGTCATCCACTCGTAGATCCATTCAAACATTCATTCATGTTATCTGTCGACCATTTATAACCTCTGTCTCTATGTAATATATGTACACAGTGTTGCAGAAGGAAGTTTTACCGTAAATGATATGCGATTTGTGAATGAGATTTAGGCATGATTTCGTGTTTTTTTGTGAAACATCTTGTACAGGAAATACACGAATACTTTATTTCTTTGAAATATTGAATTTGTCCTATATTTTATTATTACGCGTAAGACGACGTATGCAACCTAAGCTATTATAGTGTGTGTGATGTAAATTGTAAGAGAACTTAAGTTTATAGGATTTATTTCGCATTACGTCTGTGAAGGCGTCGAAGTGGGCAGTTGTCAACGCAGCACCCAGGTCTCTGCCCCCCCTCCCCAACCAATCATTTAATCACGTACAGAGTGGCGTGGCATTTTAGATTGTTTTCCCATCACGCGCCGCCTGCGAGCGTCGTAGCCGGCGAGTAGTTCTGGTAGCGCGGAGTTGGTGGACTTCAGAGACAACGTGAGGCATGTAACTAGTAGCTGTGCAGAGATACTGTCGCATGAGTCGCACCCAGACATGCGCCGGCGATCGAGGTCCTAGTTCCGTATTCCAGAGACAACCCGCCACAAAACTTACCCAATAGGCGGTGCGGAAGTACTTTCTACCACGCAGATTACGGTGGATTACTTTGCACAATTCAGATTCAGATTATTTATCCACACACAGGACATTATTTAGGTTGCATACATGTTTCAAATGCGCGTCCCAGCCGTACAACGCTCTCCCACGAACAAATCTTTCAAATACTATACAATCATAATTAATATGTTTGACTTAAAGTAAAGGAAATGTTGTTTGGGGATAAACATAAAAAAACACTTAGCATTAGCATATACAGCAGAAACGTTTTTGCTTAATAACAATTATATGTAATTTCAACATCCCAAATATAAAACAGAAACATGATGTCTTGTTTGGTAATCAATTTTTGTACTAATTCATTGTGGATCATTCTTTATACTATAATTCGTAAAGAACATAAGGACCAAAAACAAATTATTCATCTCTTTAAAGAATACTATCTATTATGAGAAAACATAATCAAATATATATATATATATATATATATATAATTTTAATACCAACTTTAATATAAAACCAAAAAAAAAAATCCTCTTTTAACAATTCTCTGAGGTAATTGTATCAGCGATTCCTTAATACGAGGGTGAGGTTTGTCCTGATAAATGTCATACTTAGCAAGTGTTGCAACTAGAAGATTACGAAGTCGGAAGGAACGCTGTAAAAACTTGACAGTGACGTGAAATACGTGTTCCGCAGTTGGCCGTATACCAGACAGGCAGTACAGTAGGTCCACGATATCCGCAACGGATAGCCGAGAATCACACGAATGTCGGCATTAAAGATGGAGGTCACTGGGCGCCAGCAGGTCCTCTTGACATATATGCCCAATTAGCAACTGCACACAGAAGCACTGGCAACACATAAGTTCTGTACATATAAAGTTGTAGGCACTCTGCAACAGGGCAGGCAGCACAAAGTATAGGACGCAGAATAGAAGGTAAAGTTTTCGTTTGCTGCACCAATGTCGTGACGTGTGTTTTCCAAGTCATCGTATGGTCTATGATCACACCTTAGCACTTGACAGTGTCCTTATATGAACTTATACCTCGACCTTAGACCTTTGACCTTGACATTGAACTTTTATCTTGACCTTTGACCTTGACCTCAGTCGCCATCTTGGATTCCACCATCTTGTCATCGAGTGACCTAATCCCTGAACATTGCAATTTTCTTTACGGTTACCATATTGAATTCTAATAAAATTTCCGCCATCTTGGATCTGATGTCAACTACTTTTTAAGATTATGACGACACAGTCGCAATTACGTTGTCGTCTGCTGGAGGCCACCATCTTGGAAGATGTCACAACAGACATTTAGTTTTTTTCTGTTCTGCTCGAGGCCGCCATCTTGGATTACGTCATCTTGTTTCTGATGTTTGTTCCTAGAGAGCACCGGCATCACTCTTTCTCATGCACATAAGGTCGATATTCCATTTCCTGGTAATGTCTATGTGATATTGGCAGCACTGTGATTCGAACCACGACAACTCATACCTCTGGGATGGAAAACATACGCCATGACCGCACTGCCATCGAGACACTTAACAGACTGAGAAATAATTAAGGTATATAAAGAAATAAAACACATTCAAACATTTTTTTTTAATTTGGAGGAATAATTGCATCACCTGCTAAAAGATGTCAACACCATCTTTATTTATAATACTTGCTACAAGGAGCGCTACTTAACACGCAGCACCTGCTAAAGAACACAGCCGCCATATTATTTTCAGTATTCGATACAAGGAGCGCCAGTATCACGTAATACACGCGTCATCTGCTAGAGTGCATTGCCGCCATATTAGTTTCATTTTTATCAGATAGAATGCAGTATTAATTTATTATCTTGATATCCATCTTGACGGCCATCGTGTTCGCCATCTTGGAATTCTGTATTTAGTAAGCTAGATATTTGGGTAAAATTCCAAAATTCATCAACAACACACTCATTAAAATAATGACTGATTCAATAGATTCCTGTCCTCGCTTCAATTCTTGGACTTAGCAAAATATGAAACCTTAGGTAAAAGATTATTTAATAAAATATGGCGAAAAATCCCAAAAAACAGCTTAGGCTCCTATTCTACCAGTCTCCAGTAAGCCGATGATGACATATTGACAGTTATCTTGTAAATTCGTAATAATTAACCTCGAAATTCAGAAAAAATTCTAAAAATCAATAAAAAAAATTTTTTTTAACGTAATATAGATTTGATAGATTTTCTTCCTTGGGTCGATTCTATACCTGTGATATGAGTAGCTAAATTTTAAAATAAAATAAAATTCTCTTTACTATTACCTTTCACGGAGTTTATTAATCATTCTCTCTAATAAAAGCGACTCTGTACAAGATACCTGCACGACGAAATAAATGTTGTCGCTGTGCCTACCATTGAAGGTTAAATTTTCGATGTATGGAACACTTACAACCAGATCTTGTACAATGCTAGACGTAGAGGCCAAGTGTCTTCGGACCACGAGTCCAGGTCCTGTACAATGTCAGCCGTTTAAACCAGTCGTCTCCGAACCACGAGGTCAATCATGGCCTGACTACATTCTTGTCGATGAAAACTAAAAAAAAAAAAACTTTCTAAAAAAAGCACATTCATCAAAACAGAATCACATTTAATAAAGGAAGGACATTTAACGAAAATTACACACATTTGTACAAAAATTCAACTTGGTAGGATACAATCTCATCACAGGAATACGGTCTCATAGCAGGGATACGATATCATCGCAGGGATACGATTTTGTCGCAGGGATACGACGCAGGGATACGATATCGCTGCAAGTATACGACACAGGGATACGATCTCTCTCGCAGGGATACAATATCATTGGAGGGATACGATGCAGGCATACGACCTCGTCACAGGGATACATCACAGGGATACGATATCATCGCAGGCATAAGGCACAGGTATACGATCTGGTCACAGGGATACTTTCTCATCGCAGAGACAAGGCACATTATTGCGATCTCGCCACATGGTTAAGATGTCATATAGATATGATCTCGTCGCAGGAATAAGGCACATTGATCCAATATCATCGCAGGGATACTGCACCCTCGTAGGAATGACTGTTAGGTTATGACTTGTTGGATACTAAGATAACTCAGCGTTAGTTAGAAATCTTATTACGAGAAATAAAACAAAAAATTTCTAAATCCAAATAATCAATTATTATTTTTTAATTTTATAAACAAGCAGGTAATAAAAGTAATTAATGTATGTAGCCAGCTTCCCTCAGTTCTTTTAATATGAAGGCTATTTCGTTGAGGTGCAAGTAGTTTCCTGCCCTAAGCGAAGCCATCAATAGTCTCAGACGATCGATCAATATGTTAGGATCTTTCCATGATGCGTAATCGATTTCTTATGCTGTTGTCGTTTTCCTGGGATGTTTGTTATTATTATTTTTAAGATCTCCGAATTCTTCTATTTTAACACCAGCCTCACAGTAACTGTCGTCATTATTCCAGTAACCATCATAAGCTTGAAGAGAATAACTCAGTTTAACGTGTGGTTTCCATCGTTTTGGCCTCAGTGCATCATTGCTAGCTTCAAATTCTTTTAATTTGTTCGTATATTCTTTAAAGCGTTTGCTGATGCCATGGTTTCCAGTAATAGTATTTAATCCTTCAGCTTGAGTAACAGTAAATCCATCAGAGAATTCTGTAGGAAGATCAAATACTTCGTGACTCATCTTAGGAAACTATTTATTATTTTCTTCCTGTAGTACTGTATCTTGGCTATGTTTCTTCATTGCTGGAATCTCATTACATTTCAATCCAGGTGAATCTGATGCTTTTACACTCGTATGATCATTAGTAGGGCCATGCATTTTTCGCGAAAAGATTTCCAGACCATCTGTGGGTTAAAACTTTGTAGCATTGTCTGTGTTTTATGGTTGGCTGGGTTTATTTCAGGTACATGTCTACTGTCAGCACACCGATCACAGCCGTCCAGTGCGGGACCAAACACGTCCTGAATGACCCGGCCAAACAGGGCCACTGCTCCTCTTGCCGACGGCCGCCAATCACAAGAGAACAGATTTTTTTTTTTCGCGTTAAGTGGGTGAATCTACCTATATGCTGGCGATTGTTCCCTTGCAGCTGGGAGCCATCTGCAGGAGAAACCATTGCCCAATTCGGCCGGGACATTCAGGACGTGTTTGCTCTTGCACAAGATGGCTGCGACCCAGCCAAACACGAAACACACACAACGTTACTCAGTTTTAACACTCAGCTGTGTGCTAATATTTACGTAAAAAAAATTGGCCCTACTCATTAATAGTTGTAGTGATTTATACCGAGATGTATATTTTCACAAGATAGTCAGCAATCCAAAACGTCTTATTGTTAGAGACCCGTAAAATTCGCGGGTTCATTTCGTGTTATGCTAAAATTCAAATAATTATACCTTAGTGCTGCTTCTACCACTGGTTCACTGTTAATCTGGAGGACTGACGGCCAATTAGAGACCCTCACTCATAGAAGTGTCGAATCACAGGCCACCCAGTCGAGACGACTCACAAGTCAGCAGCCAATGAACAGTTGGCATTTGCCCGAGTGTGCAGAGGATATTGGAGTCTATCCTGGAGGTCATTGAACCCGCGAATTTTTCGGGTATCTACTTATTGTTTGAAGAAATATTTTTAACAGGGTTATTTTACTTTAGGGTGAATTACAGACGATCTGCGCACAACTGTGTTCTTTCTTATTGGATGAGTTAAGTGAGCACGACAAAATTCGTTGGCCAATAAGATTCAGAAAGAAAAGTAATGTTAGAATATTGGCAAAAAATATCGCATTCCACGAAACAGAACAATTTTACTGTGATTAATCACCACATTTATACATTAGAAGATTTCCTGCCAATTAGCGGCATGTTTTACCACACGCTGCCTCAGAAATATCTGTGCGTTTTTACGTCTTCAGTAGTTGAGCACAAGTGTCATCCAATGAACATTTAACCATCCCTCGAGTGTGACTAGGTCTGTGAACAGTAAAGTCTACCCCGGCGGTCAAATCTAACGCGAAGTGACAATTCTCTAATCAGTAAGGATTAGAGACTTGTCACTTCACGTGATTACTAAGCGGCAGTCTAGAATGCAAATTTTCGTACACTTATATTGCCCATATTATTGGATCTTCGATTATTTTATAAGCCCTGACCGTTAGGAGCCAATTACACATTAAAACATCTGAAAGAATCAGATGCGACCCGGGGAAAAAGAGAAATTTGGCAGCAGCCAATTTACTTATGATTTTAACTTGATTAGGTATATATTTGTAGAGTCTAGCCTTGCAACAAAAATTTAATCAAATTTTTAATTCTCTACTAAACAATATCCATTTATTGTATGAGTGTTATTTGACGCTTTCTGTCGAGTTTCGGCGCGACGAGTACTAAATTTCAGTGTGGAGTGTAACGTGTATCTGCTTTCCATATTCAATTAAATGTATGTAGTGCAATTACTAGTATGCACATTTTAGAGTCGATTCTTTTGGTATTTCCTGTTACCAATTGCACAAAATAAAACTTAAACATAGTCTGTTACACCTGCTTCAACTGGTAACGTATTGCGACAAGTAATATGTTAATAGATAGGGGCATGTATTTTTCGTGAAACAATCTACATACAGCTCGTTAGACCACAACAAAGTATACCCGCGCCAACGCTTTCTCCGATGTATGTATGACGGCCGTCAGTAGTATAGTTGGCTGGTCCGGGCACAGGGTTCAGGGTGTGGTGAGTGGTGCCGACCAAGCTCTGACGTCACGGCGGCCATCTTGGACTGGATTGTGCTTCCGGAAATGTGTTTCCTTTTTGATGGGATTCTTGGTCCACTTGTAAGCGTAAAACATGTTACGTTGGTTTAATTGAATATAATTAGCTGTCGATGAAGAAGGTCGTGAGGTTCGGAAATGACTGGTCTATACATCTGACATTGTTTATGACCCGGTCTCGTGGTCCGAAGACGTTTGGTCTATATGTATGTATGACTTTGTACATTAACGTTTTAGAGGTTCTTCTAAGTATCGAAAAATTAGACTTTCACGTTAAGCTTATCGGCAACGTATTTAATTCGTCGGACATTGTCGTATATAGTCTTGAGTTGTTTTTCGTAGAGTGAATGATTGATAAACTCCGCGAAAGGTAATGGAAACCAAAATATAAAATTTATTTAATATTTAGTTACACTTGACACTGGTCAAGAATCAAACTGAGGACAGGAATCCATCGATTCAATATGTAAATTAATGAGTGGATTTTTTCGGTGTATTTTGGAATGTTTTCCCGAATTTCTAGGTCAATAAATACAAATTTTCAAGATAGCGGACATAATGGCTTACTGGATGCTGGTAGTAGAGGATTTTGAGTCTCTTTTAGGATTATTAACATGTTTTATTGAAGTTATTAATTTTTTACATAAAATTATTTTTTTTGTATCGACCAGGGGTTTGATCGAATCAAGAAGTATATTAATTACAAATTTATTTAATGAATTTTGGAAATTTTCCGAATTTATAGCTAAATAATTACAAATTACCAAGATGGCACCCAAATGACAAGATGGCGGGTGCTACATTAATAATAAATGATTGCTGCACTCTAGCGGGTAAAAATTACACTAACATGGCATCAGCGCACTCTAGGAGTCAAAAACAAGATTGTGACCTCCAGCAGACATAAACAAGATGGTGGCAATGGCCTCTAGTAGGTAATATATTTATCTATCGTTAGTTAACTATAGTTCCTGGTAGCGAGTACTGAACACAAAATGGCGGATCTAAGATGGTTGATAAGGTCATGGTCAAATTTCAAGGTCAAAAACAATTTTCAAGGTGAAGGTAAAATTTCAAGATCAAGGTTCAAGGTCAAGGTCAAAGTTCATGGTCAAAGTTCAATGCCAACAGTCGAGGTCAAAGGAATGGTGAACGAAAAATTATACTAACATGGTGTCAGCGCACTCTAGCAGACAAAAACAAGATGGTGGCCTCCAGTGTACGAAGATAAGATGGCGGACATGACTTCATACCAGCTGACGATATATACCTTGCTATTGGTGGTGGGAGGTCAGTCTGCAGGTGGCTTCCGTAGAGGAAGCATCAGTCGTTTTTTATTTTTTGTTCTTACCGGTTTCGAACCATGGACTTCAGGGCGTAAGTGCGTTTTAAAATAGTATTTTATTAAAATGAGATTAATATTTTTTTACTTTTTTATCTTTTCCAATTTTCTAGCATAAAAAATACTGTTTTTCAAGTTGGTAGCCGTAACAAAAAGTGCAACGATCTAGAATCAAATATGACAGTCGTAACGAAAAGTGTAACGGTGACATCGTACTCAACCAAGATGGTGGGCGCAACGAAACATGCAACATTTATAGACTCCAAGATGGTGGCCGTAACGATATTCGCAACGGTGTTTTTTAAAGATTTTTTATTAAAATTTAATCAATGTTTTTATTCATTTAAAACATTTTACCGAATTTCTAGCATTAAAATTACGGATTATAAAATGGCGGCCGTAAATGAAATTGCAACGGTGACGTCATAATCCTAGATGACGTCAGAGGCTTATCGGAGGCTGTAGACATGGATGTTTAAGCCTCTTTTAGGATTTTGTGTTCTTTCTAATGCAATAGTATTTTAAGGTTTTTCGAAATCCTAATTTTTTAATTTTTGAGGAAGAAAACGAGAATTTTTCCCGCGAAAACGGGAATTTTTGAGTCATTTTGAGTCATTTTTGAGGATTTTTGAGGAATTTTTAAGTCCAAGATGGCCGCCGTGACGTCAGAAATGGTCGTGACGTCAGAGCTTGGTCGGCACCACTCACCACACCCTGAACATTGTGCCCGGACCGGCCAACCTATACTACTGCCGTCAGCAAGAGAAGTCATCGTACATTTTACCGGCCAATCAGGGCGAGCCTGCCTCCACACGACATTGCTACGGTTCGTGTGCTGGCAGCGGACATGCAAATTGGAGAAACTCGACCAATCACGAAACACAGACGACGCTACAATGTTTTAACACACAGCTAGGCTCAAAATCTTTTCGCGAAAAGCACATGCCACTATTAATATGGACTTGATTGAAAGCATATTTTTTATGAAGCATTAAAATGTGTTAATATTAGCTGCAATGTTTCCATCGCAAGTTCCGTCAGTATGTAATCGCTAGAAATCAACTGCTGGGCTTCGATACACTCGGGGCGCTTGGCGATTCGGGTTGGATTGCCGGAGCGGTCACACCAGGATTTGTCGAGATTGGCAAACGTGGCGGACTTTGCCGTGCTCCGCATAAAAACCCGTCTCTAACGGTTATGCATGCGATTCGCGTCTATCATGTGCGCAGTTTGGTTGTTTGGTTGCAAGCTCTGAATGGCTGAGCGATCCATACCGGTAGCTAAAAGGGAACGCATGTGCGGGATTAAAAACCACCTATGGGTGATACTTTTAAAGATAACTACTACACGTTATCATTATGATTTCCTATAAAAATTATTACACAAGAATAAGTTAAGAGGCTCGCCTATCTGGGCACACATACGGCGTGCAGAGATTACTAAGAAACCACGTGATTTGAAAACTGCTCGAGAGATCAAAGTGCTGCGTGTTTACGAAAAGCATCTAGACGGATCAGTTGTTTTGTTTCAGAATTTCATTATTATACTATATTTTAGGAGAGTGAAAATGCCCTAAAAGGCGTGTTTTCAGATTGATTACTAGACATGAGCCGCCTGCTAAAGATTATTGAAAGCTCTCAAAGGGCATTGCATCAGACGTTATCTTCATTTCTCCACCATACAATGTTATGGTTACCACTCGACGAGAAGACTGCGCGCTAGAAGCACCGCACTAGCGAGTATCGCACTATCATCCCGCCTCATTAGCATAGATACACCCCTCACTAGACTGTGTGTCTCGTTCCAGGTCATTACTTATTTTATATTTACGTTCTACACGGTTAAACTTGTCGACTTATGAATGGCTGAACATTCACAATATAAAAAAATCACATACTTTTAGCATAATTAGTTGGCAAAGTTGCATTTTTAACGTTTTTTGTGCAGTATAGATGATAAGCATGGAATAGAATATAAAACTGAAACTTAGTAGTTTAAAGTCTATTTTACTGGCTGCTAAGGGATGTGGTTTAATATCAGTAAAAAAAAAAAAAAAACTTTTATTTAATTGGCCTTTTGAAAAAATATAACTTTTATGATTTTGAAAGTTTTAAAAAATAAATACATTTTTCTGAAAGAATTTGAAACCATACCACGCAGTAGCCACGAGCATTGCATTTAAACCCAAAAATATTCCGTTATTTATTCCATTTGGTTCTCATTATTTATGCACAAAAATTTTAAAAATTCATTTTAACCATTAAATGAAAAAAAAAAAAAGTGACCGAGTCTTTCAGTATTCGCCAGTGATGTGTAAACATCGAACCTCGGTACGAGCAAATACATGTTTTCATGTTGCAAATAAACTTAAAATACGAAACACGGAAACCAAATTTAACGTCTAATTATTAGAAATAACGCCGAGCGTGAAAAATATAAATAAAAAGTATTCATTATAGGCAGTGGTGGATTCAGGATTTTGGTTTGTGAGGGGCTTAGCTCAGCTGAGGATCTTAAAGATATTTAAAATTTGAAAACATACTATAGTTACTTAAAATTGATTAAGTAAGTATAATGGATGAAAATTGTACTGTGGTTAGTGTGGTACTAAGAAAGTAGGATAGTATCAAGATTAATTTGAGTATTAAGTATCAGGGGTGGACCCAAATGCTTTGCGGGGGGGGGGGGGGGGGGGGCTGCTTGAGTCCCTCAGCCCCCTTCTCCTGGAAGCGCTGCTGATTATAGGGAAAAGCGGTAAAAATATTTTCCCGTTTTAAAACCTAACTATAATGCTATTTAAGAAGATAGTAGGTACTATTGATTTCTCAGGACTAGTCGAACACAGGAGTACCGAACACGCCGGTTGTAAATGTTTCAACGCTGAACCTTTGACTGGAATTATTATCGCCTCCGTTTTTGAGGTTATACTACTTTCGGCGCGTTGAGGGTGAAATTTGAGTATGCACCAGAAATGCAATGAAATAAGCGCGAATTACACAACGCGAATTTAAGATGTTGAAAGTCCAATGGATATGCGTGCAGAAACTGCTGCAGCCACGAGCCGAAGTCGTCAACATCGCGGACCCACGTGTGGCAACATGCTCGTGAATATTGGGGGATGTACTAAGATTATCGGTGTGCCAAAGTTTACTTTATGTTAGTGAAACTATCCTGAAATCATTTTTTAAACTTGAATAGTCATAAGAAAATATAATGGGAACTTAAAAAATACCTATAATTTATTAGCCAGGAAAATTGTG
Organism: Bacillus rossius redtenbacheri; assembly: GCF_032445375.1. Lineage (NCBI taxonomy): Eukaryota > Metazoa > Arthropoda > Insecta > Phasmatodea > Bacillidae > Bacillus > Bacillus rossius. The sequence continues at coordinate 116,606,562 of NC_086332.1, forward strand.
TTGGGACGAACATGGTGTCAATGATATTTACCAGTTTCTTGGTTCTCTAATGCTTTAAGAACAGGGTGCTAGCTTTCAGGTATTTTTCAAAATAAAAGTTCCATTCCAATAGATCCCGGCTTTTGACTTGATTGTCGACAAGTAATATTAAATACTGCCCAGCATGTTAAAATTAATTAAACCATTATTACTTTAAAGTTTCTGAATGCTTTAGAACTTATACCTCAATGGCATTTCTAAAATACTAAACTAAAACATTTTAAAACACATATAATAACACTAACATTATGTTTGTAAATTTATTTTTGCTTAAAGGACTGATATAAGTCTGTAAATACTTTATACAAACCAACTTTAACTTTATTAAGCTGATTCAAAATTAATTTTTTATTTTACTATTATTTTAAAATGTTATTAAAAAAGGTAAGAAAAATAGTATCCCAGTAGCGAGATTTGAAACCCATCCCTTCAGGTTAACAAGCGCGCGTCCTACCACTGAACTATAGCAACAATTTAAGTTTAGGGTGGAGACTACTGTGCAGAATCAACCGTGTATTGTCATTTTCCAAACCTATTTTATAACTTGGGATTACATTTTACTATGACTATTTTATTTTACCAAATATATTCCAGGGCAGTTTCACTATCATAATGTTTTGGCACACCAATACGTTTGGTATGTTTATGTTGCTGCACGTGGGCCCACCATCTCTGTGACACATTTCCGTTCATCGACTTCCGTTCATCGACTTCCGTTCTATTTCACGAAATTAGTCCCACCAACTGTCGTATACCGAGAGCTAATATGTTCACACAATAATAAAATAGTGATCTGGAAAGGTACAAAAAAAACTTTAATGTGTACAGTATTTTGTAAAGTCGTCGTCTCTGCCGTATATTGCCGTCGTCAAATAAGATAAGGACTATGTTTTGAGGTTATGTACAGCAAGTAGTTAACGCGCTAGCGGCTGCGAACCCTGAACTTGCTCGAGGAATGTTCGGCTTGAGAACCAAAGCTTCGTGCCTACCTCCAGGACATGTCGCGTGCAGTTGTTCACGCGGAAGTGTGCGTGCTGGTGGGCAAACCGGGGGGGGGGGGGGGAAGGGGAAGGGGGTTGGAGTGGCAGTGCCCCTGCAGGCAGGGAGGGCTGCGGGGCAGATGTAGCCGCGCCCTGGGACCACGTGTGGCGCAGGGGCCTGCCGTCTGGTATTTAGGCCTCGTCCACAATAACTTCCTTCATGGCGGGAACAACCCTTGTTAGCGTCGCCCTCTGTCTCGCCAGGCTGTTCGACGCGCTGCACCTCGTCAGCTCTGACGCCTCCCCTAGGAGTGCAACCGATCCTGCCTCTTTCACGATCTCCTGGGCCCACCGCTATCGGCCTACAAGAACAACATTCCCTAGTTCACATTTCTGTGCGTTGGAACCAAAAGTGCGAAAGTCCATTTAACTACATTTAATAAAGGCTGGTCGTATCTGAAGTTGTTTCAGTCAAACTATTTAGATTATATATTTTTTAAAATAACTTTGCACGGATTTTATACTGTCCCCACTAAAGGATATATGAATTTTGTTGTCCTTCACCACTATTTTTTTTCGCCTCTTGAGGTAATGATTGATGTTATAAAAAACATTTCAACATTCTCCTAAGAGGTGAGTTAGCATGTTAATTATATATTCACGTTTTTATTACTTAACTATTTTGAATAAAATTATAACAGAGATACTTTATCCACTGGATTAATACCTCATTACAAAATACCACCCTAATATGGTGAGTAAGACGTTGGTTTACAAATAAGAATTTATCTAACCGAATACTTTAATGGTTAAGGTGAGAAACTTATTACATATACAAAGAGTAACATATTGTCAATTTTTCATTTTCCGAAATTACACTTCTTAGGTAGTGAAATGAAGGGTAAGTTATGCTATACAATTAATTAAAATATTTCTAAAGCTGAAGAACTCTAAGACATTGAAATTGTACCTATATTGTTTTAACACATGCGACTGATTTGAGTGGGGGAAACAGGTCTGGAAGGATAACTCAATTAATTCAATACAGTTTTATTAATTAGATAATGATAACACTGTTCTTAGAATACAAAAATTTAATTTTTTGTCCACAAAAGAGAAAAGTAAACAGTTTATTCTCCCCACTGGAGCTCGGCGCGGCAGTGGCTCCCTCTACTGCCACGCACCTCGGCCCCAACACACTGCTGCTCACTAGTCCCTCGTCCAGGCTCCCTCTACTGCCACGCACCTCGGCCCCAACACACTGCTGCTCACTAGTCCCTCGTCCAGGCTCCCTCTACTGCCACGCACCTCGGCCCCAACACACTACTGCTCACTAGTCCCTCGTCCAGGCTCCCTCTACTGCCACGCACCTCGGCCCCAACACACTGCTGCTCACTAGTCCCTCGTCCAGGCTCCCTCTACTGCCACGCACCTCGGCCCCAACACACTGCTGCTCACTAGTCCCTCGTCCAGGCTCCCTCTGCTGCCACGCACCTCGGCCCCAACACACTGCTGCTCACTAGTCCCTCGTCCAGGCTCCCTCTGCTGCCACGCACCTCGGCCCCAACACACTGCTGCTCACTAGTCCCTCGTCCAGGCTCCCTCTGCTGCCACGCACCTCGGCCCCAACACACTGCTGCTCACTAGTCCCTCGTCCAGGCTCCCTCTACTGCCACGCACCTCGGCCCCAACACACTGCTGCTCACTAGTCCCTCGTCCAGGCTCCCTCTGCTGCCACGCACCTCGGCCCCAACACACTGCTGCTCACTAGTCCCTCGTCCAGGCTCCCTCTACTGCCACGCACCTCGGCCCCAACACACTGCTGCTCACTAGTCCCTCGTCCAGGCTCCCTCTACTGCCACGCACCTCGGCCCCAACACACTGCTGCTCACTAGTCCCTCGTCCAGGCTCCCTCTGCTGCCACGCACCTCGGCCCCAACACACTGCTGCTCACTAGTCCCTCGTCCAGGCTCCCTCTACTGCCACGCACCTCGGCCCCAACACTCTGCTGCTCACTAGTCCCTCGTCCAGGCTCCCTCTACTGCCACGCACCTCGGCCCCAACACACTGCTGCTCACTAGTCCCTCGTCCAGGCTCCCTCTACTGCCACGCACCTCGGCCCCAACACTCTGCTGCTCACTAGTCCCTCGTCCAGGCTCCCTCTACTGCCACGCACCTCGGCCCCAACACACTGCTGCTCACTAGTCCCTCGTCCAGGCTCCCTCTACTGCCACGCACCTCGGCCCCAACACACTGCTGCTCACTAGTCCCTCGTCCAGGCTCCCTCTACTGCCACGCACCTCGGCCCCAACACTCTGCTGCTCACTAGTCCCTCGTCCAGGCTCCCTCTACTGCCACGCACCTCGGCCCCAACACACTGCTGCTCACTAGTCCCTCGTCCAGGCTCCCTCTGCTGCCACGCACCTCGGCCCCAACACACTGCTGCTCACTAGTCCCTCGTCCAGGCTCCCTCTACTGCCACGCACCTCGGCCCCAACACACTGCTGCTCACTAGTCCCTCGTCCAGGCTCCCTCTACTGCCACGCACCTCGGCCCCAACACTCTGCTGCTCACTAGTCCCTCGTCCAGGCTCCCTCTACTGCCACGCACCTCGGCCCCAACACACTGCTGCTCACTAGTCCCTCGTCCAGGCTCCCTCTACTGCCACGCACCTCGGCCCCAACACACTGCTGCTCACTAGTCCCTCGTCCAGGCTCCCTCTACTCCCACGCACCTCGGCCCCAACACTCTGCTGCTCACTAGTCCCTCGTCCAGGCTCCCTCTACTGCCACGCACCTCGGCCCCAACACTCTGCTGCTCACTAGTCCCTCGTCCAGGCTCCCTCTACTGCCACGCACCTCGGCCCCAACACACTGCTGCTCACTAGTCCCTCGTCCAGGCTCCCTCTGCTGCCACGCACCTCGGCCCCAACACACTGCTGCTCACTAGTCCCTCGTCCAGGCTCCCTCTACTGCCACGCACCTCGGCCCCAACACACTGCTGCTCACTAGTCCCTCGTCCAGGCTCCCTCTGCTGCCACGCACCTCGGCCCCAACACACTGCTGCTCACTAGTCCCTCGTCCAGGCTCCCTCTACTGCCACGCACCTCGGCCCCAACACTCTGCTGCTCACTAGTCCCTCGTCCAGGCTCCCTCTGCTGCCACGCACCTCGGCCCCAACACACTGCTGCTCACTAGTCCCTCGTCCAGGCTCCCTCTACTGCCACGCACCTCGGCCCCAACACTCTGCTGCTCACTAGTCCCTCGTCCAGGCTCCCTCTACTGCCACGCACCTCGGCCCCAACACACTGCTGCTCACTAGTCCCTCGTCCAGGCTCCCTCTGCTGCCACGCACCTCGGCCCCAACACACTGCTGCTCACTAGTCCCTCGTCCAGGCTCCCTCTACTGCCACGCACCTCGGCCCCAACACACTGCTGCTCACTAGTCCCTCGTCCAGGCTCCCTCTGCTGCCACGCACCTCGGCCCCAACACACTGCTGCTCACTAGTCCCTCGTCCAGGCTCCCTCTCCTGCCACGCACCTCGGCCCCAACACACTGCTGCTCACTAGTCCCTCGTCCAGGCTCCCTCTCCTGCCACGCACCTCGGCCCCAACACACTGCTGCTCACTAGTCCCTCGTCCAGGCTCCCTCTGCTGCCACGCACCTCGGCCCCAACACACTGCTGCTCACTAGTCCCTCGTCCAGGCTCCCTCTGCTGCCACGCACCTCGGCCCCAACACACTGCTGCTCACTAGTCCCTCGTCCAGGCTCCCTCTGCTGCCACGCACCTCGGCCCCAACACTCTGCTGCTCACTAGTCCCTCGTCCAGGCTCCCTCTACTGCCACGCACCTCGGCCCCAACACACTGCTGCTCACTAGTCCCTCGTCCAGGCTCCCTCTACTGCCACGCACCTCGGCCCCAACACAACGCTGCTCACTAGTCCCTCGTCCAGGCTCCCTCTACTGCCACGCACCTCGGCCCCAACACACTGCTGCTCACTAGTCCCTCGTCCAGGCTCCCTCAACTGCCACGCACCTCGGCCCCAACACACTGCTGCTCACTAGTCCCTCGTCCAGGCTCCCTCTACTGCCACGCACCTCGGCCCCAACACACTGCTGCTCACTAGTCCCTCGTCCAGGCTCCCTCTCCTGCCACGCACCTCGGCCCCAACACACTGCTGCTCACTAGTCCCTCGTCCAGGCTCCCTCTGCTGCCACGCACCTCGGCCCCAACACACTGCTGCTCACTAGTCCCTCGTCCAGGCTCCCTCTGCTGCCACGCACCTCGGCCCCAACACACTGCTGCTCACTAGTCCCTCGTCCAGGCTCCCTCTACTGCCACGCACCTCGTCCCCAACACACTGCTGCTCACTAGTCCCTCGTCCAGGCTCCCTCTACTGCCACGCACCTCGGCCCCAACACACTGCTGCTCACTAGTCCCTCGTCCAGGCTCCCTCTCCTGCCACGCACCTCGGCCCCAACACACTGCTGCTCACTAGTCCCTCGTCCAGGCTCCCTCTACTGCCACGCACCTCGGCCCCAACACACTGCTGCTCACTAGTCCCTCGTCCAGGCTCCCTCTACTGCCACGCTCCTCGGCCCCAACACACTGCTGCTCACTAGTCCCTCGTCCAGGCTCCCTCTACTGCCACGCACCTCGGCCCCAACACACTGCTGCTCACTAGTCCCTCGTCCAGGCTCCCTCTGCTGCCACGCACCTCGGCCCCAACACACTGCTGCTCACTAGTCCCTCGTCCAGGCTCCCTCTACTGCCACGCACCTCGGCCCCAACACACTGCTGCTCACTAGTCCCTCGTCCAGGCTCCCTCTACTGCCACGCACCTCGGCCCCAACACACTGCTGCTCACTAGTCCCTCGTCCAGGCTCCCTCTATTGCCACGCACCTCGGCCCCAACACTCTGCTGCTCACTAGTCCCTCGTCCAGGCTCCCTCTACTGCCACGCACCTCGGCCCCAACACACTGCTGCTCACTAGTCCCTCGTCCAGGCTCCCTCTGCTGCCACGCACCTCGGCCCCAACACACTGCTGCTCACTAGTCCCTCGTCCAGGCTCCCTCTACTGCCACGCACCTCGGCCCCAACACACTGCTGCTCACTAGTCCCTGGTCCAGGCTCCCTCTACTGCCACGCACCTCGGCCCCAACACACTGCTGCTCACTAGTCCCTCGTCCAGGCTCCCTCTACTGCCACGCACCTCGGACCCAACACACTGCTGCTCACTAGTCCCTCGTCCAGGCTCCCTCTACTGCCACGCACCTCGGCCCCAACACACTGCTGCTCACTAGTCCCTCGTCCAGGCTCCCTCTACTGCCACGCACCTCGGCCCCAACACACTGCTGCTCACTAGTCCCTCGTCCAGGCTCCCTCTGCTGCCACGCACCTCGGCCCCAACACACTGCTGCTCACTAGTCCCTCGTCCAGGCTCCCTCTACTGCCACGCACCTCGGACCCAACACACTGCTGCTCACTAGTCCCTCGTCCAGGCTCCCTCTACTGCCACGCACCTCGGCCCCAACACACTGCTGCTCACTAGTCCCTCGTCCAGGCTCCCTCTACTGCCACGCACCTCGGCCCCAACACACTGCTGCTCACTAGTCCCTCGTCCAGGCTCCCTCTGCTGCCACGCACCTCGGCCCCAACACACTGCTGCTCACTAGTCCCTCGTCCAGGCTCCCTCTACTGCCACGCACCTCGGCCCCAACACACTGCTGCTCACTAGTCCCTCGTCCAGGCTCCCTCTACTGCCACGCACCTCGGCCCCAACACACTGCTGCTCACTAGTCCCTCGTCCAGGCTCCCTCTACTGCCACGCACCTCGGACCCAACACACTGCTGCTCACTAGTCCCTCGTCCAGGCTCCCTCTACTGCCACGCACCTCGGCCCCAACACACTGTTGCTCACTAGTCCCTCGTCCAGGCTCCCTCTACTGCCACGCACCTCGGCCCCAACACACTGCTGCTCACTAGTCCCTCGTCCAGGCTCCCTCTGCTGCCACGCACCTCGGCCCCAACACACTGCTGCTCACTAGTCCCTCGTCCAGGCTCCCTCTACTGCCACGCACCTCGGACCCAACACACTGCTGCTCACTAGTCCCTCGTCCAGGCTCCCTCTACTGCCACGCACCTCGGCCCCAACACACTGCTGCTCACTAGTCCCTCGTCCAGGCTCCCTCTGCTGCCACGCACCTCGGCCCCAACACACTGCTGCTCACTAGTCCCTCGTCCAGGCTCCCTCTACTGCCACGCACCTCGGCCCCAACACACTGCTGCTCACTAGTCCCTCGTCCAGGCTCCCTCTGCTGCCACGCACCTCGGCCCCAACACACTGCTGCTCACTAGTCCCTCGTCCAGGCTCCCTCTACTGCCACGCACCTCGGACCCAACACACTGCTGCTCACTAGTCCCTCGTCCAGGCTCCCTCTACTGCCACGCACCTCGGCCCCAACACACTGCTGCTCACTAGTCCCTCGTCCAGGCTCCCTCTACTGCCACGCACCTCGGCCCCAACACACTGCTGCTCACTAGTCCCTCGTCCAGGCTCCCTCTGCTGCCACGCACCTCGGCCCCAACACACTGCTGCTCACTAGTCCCTCGTCCAGGCTCCCTCTACTGCCACGCACCTCGGCCCCAACACACTGCTGCTCACTAGTCCCTCGTCCAGGCTCCCTCTACTGCCACGCACCTCGGCCCCAACACACTGCTGCTCACTAGTCCCTCGTCCAGGCTCCCTCTACTGCCACGCACCTCGGCCCCAACACACTGCTGCTCACTAGTCCCTCGTCCAGGCTCCCTCTACTGCCACGCACCTCGGCCCCAACACACTGCTGCTCACTAGTCCCTCGTCCAGGCTCCCTCTACTGCCACGCACCTCGGCCCCAACACATTGCTGCTCACTAGTCCCTCGTCCAGGCTCCCTCTACTGCCACGCACCTCGGCCCCAACACACTGCTGCTCACTAGTCCCTCGTCCAGGCTCCCTCTACTGCCACGCACCTCGGCCCCAACACTCTGCTGCTCACTAGTCCCTCGTCCAGGCTCCCTCTACTGCCACGCACCTCGGCCCCAACACTCTGCTGCTCACTAGTCCCTCGTCCAGGCTCCCTCTACTGCCACGCACCTCGGCCCCAACACACTGCTGCTCACTAGTCCCTCGTCCAGGCTCCCTCTACTGCCACGCACCTCGGCCCCAACACACTGCTGCTCACTAGTCCCTCGTCCAGGCTCCCTCTACTGCCACGCACCTCGGCCCCAACACACTGCTGCTCACTAGTCCCTCGTCCAGGCTCCCTCTACTGCCACGCACCTCGGCCCCAACACACTGCTGCTCACTAGTCCCTCGTCCAGGCTCCCTCTCCTGCCACGCACCTCGGCCCCAACACTCTGCTGCTCACTAGTCCCTCGTCCAGGCTCCCTCTACTGCCACGCACCTCGGCCCCAACACACTGCTGCTCACTAGTCCCTCGTCCAGGCTCCCTCTACTGCCACGCACCTCGGCCCCAACACACTGCTGCTCACTAGTCCCTCGTCCAGGCTCCCTCTCCTGCCACGCACCTCGGCCCCAACACTCTGCTGCTCACTAGTCCCTCGTCCAGGCTCCCTCTACTGCCACGCACCTCGGCCCCAACACACTGCTGCTCACTAGTCCCTCGTCCAGGCTCCCTCTACTGCCACGCACCTCGGCCCCAACACACTGCTGCTCACTAGTCCCTCGTCCAGGCTCCCTAGACTGCCACGCACCTCGGCCCCAACACACTGCTGCTCACTAGTCCCTCGTCCAGGCTCCCTCTACTGCCACGCACCTCGGCCCCAACACACTGCTGCTCACTAGTCCCTCGTCCAGGCTCCCTCTACTGCCACGCACCTCGGCCCCAACACACTGCTGCTCACTAGTCCCTCGTCCAGGCTCCCTCTGCTGCCACGCACCTCGGCCCCAACACACTGCTGCTCACTAGTCCCTCGTCCAGGCTCCCTCTGCTGCCACGCACCTCGGCCCCAACACACTGCTGCTCACTAGTCCCTCGTCCAGGCTCCCTCTACTGCCACGCACCTCGGCCCCAACACACTGCTGCTCACTAGTCCCTCGTCCAGGCTCCCTCTACTGCCACGCACCTCGGCCCCAACACACTGCTGCTCACTAGTCCCTCGTCCAGGCTCCCTCTGCTGCCACGCACCTCTGCCCCAACACACTGCTGCTCACTAGTCCCTCGTCCAGGCTCCCTCTACTGCCACGCACCTCGGCTCCAACACACTGCTGCTCACTAGTCCCTCGTCCAGGCTCCCTCTGCTGCCACGCACCTCGGCCCCAACACACTGCTGCTCACTAGTCCCTCGTCCAGGCTCCCTCTGCTGCCACGCACCTCGGCCCCAACACACTGCTGCTCACTAGTCCCTCGTCCAGGCTCCCTCTGCTGCCACGCACCTCGGCCCCAACACACTGCTGCTCACTAGTCCCTCGTCCAGGCTCCCTCTGCTGCCACGCACCTCGGCCCCAACACACTGCTGCTCACTAGTCCCTCGTCCAGGCTCCCTCTGCTGCCACGCACCTCGGCCCCAACACACTGCTGCTCACTAGTCCCTCGTCCAGGCTCCCTCTGCTGCCACGCACCTCGGCCCCAACACACTGCTGCTCACTAGTCCCTCGTCCAGGCTCCCTCTACTGCCACGCACCTCGGCCCCAACACACTGCTGCTCACTAGTCCCTCGTCCAGGCTCCCTCTGCTGCCACGCACCTCGGCCCCAACACACTGCTGCTCACTAGTCCCTCGTCCAGGCTCCCTCTGCTGCCACGCACCTCGGCCCCAACACACTGCTGCTCACTAGTCCCTCGTCCAGGCTCCCTCTGCTGCCACGCACCTCGGCCCCAACACTCTGCTGCTCACTAGTCCCTCGTCCAGGCTCCCTCTGCTGCCACGCACCTCGGCCCCAACACACTGCTGCTCACTAGTCCCTCGTCCAGGCTCCCTCTACTGCCACGCACCTCGGCCCCAACACACTGCTGCTCACTAGTCCCTCGTCCAGGCTCCCTCTGCTGCCACGCACCTCGGCCCCAACACACTGCTGCTCACTAGTCCCTCGTCCAGGCTCCCTCTGCTGCCACGCACCTCGGCCCCAACACACTGCTGCTCACTAGTCCCTCGTCCAGGCTCCCTCTGCTGCCACGCACCTCGGCCCCAACACACTGCTGCTCACTAGTCCCTCGTCCAGGCTCCCTCTGCTGCCACGCACCTCGGCCCCAACACACTGCTGCTCACTAGTCCCTCGTCCAGGCTCCCTCTGCTGCCACGCACCTCGGCCCCAACACACTGCTGCTCACTAGTCCCTCGTCCAGGCTCCCTCTACTGCCACGCACCTCGGCCCCAACACACTGCTGCTCACTAGTCCCTCGTCCAGGCTCCCTCTGCTGCCACGCACCTCGGCCCCAACACACTGCTGCTCACTAGTCCCTCGTCCAGGCTCCCTCTGCTGCCACGCACCTCGGCCCCAACACACTGCTGCTCACTAGTCCCTCGTCCAGGCTCCCTCTGCTGCCACGCACCTCGGCCCCAACACACTGCTGCTCACTAGTCCCTCGTCCAGGCTCCCTCTGCTGCCACGCACCTCGGCCCCAACACACTGCTGCTCACTAGTCCCTCGTCCAGGCTCCCTCTGCTGCCACGCACCTCGGCCCCAACACACTGCTGCTCACTAGTCCCTCGTCCAGGCTCCCTCTGCTGCCACGCACCTCGGCCCCAACACACTGCTGCTCACTAGTCCCTCGTCCAGGCTCCCTCTGCTGCCACGCACCTCGGCCCCAACACACTGCTGCTCACTAGTCCCTCGTCCAGGCTCCCTCTGCTGCCACGCACCTCGGCCCCAACACACTGCTGCTCACTAGTCCCTCGTCCAGGCTCCCTCTACTGCCACGCACCTCGGCCCCAACACACTGCTGCTCACTATTCCCTCGTCCAGGCTCCCTCTGCTGCCACGCACCTCGGCCCCAACACACTGCTGCTCACTAGTCCCTCGTCCAGGCTCCCTCTGCTGCCACGCACCTCGGCCCCAACACACTGCTGCTCACTAGTCCCTCGTCCAGGCTCCCTCTGCTGCCACGCACCTCGGCCCCAACACACTGCTGCTCACTAGTCCCTCGTCCAGGCTCCCTCTGCTGCCACGCACCTCGGCCCCAACACACTGCTGCTCACTAGTCCCTCGTCCAGGCTCCCTCTGCTGCCACGCACCTCGGCCCCAACACACTGCTGCTCACTAGTCCCTCGTCCAGGCTCCCTCTACTGCCACGCACCTCGGCCCCAACACACTGCTGCTCACTAGTCCCTCGTCCAGGCTCCCTCTACTGCCACGCACCTCGGCCCCAACACACTGCTGCTCACTAGTCCCTCGTCCAGGCTCCCTCTGCTGCCACGCACCTCGGCCCCAACACACTGCTGCTCACTAGTCCCTCGTCCAGGCTCCCTCTACTGCCACGCACCTCGGCCCCAACACACTGCTGCTCACTAGTCCCTCGTCCAGGCTCCCTCTGCTGCCACGCACCTCGGCCCCAACACACTGCTGCTCACTAGTCCCTCGTCCAGGCTCCCTCTACTGCCACGCACCTCGGCCCCAACACACTGCTGCTCACTAGTCCCTCGTCCAGGCTCCCTCTGCTGCCACGCACCTCGGCCCCAACACACTGCTGCTCACTAGTCCCTCGTCCAGGCTCCCTCTGCTGCCACGCACCTCGGCCCCAACACACTGCTGCTCACTAGTCCCTCGTCCAGGCTCCCTCTGCTGCCACGCACCTCGGCCCCAACACACTGCTGCTCACTAGTCCCTCGTCCAGGCTCCCTCTGCTGCCACGCACCTCGGCCCCAACACACTGCTGCTCACTAGTCCCTCGTCCAGGCTCCCTCTGCTGCCACGCACCTCGGCCCCAACACACTGCTGCTCACTAGTCCCTCGTCCAGGCTCCCTCTGCTGCCACGCACCTCGGCCCCAACACACTGCTGCTCACTTGTCCCTCGTCCAGGCTCCCTCTGCTGCCACGCTCCTCGGCCCCAACACACTGCTGCTCACTAGTCCCTCGTCCAGGCTCCCTCTACTGCCACGCACCTCGGCCCCAACACATTGCTGCTCACTAGTCCCTCGTCCAGGCTCCCTCTACTGCCACGCACCTCGGCCCCAACACACTGCTGCTCACTAGTCCCTCGTCCAGGCTCCCTCTGCTGCCACGCTCCTCGGCCCCAACACACTGCTGCTCACTAGTCCCTCGTCCAGGCTCCGTCTACTGCCACGCACCTCGGCCCCAACACTCTGCTGCTCACTAGTCCCTCGTCCACGCGTCGTGGCACCGTGCTGTGACTCCCAGCTCCGCACATGGAGACCGTCTCTCGTCGCCCGCTATTACTCGCCAAGGGCTCACTCGCCCTCTACACTTCACCAAGCTTGCAGTTCACTTCGAGGATTCGTCGGTAACGTCACTCCTCGCTGGAGGTCAGCGTAGTCTTAAATAACTGCGAAGTTCCACCCTGGAAATGTCTCGTAGCCTACAGTAGTGTCGCGTCATCATGATCTACCTAACTCTCGAAGTTGTGAGAATAATGGCGTTCTAGTTATGCCACTTCACGTGGACGGGGCTCTGGGGATGTGCTGGACCCTCGAGAGGGACAAAGAGGTTCCACTTTAATTGTATTACCATATTGTGGTGTGATGGGCGCGACCTGTGTTGGTCCCCTGCTGGCCGGTGCGCTTGGCTGGCTGGCCTGCTCTTTTCCGGCAGCCTCACAACACATGCCTGCCTAGTCTCTAGCATCCTCGTAACACTACTTTAATGTGACTGTTTTGATTTTTGCGTGACTGTTACTCAATTATGTCTTTACTACTAAACAGATTTTGTTGAATTTATGAAATAGATGCGTATGAGTATGAATTATTTTATTTATGAAGCATACTTTCTATGATAAAAGTTATTTTAAAAATCCGCTTGCATTTTTATTTTGTTCAAATTTTACAGTTAAATACATCTAAAATATTTTAGGTCTGTGCACTATTTTATGGTGATTATACTGCGGGCGCGTGTTATTTCAACACACACACACATAACCGAGTGTATCAGAAAACTTTGCGGCGAAACGAAATAATATGATCGTTTAAGACCGGTTAAACAGTAAAAATAAACATAAAAATAAATTAATGCTCGACGGCATTCATAAGACTTGAATGCTAAAAATAATAATACAATTTATAATGAGAGTCATTATTATATATTTGAAATATTTATAAGGTGGATTTTGATTCCCTTAAAACACATACAGTAAATTTTTTTCGTAAATTCTTTCAGCTAGTGACATTAGTCTACCTGTTGAAAGTGTACCAGTGTGATGACGGGAACAGATATCAGTTCCCGAAACTTTGCAACTGTTTTGTTTTAGGAAGTATACTGTGTTCTATTGTGCTGTCGTCTTTGTGTTGTCAGAGTACCTGTTTGATTTCATCGCTGGGTTCACATGTCTGTCACTGCATTGTCGGCGTGTTGTTTCTCTGCCTGTCGCTGTGTGTTGTCTAATTTTGTTGCTTGTTTGTATTTAATGATTTTTTTTGCAACTGTCTCGTCGTCGTCAGCCCAGTCTGCGCTGCGATTTCGTTCTGACTACTTCCTTCCGTGGAATTCTATGTGCTGTCTTTACATTTAACATTTGCTGATTTTGGCGTGTTGGGTGTGTTTGGGTATTCATCTATCTTTGCCCGTTCTTCGGGTGTTCTCTGTGACATACAATGCAAACTAGCATTGGCGTATGTTCAAAATAATGATTTAAATATACCGGGCTCTTTTGAAACGTGTGATCATGAGTATAAATTAATGTAAGAACGTTCGTGCTAAAAGCCACTTCATTCTGCTCAGGGTGATAAGCGAGTGTTCTGCCACTATTGTCGTTTTGGGTTCGACAGTAACCATGTAAGGAAAGTATCACGCGAGCACGTCAAGTGAGTTGACATGAACTTTGGACGCACATTTCTGATAAAGTTCCTGTCTCCTGCCTTACAAGGTAACGCCTATAAGATGTAGTAAGTTATTCCAGATAATGAGATAACATTGTGAACAAATTGTGCATTACGAAGAATTTTTTCTGTGGTTGGGGGGGAGGCAGGGACTTGTTCTGTTTACTTGGTAACCTTGTATTTAAGCCAGCCCACACGATACCCATTTCCTTAGCAGTTTTCATACGTATCTTCTGTTAGCGCGCCTGCTCTCGTGCAGGTAACATTCCAGCCCCTTCCAAGGCTCTGGGGATCAATGTTTTCATACCCAAAGTCATAGCCAAAACCGTAATAGAAATTGTTCTATTTTTTTATATACCCACGATAGGAAATCTTCAAGATGGCGGACCCATGTGTAGCAATATAAACACTTATATAGTTACTTTTGTAAACATTAAGGTACGTAAGAAACGTAATGGTATACCAAATGAAATTTTATGATAGTAAAACTACCCTACAATATATTTGGTAAACTAAAATAATCACAGAAATCGCAAGTTTTAAAATACGCAATGAAAATGCATTACAATGTTAATAACTACATATTAGTGTTCATTTCATAGCATTGACGTCTTGGTAGTGTAATGGTTTAGCATGCTGTTGTGTTGTTCGAGGGGTGATTTTCGATGTGGTTGAAAACATCATCAATTTAATAACTGTTTTTTACTTTTATTTAAATAACAGATTACTGGATTATACATATTGTGCTTTAAGCAAATATGAGTTTATACATTTTTTTTTCTTATTTTTATATTATTATTATTAAATACATATCTCAGTCAACTAGTTTTTTTTTTTGATACTACGTAGATTTATTTTTTATAAAATAAAATTTTATGATCAAGTAATTTAAACAAAAAAATTAATTTCCTAGTTAAAACTTCAATGTTTATTAGGAAACTAATGTCCATAAATTATTTGTAAATAACCAAACACTTCATAGAAGCCCACATCTTGTTAACCTTATTGAAATTGCGGGGTAATTTTCCTTCACTCTAGATTCAAGTTTATTATGCGAACTATGCGGGTTTCTTTGTTTCACTGGGTTACAAAAATTTTTTGTTACAATGTCTCAAAGTAAGTAGTTAAATAATCAAGTAACATATATTAAAACATGTGAAAAGGTAGCATTTTGTTTACTATTACAATGAAATTGACACAATAATTACTGTGAATTAGATATATGAACTGTCTGATTAATGTCATATTATAAATATATCATAAATAAACTACATTAAAGGAAATCTAATTTTCCTTGTATCCTTTCAATTTTATATTATTAGATTTGGAAACCAACATACCAATAAAAAATACAATTTCGTTAATTTAAAAATTACTCTGTTTTTGTTTTTAATTTATAAGGTAGATTTTGAAACTGGTTTATGTATAAAAACCACCAAATAGTTGCCTTTTAATATAACTAGTATCCGGACAAATGACTTGTAAATCCATGTATTAAATGTCGGTAAAATAAAATTATTTCGTTCCGAAACAAAATGGTTTAGTTATGTTTGTGGAACTGTCTCAAAAATAGTCAAAAAGTTACTTCAAAAATTCAGAGCCGACTATTTAAATAACACAATAACGTGTAAAACCTAAGGGCGCAACTTTCATTAACACTCGAAACCAACTCTTATCTCGGGAAAACGAAGTCATCCATCAATGGTAGTCTGCTTCCGCCGGTCACTGTCGATGGCTGACGAGCTCCGTCTCGTCGACGTAGACACTGCAGGATAGTGATCTGGTGCATCACAGTACTTCCAGATCTGATCCTCCTCCGGAACTCATTAATACAGTTATACTTCTCTCCAATAGCTATCAACTCTCTTGAAGTTCGTGAGTATGTCAAAAGAGTTGACTCAGTGTTAGTGGTCGTGGTAGAAATCACTAACAGGCATATATACAATAAATAATCTATAAATTGCTCCAGCCTTTACAGTTTTCAGGGAGCTTCTTATACATAATGATTGTTTCACGACGTTTCTTAGTTTCTTGCTCGACGATAAACATTCATTTCAAGAGCTTTTCTTACGAATATTCATCGGTTATCGTGACCAAAAGAATACTTATTAACATTCCAGAAGGTTTTTCTTATTGGCATTTGTTTCAAGTAAGTTTCCTGTTTATTAAACAGCGAGATTATGTCAAATAGTCTGTAACTAAGAGCGGTCGGAACAATCTCATTTCTCGTTTGGGTCTTCGTTGCGATTTACAAATTTTCTCTAGCCACAGGCTGTCATTTAAAAATATTTTTTTATAAAAAAAAACTAATTTCATTAGTACCATAAGCAACTCAAATGTTTACTCTACGGATAAAATGTTCATAGTATTAATGGTAAGTAACAAACAAGGAAACAGTTATGAAATGGACATCAAAACCTATGCTCGTATGAAAGAAAATGGTGGATTATGTGACAAAATTAATATTACTATAAATGATTAATTTCTACCCTTTATAAAATACTAAACCAACTTTGTTAAAAAAATTTTCAATTAAAATATAGAAGATAAAAATATTTTAAAATCATCCACTATAGTACTTAATTTTTAACATAAACAGCTGAAATTTTTAATATATTTTAAAAGTATATTGTTAAATCCTTTCCCGATATGCTTGCTTTGGTCCGCAACTACGTTGTCTGGTTTCCTGTTTGCATTCTGGGTATCGTGTGTGTGAAGTTATGAATTCTTTCTTCTCTTCTGCTATACAAACGTTTGCGCACTTTTTTTTTATATCCATGGGTACAACAGAAGTTATAACAGATAATGGGCATCGTGTGGGGTGGGCTTTATGAGGTCGCCTCTAGGTACAGATTGACCTACCTATTCCCATACCATCTGCTTTATATCAGTCATGGCCGTTTGAATAAGTAGGGCAAGTTTGTGATTGCGATTGGTGAATTAAATTTGTCAAATCATATAGTACAAAGAAAAACGCTACTGTAGTTTGCAATGGTTACGAAGAATTGAAAATGCTACAGCAATAGAACACCACAATGAACATCCAGGTCGATAGTGGAAGCTGGTGGAAGCCCTGTTGCCCCAGTGTATCAGCGATGCGCCACTGCTTCACCGGCGAGACAGTCCGTCACGGACTCCACGGCAACAAAACCAAGGAGTTACTTAGTGCCTGCCAGTACTTTCTTTGCATGTTTTGTTAAAAAAAAATTAAACTCAAAAAACCTCAAAATAATTCACTGTTTTTTTTTTTTTTTTTTTTATATAGGGACATGGGAAATTCGCGTTATTTATCGTCGAAAGTGTATATAGCAAATGTATTTATACTTGAATGACACTTGTTATTGGATTACAGATTTTTTTTATGCCCTGAAGGATTAGTTACAAATGAAAACTGCCTTAAAAGCTCTTCACGTATCATGGCCGATCTGGAGCAGTCAATTAACATGTGACATTGATTTTTTTTATTGCGCATTTTTTGAAGTCTATCAGGGCAGCAGAATAAGAAGAATTACTGTGGGACATGTAAGATTTAAAGGTTTTGTGTGGTGATTCGAGGAAATAAGAAATATATAAACGAAATTCTATCCATACGTGTATGATTTATAAAAACACACTACGACATGTAGGACACTAAAACAAGTGTCGAATATTATTTAAGAAGTAGTCTGTTTCAGATGTACACACAGACACACAATAAAAAAAACAGACAACAGTATATTCACATCGTTGGAAGGCAACAAATGGTTGTGTGGCCAACATGCGTGCTAGTGTGCCACTTTTAGGTAATTTATGGCACGTTTTTAATTTTTTTATATTTAAGTTATTATTTTAGAATTATTTAAGGGAATTCTTATTTTAAGATATTTAAATAGTTTTCCATTGCCTTTCGGAAAAGCGCATCACACCACTCTAACTCCCTCTCCCCACCTTCATTCCAGCTCGGTGCTTTGCTCGCACAAAACATCTTTCCCCGTGCCCTGCGCCTAAATCCTTTTCGCAATTCGACAGCGTCTTGGACTGCCCGCTTTTAGCCTTCCGCGAACTTCTTCTTGTGAAGTTGTGTGATTTCCCCCTCTAGTCCTAATACTCCCATGTTTGACTTGCATCAACCTCTCGCACTACTTTCGGCTCCCTGCGCACTGATACACTATGTTTCCCGCGTCCCTCGGCTATTGCCGTGACGCCACAGAGTGGATCCTTCGCGCCAGACGCAACCACCGTGCTCTTGTTGTCAAGTGTGAGAGCCGGATGTGAATTAAGATGTGGTCATTCCAGGAGGGGGTAATTTCCCAGCTTTTCGTTCTAGTAATTATGGAGTTATTTTGCCCGGATCTTTCATCTTTTCTTTTTAATCTTCGATTGTGTAAAACCACGCTTCTAAACATGAGCACTAACGTGTTCAAACTTCTTATCATGTCCTGATGACATGTTTTCAACTCACATAATTGTTAAGTGGAACTTCAAGTTTCTTAACTTCTATATTGCCCCCTTTTTGTGATGTAACGACCTTGCGTCTGTTTATGTGCCTTGTATAATTGATGTTAATACGCTACATTATTTTTTTTGTGAAGTGGGTTCGTGATTTTTACGAGTTTCAAGATTTTCACGAGTTTCAAGTTTTTCAACTCTTTTCTACTGCGGTCCTGAGGAAGTCCTCTGAACGCGCCGCTTCCGGGAAAACTCCTGAGCTCCTTTGTTAAGGGAAGCACTTAATTAATTTTTTATTCATTTATCAGTGAAGCACTGAAAATTAGGGACCAATAATTATTCAAAAACAATAATTTGCTATAAAACAATTTCTTAAATTAAGTACAT
Source organism: Bacillus rossius redtenbacheri (assembly GCF_032445375.1). NCBI lineage: Eukaryota > Metazoa > Arthropoda > Insecta > Phasmatodea > Bacillidae > Bacillus > Bacillus rossius. The sequence continues at coordinate 116,625,387 of NC_086332.1, forward strand.
TATGTACAACGGGCCCTTTGTTCCTATTCATTGCTTGATAATGTTGATAATTCAATGTAATTTCAAAATTATTATAATAATACTCCAAGATAAAATACCAGCAAAATACATACTATAACATACAATTTTTTTTATTTAACTGCAAATTTTGGTCATTATAAAGACTAGTTATTTTGTAATAGCGTTCTCAGCGTCTGTAGCTTTGCTTTTGTTAATTAATTATTATTTATCACTGGGCTACAGACAATATTTTGTTCTTTATATACCTATCTTTATTACAGGTTATATGTACGTAATACTTTAGCATAATAACATAGTACAGTAAATTTAAACGATCCGACATGTCTGGAACGTTCATAGGTTATAGTGTTTTGGGTAACCTTCAATGTCATCAATGGAGGTTATATGGAAATGTATAATCACTGAATGAATTCCAGTTAAAACACATGTCACACTAGAAATGAAACTTCTTGTGTGTAGGTATAAGAAAGTATGTAACTTTACGAGTGAGCAAGTAATATAAGTATGGTAAGTGTGATATACCTAATGCAAACGTGCCACAGAAAACAAGAACCTCCGCCATCGATGGTAGCGCTGGGAAGTCTGGCAACACTGCGCCGTGCCGGTACAGCCCGGGGGGAAAGTGGATGAGTTACAGGGCGCCCGAGTTTGTCCTGCACTGTACACAGCCGAGCCCGCCCACAGTTTACCTGCACGGGAGGAGGAGGGAAGGTTTCTCACAGGTGTCTGGACGCACTTTTCCCTTACAGTTTCCTAACCCTTTTTTACAGCCTAAAAGGCCATCATCGCAGGCTTTTCCACAGGCATTTTGGTCTGAAACATTTGGTGAATAGACAGGAGACCTTATCTTTATCCATAGCACGTCAATGGTGAAAAAAAAAAGGATTGACTACACAACGTTTAAAATTAATCATAAAATTTCAGTGCTAGTAAACTATATGCTGCTATTATTAATTAGTATTTAAAAGTGTTCAATACACCTTCATTTTACTGTGTTATGAGCAAGGGATAGGCAATACATATCCCTTGAAATTCTAAAAAATATATAAAAAATGTATTATTCCCACCAACAAAAGAAAGAATTTGCAAGCCAAAAGGGGACAAATATGTTATACCTATAACTCCCCCCCCCCCCCCCCCTCCCTTCTGACACGAGCCCATTTGGATATAAATGTGTGCGTACGCTCCTGGTTGAGAGCATGGCCTAAACATTCATGTAAACCATTCTACAATTATATAATAAAACAAACAAATGCGAGCGAGTATTAGGTTTGCAGACCAAAATTTTAAACCACCTATATAATGAAACGGCTCCGATAAAAGCAAAAAAAAAAGTTTGAAAAATTAATGTGCTATCTTGTTGCAAGTACACTTATAATACAAAACCCGGACACGATATTTAACGTAGAATACTTAAAAATGAAGTATTAACCTGAATCAAATATATCATACTAAGTATATGTTTGTATAAATAACACTAAGTATATGTTTGTATATATTTTTTACTTAACGGACTGAAATCAGTCTCCAAATTCTTTCTACAAACAAACCTTCACTTTATTGAGCTTATTCAAGGTTAAAGGTTTGACAATAAAAATTTCATCACGAAAATCTTTTACTTTTTATGGTATCGAATATATGTAGGCTAACAATCTCTTTTGTGTCTATAGGGTTATGAACGATACGCTATCTCTACATTTTAATATTAACTAAGGATTGCAAAAATTGTAATGCGTATTATTTAAGTAGTCATTATTTCTTTGCATGACTATAAATTATTATCACTTAAAGTATTAAATGCTATTTGTGCTAGTGTAAAGTTTTATTTTTGATACATATGCGCGGTGTAAATACTGCGATGTTCACGAAAGCAATATATACGAATTAGTCACGCGGGTCCGCCATCTTTTCTAGATTTATGACACATCCACAGTTAGCAACACCGTATTTACACATTTCCATTCATTCGACTTACGTTCTATTCACGATATTACGTCCTATACCGGGAGCTAAGATGTTACATATGAAAATTATATAATATACAATGACATCGAAAATTACAGAGCACTCAGCTTTTTTCGTAAGTACAATCACTGCATTCATAGTGCATTCACGGTGCACACGCTGCGCTGTAGCGGAAGAGAGTGTACTTGCTCGTGTTACATCGTTGACCGCCGCGCCGCTAGGAGGCGGCTGCGGCGTCAGCTGTAAACACGTCGCAGCTACCGCCGTTCCTGAATGGCTTCGGGTGTAAACTACAAACCGGTCCTCACTCTGCCCTGGGTGTGGCTGAAGGTAAGAGGGAGGGGTTATATTGGCACCTGAATGGTTTATACAATACAGCTTGGAAAGAAAACGTTTTAATATCGAAAAAAAAAAAAAATCTTCCCAATATATTTTAAATTGCGCTGTAAAGCGTTTCAAATACACGTACTTTCAAATAATATACTGGTTGTATGTACAGTCTGTTTTCGTACAAAAAGAAAAAAACATAGACGCTGCGTTCAATGCAGCCATTTCTCATTTGGTAATAGTATTGTTTTGAGGCCTCTCAACAAGTCAAATGGGGGATTTTAACACTGCCAATTTTAATCTCCTAAATTAATATATACGTGAATTCCTCACTTACTTCCCAATATATACAAGTATAATATCCAGAGCGACAATGAGGTATATAATGCATGACCCGATACAGCTTTTAGCGTCCCGCTCTTTACACTTTTTAACACTGATATTTACTTCCGACCCAGCATTCATTTCAAACGACTATTTCATGTCAACACTGTTCTAGCCGTGTTTTGTGAGTCTATCGGCACGTCTAGTGTCTTCTTCCTCTCATTTGTTATCCTTTCACCAGGAGAGCGTAGCAAACCTCACTTCCTAGCTCGCTATTGGAGCTCTCTCTGCTTTCTCTCCAACAAGAGGCGGCAGACAGATCACGCCGCCGCCTTACTTCATGCCTTCACTTCGTCTTTTGTGTAAACTGTTATAAACATCCTTTCTATTGCCCACCATACTTTGCAATGCCTCTTTCAGTTTTTCTGTAATTTTTATTTTGTAATTTATTTATCTTTTATAGCTTGCCCTAGGCTGTATATTTCTAAATCTCTAACAATATCTTTATCTATATATCTCTATATCTATCTAAATATATACATACCTTTCCATCTCACTCTGTCTCTATTTCTCTCTATCTATTTATCTCTACTTCTCTTTATCTCTCTCAATCTATCCATCTCTCTATACCTCTATAAATCTCCATTCATGTATATATCTATATTTATTTTTCCCTCTCTATGTCTATTTATCTCTAGTTATCGTTTCATCTCTCTCTATTTCGCTGTATCTCCACCCCTCTCTAACACTCTCTATCTCTCTCGACTCGCGCGCCAAGATTATTATTCGGACCATAGAAAAGAGGAACTGGCATACGATACTTACTGGTAATAATCAGAAACTACTATCACGCTACCTTAAATTCTGGTTTTAGGTTTGGTTTTACAATATGACATTTTCAACGGAAAGTTCTCAATGAAATGGGAAAAATATGTAATGTTTTGCTTGTTTGTGTAATTTTTTTTTACCAGGAAATTTTTTCCCTGTTTGAAAGCAAATTTTACTCTTAAAACATTACCTAGTAATATTCAATGAAAGTAATAAATTAACCTACTATCAATGTATTTATTGCAAAATTTTAAGTTTGCTGCTTTCTACGTATCATAACTGTAATATTATGTGTAATTTTCAAATTTTTCCAAATCAATTTGCAAATAGTTGATGTATTTGATCCAAGTGTGTGCATATCTCATATTTAGAGAAATACATATAAATGTATTAAAATAAATACAAAAAGATTTTTATTTTTAAATTAAAATTTTTGTAATATATAGATATAAGTGTATATATAAAGATCGGATGTCAGTTATTTCCACAGTGCTACAGGCACGGGCCTATAGAATTCCCAGGAGGGGCCCGGGGGATAACGTTTATAATTCCCATTTCACTGTTACATGTTGCAAGTGCAAGCGGGCCGCCGCAGAGAGGGGCTTTTGGATTCCAGCGGGGCAAGGGCCCCTCTGCCCCCCCCCCTCCCCGGGATCCAAGCGCATGGCTATAGGTAGCCTAAAGAAATAACGCAATATGCGCCTGAACGCATTGTCATAACTTTTATTACAAATCCAATATTTGCCAGCAATCGACTGGCTGATAATTGATTATAACTCTAGTTTGAAGTATATAATTCGGGGAAAAAGATAAGGTACCTAACGTTTTACGTAACAGTCGTATAACGTAACATTTGGCTTAAACCACTTGGCTAACTACTCGGTGCTAGTAAATCCACTCACCACAGCTGCGATACGCACCAGCGCTGACGGGTACCAGTTCCGCTCCTACCGTATCAACTAGTTACACTGTTGCAACTACTCGTGAGCTCGTAGGCCCAGGTCGTTACGCCACTGGCTCGTGCCGCGGGCGCCGTGCTGACGCAGCACGGTGTTGGTCGTGGAAGACTGGCGTGTCGCGCCTCGCACCAGTGCCCTCGCCCGAGAAACGGAACACCACCCCGTGCGCGCAGTGCGCACGATGCGGGACCGGCACTCGGCACTCTGTGTCCGAGGAGGGCCAGAGCTTTGAATATATATACTGTATAGAAGTCGCGAGTGGATAGGATTTACTCTACGTTTTTTCAAAAGCGTATGATGAGCAGCTTGGGAACTTCACCGCTGCAGTGCGCTGTCGTAACGCCCTGTATCGTCTTAGTTGTTATTTACACGTTAGAGCGCAGCTCTGTCGCCCGCTGTCATTCCCCGCACCCCTACTAAACATTCACTGCAGCTCAAGTTCGTTCAACGGGAGGGGGAAGAGGTGTTTGAAGAGTTCGACACTTGTCCACCAGAGACCACCACGAGTCGATGCCCTAGAGATGGTGGCGATTGCGGCGGCGAATTAACCAACTACCTCAAAACCGTATTAGAAATTTTAACCTGGGCTGGCGACTTCTATACAGTATATATATTCAAAGGCCAGAGCGAACAACACTCCGAACCCGTGGCGGTCCGTCACATGTTTGCACGGGCAACTTCCCTGTCTACACTTGCGATGTGCGAATCTACTGATTTCTAGAGTAGTCACCAGAGCGCAGTAAATATAGAGCGACAATATTATAAGTGCGTTTCAATTGTTTTTCTATATTGTTTTCATGCATTGTAAATTAGTACACAGCTAAATTTGGAATATTTATTTAACTTGTGATAGTTGTGCGAGCTCAATAATACTTATATATTCTGTAAGGTATAATTAAAATCTAATAAATGATTTCTAAGAATACTGCAAAAATGTATTCGTGTGTTCGGCCTTTGAAAAGCGCTGGTCGCAAACGGACAGCAATGATCAATATTCTCTATTGGTCTTCTTGGCTTCCTAACACACCCTCCAATTATTTTGTGTTTACTTTTTTGAAACGGGAACCGGGAACAGCAACTTTGACGAGTGTTCTTCTGTGCTACCAAAGGACACATTTTGGGACACAAGTTCAAGTTGTCCGCTGTATTCAGACCATCACCCACGCCAGAGGGTCACGAGGACCAATCAGCGATCAGAGTCCGTCGGACACAATGTGGGACACTGGAATAGTAGACGTGCCTGAAGACGTCTCTGCGAGCAGGGTGTCCAACTCAGGCGAGTGTTTCAAGCGCAGGCAAGCCCACCCAGACATCAGGTGGCAACCCTGGCATGGCAATATTGTTTTGCATTGTTTCAACATGGGTGTAAAGTACATATCCCTATAGGACGCTTGATATTTTTAACTCAGAAATTTTAGGAGCAAAAGATATTTTAAGAAAGGCTGTATCTATCAACGAATTACTTTTAAGAAATAAATTGTATTTATACTTCCTCTGATAAAGCTGAGAGTAATTTATTAAATTACTTTCATAACGGGCACAAATAAAAGGTTTAAATAAATATTTTAAGTGAGACACTTTCTACCAAAGCTCTGAACATCGTTTTGTAGCCAGGTATACAAGACTCCAAACAATTCAAAAACCGCTTTGAAAATAACAGCTAATCATTTTTAAATGTTTTGTAAAAATAATTAAGTATTTTTAAGTAAAACCTTGTCACTTTACCCTTATCGGTTATCAAAAATGGAAAATGTTTTGAATTTGTAAAACTTCGTAAAAGTGCAAAGAATTGGTAGGTGCATGACCAAAAGTGTTTCATTATGAAAGACATTGGGAAGGAATTTGAGAATTTGTCTTTATGACTTCTATATTTTTTGTAACACAGAACGTTTGTGGCATTTAGTGCAATAACCACAAAGTGAAGATTGCAGGCTTTCGCGGCCATTGTCTGGAGTTTCTTGGCTTCTGGGTTGTAGCCACGCGGTATGCAAATATATCACTAACATTTCGGTCAAAGTTGCAGTCGCCATCTTCAGGGAGCAGTTACCTACTAAGGTTATAACAAGTTCTCCTGCCTTTTAATATTCTCGCCTGAGAGGGGAGTGTTTTCCGATTGGCTGCAGCTCTGCATCCAACAACAAACAGATCGGCTCTGGTTGGTCAAACAGCCTAGCCAACCAGAAGAGAAGAGGCCATTGATGGGCCAGCACACCTAGCCAATTACAGAGGCTCTGCTCCGGTTGGCCAAACCAACAGGCCAACCAGAAGAAGGAAGACTTTGATTGTCTCACGGCTGCAGTTTATCGGAAAACACTCCCCTCTCATGCGAGAGAATTAAAAGACCGAAGAACTTGTAATAACCTCAGTAGGTAACTGCTCCCTTTTGATGGCGACGCCAACGTTGACCGAAACGGCGGTGATATCTTCGCCTTCGACGCGGCTACAACCCATAAGCCAAGCAACTCCAACAACCACAAATTCAAAATTAATTTGAAGGATTAATTTTTTTTAGGAAGAACAAAAAATGGAACACAGAAATCAAAATTAAAGAATGATTATTAAAATATAGTTTACACATGTGTTTACAGATTTTAAAAAGGAATAAAAAGAGAGAACTATCACAAGTCGCCATGAGACTCGCCATCATAGGCGGTAAGCTGGGTGCGCATATGTAAAAATAACAGCGACAGTAGGTCGCGTGCACAATACTTGCCCGCCCTGTCTTACCCCCTGATCCTCAGCACAGCACGGGTCGGTCGTGTGCACAAGAGGGAAGTGAATATGGTTTATTCCTGTTACCGACGCATGGCGCCACAGCCTATGAGAGTAGGTGGGAATGCAATTTTGGCGGATAATTATCTATCATATTGTGTTAAGAAATTGTCGAGATATTACAATGCTCGCGTGTATGTGATTCCCGCTTTAAAAATTAATTATTTCTATTACTTATAAAAAATAACTAGAAATTAATGTAAATAAAAAATAAATATGTTTCGTAGGTAGAATGATAAAATAAAAATTTTACAGCATACGATTTATTTTGTATGTTGCAAAACTGTGTTAAAAAATTTGCTGGTCAGATGTCGTGGGATGATTATTTGGTAGTTAATTTAGTTACATACTAACACTGCTAACAGATGTCGCATACATCGCGAAATTTTATTGGCTGAAATTAACAGTAAGATTTCAATTATGAGCCAATTTCGCGTGCACAGTCGTGCCATGGCCTGCTGTGAACTCATTTACATTTTTAAATTGTGAACTTAGCGTCAGTGAAACCAGTAATGTGTAACTGAAATCCACTCAGACGTTATCCTTTCGAGTTCGAGTCTCCCGGCTGAGTGGAACGAAAGCCATTTTCCTGGCCTTCTTGTGGCGTGTCGAGGTGCTACCTCGCTATCTCGCTATCTCGACATTGCAAGATGAACGGACGACAGCGAAGGCTTACTGCAGGCTGGTATCTTGGCGACCTGTTCGCCACAACGCATTGTCGTCAGCTACCACTTTCTGAAAATATGTCCAATTCATCGTGGGTCGTTATATAACACATAAACCCATTGCATAACATTTTTACATCATTTTTTTATCATGGCACTTATAATAATATCTTAAAATATGATATGAACGAAAACTTGGTTAGATAAGGTAAAAATTATAAATATTTAAAGAAAAGCCATTGGATTCTTTATGAAGCCGTATTTTTGCAATTTATTTTTATTTAATATGTGTTAGTGTATCAGTCTCACTTAATTCTATAAACATTTATAAAATAATTGTGCTTAGTTACGACATGACAGTATTTATTGTTCATGATATCAATGCATAAAGGCGTGTGTTTTCTTTGTAATAGAAAACACGATACTACAGACTTGACTACGTGCATTCAACGACAAGGATGTACATTTACATGAACATTCAACTCGGTAGGAAACGTTCGCAAATGTACGGTAACACATTGCCTCGAACTAACTTTGGCTCCAACAGTATTTGGCCTAACTGTTCCAGTGACATTTGGCTACAAGACTAAAAGGCTACGAGACTACGAGGATACAAGCCTACATGTCTCCAACTGGCTACAATAGCTTCATTCAGCTGTGAGTGTTAATTTACCTCTTAAAAAATAACTTTTTGCAAGTAGTTTCAATTCTGGTCAACAGTTGTCGACACGGGCTGTGTTGTACAGGCAGTCGCTCTTTCATGTGGGGATTGAAATGCTCACTCATGATCACAACAGAAGGGCTTCGATAGACCTCAAAGGGAAGGGGAATCGTCCTGCATGAGAGTGTATCTCAGCTCTTATAAGACTTAAAATATGACAGAGAAATGAATTTTTTTGTCTGGATTCCACCTGATTAAAATATTATTAGTTATATGTAGTCCGGCGGCTGGGTCCTGGGAAAGAAGCCGAGGAACCGATATGCCATCTTGGATTCTGACATCATGGCGGCCATCTTGGATGACCTTGACATTGACCTTTGACTTTGACCTTGGACCTTCAAAATTTTTAAAAAAATTGTCAACAATTTTTCCAAATTTCTAAATATTTCCTTTTTAAGAAAGAAAAATTCCAATATTTCGGGCAGATAAACCAATTTTTTCTCAAAAATTCAAAATTAGGAATGCCTCAAAAAGACCTTTGCCTTTGAAATAACCCAATTTACTGAAAACAGTTTAAGAATCCTAAAAGCAAGCCACCCTAAGCTGCCGAGATATCGACCTTGGCCTTTATTATTAAAAAAAAAATTTAATTTTTTAAAATTTTTTTTTAAAAATTTAATTTTTTCCTTCAAAAATTAGCTTATGTTACATTCGCCATATTGGATTTTATTAGAAACATTGCACATTTTACGCCCGCCATCTTGGAAATCCGTAATTTTTATGCTAGAAAATAAAGGAAAAATTAAAATTCTTAAAAAAAAATTATTATCATATTTAATTAAAACTTTACTATATTGAATTAACACATAACCGGAGCAATTTTCGTTATTGCCAACATCTTGGATACTAGAATTATTGCACTTTTTGTTACGCCTGTTAACTTGGGTTGTATGATGTCATCGTTCCACACGGCCACGTTCCACATTACGGCCGCCATATTGAAAATCCGTAATTATTTTCCGATTTTAATGAAAATTTTTTTCAAATAAAAAAAAATCTTTGAGAAAAATTTTACTTAAAAACCTACGTACATCATGGAGTCATCGGCCTTATCCCGGCAAGAGCACAACAAAAAATGGTGACATACTTCCTCCATGGAAGCCACCGACAGACTGACCTCCCACCACTAATGCCAAGGTATATATATTTCACAAGCTAGTATGACATCATGTACATTATCTTGTCTTCGTCTGCTGGAGGCTACCATCTTGTTTTCATCTGTTAGGGGCCGCCGTATTGAATTATAATATAATAGCCATTATCTTGTTTTATGCTGGAGGCAGCCATCTTTTTTCGTGTGCTAGATGGCGCTACCACCATGTTAGTTTAATTTTTACCCAAAAGAGTGCAGTAATCATTTATTACTGTGGCACCTGCCATCTTGAATTCACGACCGCCATATTGAAAATTCATGATTATTTAGCTACTTCGGGAAAAATTACAATATTCATTTAAAATATCACTTATTAAAATAAATATTGATTCGATTGATTCCTGTCCTTGGTTCGATATTTGACGATGCAAAACATTTAATTTCAAGTAAAAAATATTATTTCATAAATATGGTAAATATGGTAAGTCGATGATGTCATATTGACTGCCATCTGGGTAATTTGTTATTATTTAGCTAGAAATTCAGATAGAATTTAAAAAAAAATTAAAAACTCATTAATTTACACTTTAATTCGATGGATTACTTTCCATGCATTAATCCTTGGTCAATTAAAAAAAGATATGATAATTAAATTTACCAAAAATATACATGTTCAAGAAATAGAACAACAAAATTTCCAAAAAAAAAATTACATAAAATCTACACTACCTCAGGAACACTGGCTAAAGTTAGCAAACTAATAAACATTTAGTACTGCATTAGCTTTAAATGACTAAATCTCAACATCAAACGGTTTACTGAAGGAAGAGACCAGCCAGATCCTCTTCCTACATATTCTTTTTCTTCCCGAGTAGAGTTTCTAGGTACCGTGTTTAACAGACTACTTCACATAGTTCAAATTGTAAAAGGAAGTACTCACTCTCTTGAATACGCACTTCTTCACTTGGTCCTAGAATGGATACGGTTTACCATATACGCAGTCCAGCCACAAGTTAAATATTAAAGGACCGTATGCTGCGAATTCATCAGTAAGCTGATTGATTATGTTAGGCTTGATATCAAGAAAAGCACAAATGTATTTTGACTCACTAAACGTATTTAGATAATAGGAGTCTTTCAAAATTTCACGAAATGCAGATTGTGCTTAGTGGAATCCTACTAATATTATAAACGCGAAAGTTTGTAAGTATGGATGGATGGATGTTTGTTACTCTTTCACGTAAAAACTACTGAATGAATTTGAATGAAATTTGGCCAATAGCTAGCTCATAACCTGGATTAACACATAGACCGATATTAATATGAAATTCCATCCCTAAGGGAGTGAAAAAGTGATAATTTCATTTTATAACAGAAAAAAATTGGTTGTCCGTAAAGTCGGTTTACGGACGATAGTTTAACGTGACAACGTCATAACAAAACATTGATGAAATGATTGATCCAGAAGAAAAGGAAATATCATATTCGGCCTGAGACTGAGCCGTAATAGGTTTTTGCAACCAAACCATTTAGGCATTAAAAATATTATATTCTTTGAGGAAGAATTTTTTTTTTAATTTTTCTATCTTTGCATGATAAAATCTACCTCTGCATACTTTTATGAATAAAATTGAATAATTTTTATTGAATTATCACTATTTTGTATGGATACAAAGGAGTGAAATGAAATGTGCAAGTTAATTAATAAATTTACTTTTATTTGCATTCATTAATTCAAATATATTTATTACTTTTGAATTGTTGCGTGCGCCGTATTTATTTTTACAAGTACAAAAAAAAAAATTCACAGCTGCCGGGTTTCGAACTAACAATCTTTAGTTATGAATTAGGTACGCTAACCACACGCCCACGGGGACATAATTAGGGTAATAAAGTTTCAAATCATATATATATAATTATTTATAAAAACTTTGTTCACGATTTTATAACAAATACGCATACCAAATACACCAAACTTATTTATAATGTGTTACAATATTTTTTAAATATTGTGCAAAAGATCCCGGGTGTAATTTGAATTATTATGTGTAACTGTAAAACACCATTGTTGGGTCAAAACGTATTTGAATTTTCAACATTACTTTTAAATAACCGTACCGATTGTGCTGAAAATCGGTGGACGATCGTTAAATTACATAATATTAATCATTCAAACGACGAAAATATGATTGAAAAGTCAAATCGATGGTTGTTCCAATCGAGTGTAAGAGAGATGTCACGCATGCGTACAATGCGCATGAAGAGAGATGTCACGCATGCATACAATGAGCGAACAGAACACATCCGTAGTGGGACACTTTTTCGTGCGTGCAGCCGGCGTTCATCGATTTATTAGACGTTGTCACGTCAAAAATCATAGGTCATAGATAGAGGTGCCCACCCCCCCCCCCCCCAAACACTATGACTCACCCCCCCCCCTAACCTAATGATGCGCCCCCCCCCCAAAAAAAATTTTTATGCAATTTTCTCAATGATTTACTCAATTATTTTATAATATTATACTTTTTTAGTATTATATTTTATCACATTTTGCATTAATTAAAACTGTTTTTATAATAATAATTTTGGTCATATCAGGTAATATTTCCATCCTGAACCGACAGATACCAAACTGCTTTTGTTGAGGAAAGTGCGGGGTTGCCAATTTGATTTACAATATCCCTTTCAATTATCAAAGCACCAGAATCGTATTTTCACATTAGAAGCTATATTTATGTAAATAATATATATATTTTTCTCGTCTTTTAACCACCCCCCCCCCCCCTCCTGAAATTTTAATGACGCAGTCTGCGTCGTTACCCCCCCCTTGTGGGCACCCCTGTCATAGACATACAAATAGTGAGTGAGTGTCATTTCTCTATGTCTGACACACGATCATACACATAGTAAGGTCTGCAAATTAATATTTTTCTCCTTGGTGGGACCAGTCCGCTTAGTGGAGCTCGCAGCGGCTAGCAAAATAAAGGCGCTAATAACAGTTTTGTTCTTAACTTCGTCAATAGATAGAGTTGCCTTGAATTTTAAACTCACTATCGTTTGATGCGTTTGTTATGTCTTTAATTTTCGTTTGTTTGTGCCGTATGCGTTCATCCGATTGCGATGAAACATTGGTGATTTGTTATGCGCATGCCCATGAAGGTTACTGAGACGGTATAACTATTTTTCAATAGTTGGAGCACGAATCGTGTCTAAAAAGTGTTTATTTCATTTTATGTAGTGGCACTTCGTCTGTATTTGTTGTATAAGTGCGCACGCATGACACAATTTATTTCAATATAAAAGAGAGACAGAGATAGAGTGATATATATATATATATATATAGTGAGATAGAGACGGAGAGATAAGTTGAGATAGAGCGAGGTATAGAGAATGAAATGGGTTAGATAAAGAGATATACCTATAGATGTATAAAGCTATATAGAGACTTATATATAGAAGATATAGAGATAGTGGGAAGTATATATGTAGATTTAAAGAGATAAATAGAGATATAGAGATACATATATGTATATAGATGTAGATAGAGATAAATATATATAGAGAGATGGATAGATGATTTGTATATGTGGAACTACTTCAAACATATTACAAAACAAAACTGAATGTGGCATTGCAATGCAGGCCGAGCATTAGCTAGACAATGGAATCTTTTCAATATTAGTAATCTCTTATTTTTCAGCTTTTTATATTTTGCTTTATAAAGTCTAAATTACATACAGACCAGGTAAATAACTATAAACTGGTAGAACAACGTCTGTCGGGATCTGAAAGTGATGTAAATTAATTTTCACACTTAACATTCAAATTAAGAAGACAATTACTAACTACATCTGATTTCGAAAAAGGTCCCCTTCACCCTGTGTTCAGCCCGGGCAACGCCGGGTATTGCAGCTAGTTCATTATATTTACCTTTAATGCACCGAGAACATTCTTGTGTTTAGTATCATGTTCAGAAGTAATCGCAATCGGTTACGGCACATCTGCCTGTTTGCTTGTACGCATACGATCTCTAATCTAAACCGAGGAGTTGAAATGTATGCAGTTAGTTCTGCAGTAGACAAACGAACTACAACTTGAGTTTTTCGCATGTCGTTACAAACTGACAATGCGCGTAAACCAACATGACACTCATCACAGCGAAATTTCATTCGAGAAGGATTCTTCGTGTATTTGCTTCTCTCGTGTCTTCGTGCATCACGGGAAAATGAACGACATATCTCAGTAGCTACAAGGATGCCTAGTGATGAAGACGAACATTTCAGGCTCGAAACGGATACTGATGTAACTCTTGTAGTAACAAATCCCAGCATACTCTTAAGCTAATCAATAAATCGCTCTTGTAGCAAAAATTTACTTTCTGCCACACATTGGACCTTTACATGCCTTCAGTGTCTTTTCCACTGATCATTTCTTGCAAATTGCTTGAAGCAATTTTTACAGCTAAACTTTTAGCGAGAAAGATTATTAGCATATTTCCTCTTCTCGTGCCATCGAGCATTACTTTTAATCGAGAAAATCTTGTCACAGTAATGACATCGATGCTCGATAGTTGTTGACGAATCACCATCCATTGAAATCTCCAAGGTTGTTTGCATCACTGTCATCGAGATCTCTGTCGTCGCTGGTGAGATCTCCGCTGTCGATGTTGCAGATCCCATCGAGTACTGCGTAGTTGTCATTGATGATGTCAACGGGATCTGCGTCACTGTCATCGTCGCTGCCGTCAGGGTTTGATGATGGTACAACTTCCATCGAGTTTGGTGTGTAAGATGGTCAAGATACAATCAGGTTCTCAAAAATAGTCAGTTACTGAACTTATGTATCAGACGTTTAAACTTGGTAATCTCACACCGTCGTAGTGGATAAAAACTGAGAGTCACGTCTTCCAGTCCTCACTTATATATTCATGGTCACTGGAATAATATGCAAGTTAAAATATTATACAATAATACACGAGTCAAAACAACATTAAAAAAGGGAATCTCATTTGGAAGCACATTGAAAAAGGAAGTACCTCTAACAAAACGACACACACCTTACAGAAAGGAAACACAATGAACACTCAATCACACACGAGACACACAATTGACACACTGGACACACAATGGACACACATTCATCAAAATGACACACACAAGACACACATTCTGCAAAAAGGACACTCACTTAACACACATTCGTCAAAAAGGATACACATTGACAAAAAAAGGACAGTTTACAAACATTCACCTCGATAGTATACGATTCCATCGGTAGGGTACTATCCTATCAGTAGGATGCGATACTTAAGACGTGACTACCCACATTTAACGAAAAGGACGAACATTTACACGAAGATTTAACTCAGTAGGATATGACACAGTCAGTAGAATACTATCGGTCACAGGATATGACTGCTCCAACTTTCTTTGGCTACAACTATCTTTGGTTCCAACTATCTTTGGCTCCAACAGTTTTTGGCTCCAATAGTATTTGGGTCCATGCTCAAATTGCTCCAAGTGCTCCAATTCTCCAAAGTTCCAGATGCACCAAAGCTCCAATTGCTCCAACTGATACAATTGCTCCAACAGCTTCAAGTGCTTCAAAGCTTTAATTTCTCCAACTGTGCACAATAGCTCCATTCAGCAGCTAGAGTTAATTTATCACATGCAAAAAAAAACTTGTTGTAAGTAGGTAGTTACGAGTATTGCCAACAGTTGTGTTGTCCATAATATCTGTTTAGGAATTATGGACAACACATAATAATAATGGGCTTATCTGTTTGACATAAGCTGATTTATGTTTGCTCTCTCTGGGTTCCTTTTAATTTTTTTGTTGTTTCTTAATTTGATACCGTGAATCTTTTTGCATGACAAACAGCGCAAAACCGCAATAGCATATGTCCAAGTAATTATATTCAATCAATGTGTTACTACCTGATCGCTTCTACAATAACTGAATAAAATGAAATTATCAGGTATGTAATATAGTCCATGATGTAAAAAGACATGTTTTCTAAACGTTTTGAAATTGTTTCGGGCATCATGATAACAAACAAGTCTTGAGGTGTTTATTATTATTGATACTCTACTATGCGAGAGACTGATAGTTATCTAATGCCTCCGTTCGAGCTTAAATAAAACCGTTGACAATCGCTTTTTCGAATACATTCTGTCATCACGTACTTTAGATCACATTACTTCATTTGTAGATTCATAGATGGCAGTGTAGTCGGTTTATTTTATGCAGGTGCAGAAAAACTACAATGAGTTTTCAGTCTTCAGATATATGGTCGTTGAATGGCCATGCAACATGTACCACTTCCGTGTTATTCTATAAGTGATAATGTAATTATACTTATTTAAATTTTTTAAAGATTTCTTAGATAAATTATTATGATAGTAAATGTTAACTATAGATGTATGAAAGTCACGTATTTGAAAACCAGCCTTTGGCCAAACTCTAGGCGGATGGATAAATAATAAAAATGTATATAAATAATTTTGTATTCTTGAGAAATGGGTGAATTTTAACTTTGCGGAAGCACAACAACCAGCTTTATTGACAGTTATTACCATAATAGAGTGCTGTGTATGCGTTATTTGCCTGCACTGTTCTCTCCTCCTGGATTATTATTAGCGCCTGTCAAGGGTTAAGTTATGGCGTGACAAAAATTAGTAAAACTTACGGCCAGCTCTGAAATCGAAACAGCCCAATTTAGTCATACATTTGGGCCATTACCATTAATTTACCAAGACTACCAGTACCTGTCGAGCTATTGATTGTGAACTCTAAAGGAACAGCTAATATTTTAATTATATAAAACGGCGTTAACTTTACTGTGACTAAAATCAATTTTTGGAAAGGCATGGCCAGAAAGCCTCCATGCAAACACGTGTTTAAGTGAAGATGACGCAAAACTCTTGCGGACACCGTGGTGAAGTGGCCGGCTATTGGAACGAAGTTCCGCATAAATCATGGGTTTGAAAACGTAATGTATGCAATATAATCCATACGCGCTACAGCAAAGACCCCATGCACATAACATGTCGGCTCGCTGACGTATATGTCTAAACCTTGTCAAAAACCAAACTTTTAAAAACAATCACCGAGTCGTATTGGCGCAACGGACATTGCTAATTTTCGCAACTGGAGTAAAATTTATTGAGATGTCCTGTTCGCTGCTTTACAAAGAAAAAAATTTGTATGTTCTTTTACAGAAGATTCCTTTCGAAACCAGTTGCTAATAAAGAGTTTGTGATACTGCAGAAATATTTAGTAACTTTGTATAACGCATGGATATGGTTATTTTTGCATATATGAAATACGTTTTTCAAGATAATACTGAGTATTTCTTACGAAAATGGGTGGATAATTTTGTATGTTAGTTTATGTTTTATTTAAGCATAAATTTTTAAACAATGGAAAAGATAATTGAATATTCAATCATTGGACTTTATTTTGTTTTCTTATCCTCATTAATGTGCGCAGTTAATACAGAGAATGGTTTACAATTAACTTTAATGTAGGTACTGTGACAACATAAGGGTAAGAAACCGATTCTAGTATTACTGCTAACACTATTTTGTAGAGATACAGTTATTTTCACGTAAAAGTATAAATTTACAAATATCTGTAATTTTACATGAATATTTCTGTTCCATTTACCAAAAAAAATACAGGTTTTATGACGAGAGGAAGAGCATGCCCCTTTCGTCACGATAAAGCAAATAGGATTATAAATAGGTATATATGTAATGCATTTGTAATGCAACATTTCAAAAGAAAGTCGCCAAAAATATATTTTAACTTATTCAAGTCGTCATGTAGGAGGATGTAAGCACTTAGTATGATACCTGAAACTACACAACCTTATATCCTCTGTAGCAACGATAATACTTGTTAAAAACACCCATAGTCAGATAATAGTCTGCACCCATCAGTCGCAAATGTGACTCTGAGCTTAATTAGAGCGTGGAGGTCGACCTTATGGTAATCCTCGCCAGTTCAAAGTCCTAACGGCCCCGCGGAGATACCACAAACTCTTAACCTGTAAAAATAAATAAAATTATAAAGTAATGAAACTGTACTTTTTTCCGCGTTGCACGGCTCCATTTCGAATAGCCTCTACAAGTTTGTAGGCCTGCTTCGCGTTTTGATATAGCGCAACCGAACATATCTTCCCGAGGAAATATTAACAAGAGAAGAGGACTTTAAAAGTAAAGAATCTATGAACAAGAAAAATTACGAAAACACATACACCAAGTTAATGCAGTGGTCAGGCCATACCTGAGCTCTTTCACGAGTCAAAGTAATGACACGAAGTGTAGAGAAAACATAATAGGTGGTTCCTCGGTGCTAAATAAAAAGACTTTGTACCAGGAAATATTGTATGTGTAGAGAAGTACAAAACACATGGAAACCCAGATCTGTACGAATTTATATTTGACAGGGAACCTAAAGGCTTTTCTCACGAAGATTTGCAAGAGTACAAAAATCTCATAGAACTAACTCATGCGTATTTTCGCGATAAAGATCCAGAAAGTGGCATATATATACACGAAGATACTGAAAAAATCGATTTTCTCACCAATATCTACAGTGAACTAGCAGTACATGTTGAAGGTTTAAAAAAAGCTAGAAAGTGGTCAAAACTTTCACTATATGTATTGGGATGACCCAAACGAATTGTTTGACAGATTAAAACTTTCAATTCCTTCGTTTAGTGCAGATAATTATTCGCACAGGAAGAAATATTATCCAAACTCAAATAACTGAGGGAAGCTTGGCTACATACAATGAGTCGAACTGAAATTGCTCGCGAACTTCACGCTCTTGCAAGATGGAAATACCGTCGCCACAAAGTCGTAGTACGTGGTCTTGATGATTTATTCCAGGCTGACCTTGTTAAGATTATACCGTTTTCCCGAATGAATAAATTTTACAAGTACAGGTTGATGGTCATCAATGTGTATAGCAAGTTCACTTGGGCCAGACCTGTGAAATCTAAGAATGCAATCGACCTAACCAAGGCCATGACAGACTTTTGCGTGATGGTCGTGTACCATCGCACCTGCAAACGGATCTGGGCAAAGAATTTTACAATGCTATCTTCAAGACTTTGATGAATAAGTTTGGCATCAAACACTTTTCTACATTTAGTAATGTCAAAGTCTCTGTTGTCAAAAGGTTTAACAAAACTTTGAGCACCAAGTTGTGGCGACAGTTCACAGCTAACGAAAATTACGATTGGATGGATATCTTGCCTAAAATAATAAGCGAATTAAATTTTACAGTTCATTCTACCACGAAAACGAAGCTTAAATTCGTAAATGATGTTCGTCTCCATCGAACAGTGTTTTTTTAACACAAAGAAGAAAGATCCGCGAAAGCGTAAAGCTAACGTCGATGACATTAATGTGCATTTACAAGCAAAAGGCGTCTTCGAGAAAGGTTTCACTGCGAATTGGAGTCCAGAACTTTTCCGTGTGACCCACGTTTGCGAATCTAGGTCTAGGACCTATACTACGAAGATTGGAACAGCAATCCTATTCGTGGCGGCTTATATGTCGAAGAGGTTTAGTCTACGATGTATCCCGACATGTTTTTGGTGGAGAAGATTCTCAAACGAAGAAATGCACGATCCTACGTCAAAAGGTAGGACTTCGCACTTCGTTTTAATTCGTGGGTAGCAGATGCATAAATCGAGAAATGCTAGTGATTTGTTTGTGCCTGTAAAAAATTATGTAATAATTTTTTATTTGTAATTTGTTGTTTTATTTCTCGAAACTGTCACTTTTATGGTAATTTTATTTAAATTGTCTTTATGCATCGAGCAAGGATCAAACTAAGTTCAGGAATCTATGGAAACAATCGTAGTTTTAATAGGTGAATATTTTGATATCTTTTATTTTTTCCCTGAATTTCCAGCTAAAAAAATGTGGATTTTTAAAAATGGCAGCCAAGACTGTCGACAGGATGGCGGATTTCAAGGTAATTAATAGTAACTGCACTCTAGTGGGTGAAATTAAAATAATATGGTAGCAGTGCCACTCTAGCAGATGACAGCTGACACTAGCGCTCCTTGTTTCGATTACTGAAAACGATAAGGCGGTGGCGCCTTCTAACAGGCAATGTGTGTTAACTAGCGCTCCTGGTAGCAAAGTATGTATTGAAAATAAAGATGGCGACTTGATCTCAAAAAGGTGAAGCTATTATTCCTTCAAATCACGTATAGCTTCTCCAATTTCTCTGACAAATGTGTTGTCATCTGTATACTTTTCTGATGGCCTCTTATATGATGACATTCAAGTAAATAATAAATTGACAAAAAGAGCAAGTGTATCTTAATAAAAAGTTTCGAATCAAGACAGTAATAATGTCAATGCTAGCTTTAAAATTAATTTGAATTTTTAGGTAACTCATTAAGCTAAATAGCCCAAAAATGTTATATTATTTCTATTCATTGCTTTTAAGCCTCTTCCCAGATAAAAATGACTAGATTAACTTCGTCCATCTTGGAATCTTTAAGCAACCAATACCAGCTCCATGCATATTCCATTTTTGCAGTAAATATGTATTTATTATTTTGGGTATATTCATATCCTTTCATTAGTTAGTAACGATTAAAGACACCGACAATGACGTCATAGTAAAACTTAGTATATGAAACTTTTGAGAACGAACGATAATTAATAAGTGACATCCAATTTAAACGAAGCGATAAACTTGAACTAAGATTCAGGGTTGGAACTCCAGTCCAGAAATCGTGAATTCGTTTGATAGGTTTTCCGAATCACCCCAGCAAATGCTAGGAACACATTTCCCTGACATTCTTGTTTTTAGTTGAGTGTGCATTGTCTACTGACATAGTCGACGAGTCGTTGGGTCACATTGCGCGATTGACAGGGTTATGCTTTTGTCACGAAAATATTTCCAGACCATCTGTGTGTTAAAACTTTGTAGCATTGTCTGTGTGTCGGGGTTGGCTGGGTTTATTTCAGCAAACCAATCACAGACATCCAGTGCGGAAGCAAACGCGTCCTGAATTGCCTGGCCAAACAGGGTAATGGCTTATTCTGCCAAGTACAAGGGAACAATCGCTAGCGCGGGCCTACCTTACTGGAGTCTAGTGATCGAATGACAAGTGCCCTAGTGACTGGCACTCGCCGAGTAACGGCTACACGCTCGCTCACTCTGGATGGCTCGCCTCTATAGCGGGTCCCATCCCTAGCTTGCAGCGTGCATTCTCGCTCTCTTTCCATCGCACGATATCTGCTATTGGCGCTGTCCTTTCTTGGGCTGCTCTTCTTCCAGGTAACACACCATAGAGCAAACACGTTTTAGATACTACTTTGTAATAACACGAACATTTTTTTAAAATGTATCTGAAGTATTGTATTTTTTAAATTAAAATTTGGAATGAGAATTTTGAAAATACATTTTCCTATTGCATTTTATCAAAACCATCATTGGATAAATTGTAAATTTTACTTCTAAGTAGTCGTAATTGATGACGCCATATTGGTTTTTACTTTTTTTACCAAAATTTTTATCATTTAATATGTAATTTTTTTATTTGAGCATATCACTAAAAAAAATTTAGATTACATTGTTAGTAATAGTAACACACTGCTACGAATATTTTCTCCCGTAAAGTAATAATTGGTATTTACCATTGAATATTATCTTTGAAAGATTTGTACAATGGGAGTGCATGACTTGATGTAAGCTTTTGGACATACGCCATTGCTAAGCTTAGCAGAGCGTATTTACTAAAGCTTACATCAAGTTACCATTGAATAATATTTTTTTCTTTCGGAATGACTAAAGCTGTAATAATACTATCAGTATAGTATACACTATTTTATGGTCTTGGAAAATAAATATATATAATACAATTTAAATACAATTATTTATAACTTATTATCATTAACGATGGGATACAAAAATACTTATAATATTAGCGAGCTGTGCGATTGGTAAGAGAAGTCGCCGTTGGCTGTGTAGCTCAGTCCAAGCTGACACAGACCGCAGTCAGCGCGACGTGACTCGTTGTTGCGAGGCACAGCGCACAGGCGCCAGTCACGGCGCGCAGGTCGCGTGATAGCTGTTATCGCCAGGCGGGGCTGCGCGTGCAGCTATCGGCCCGAGATCCCAGGAAATACCAGGACGTTATCACGTGGAAAACACCGGGTGCACCTGTACGCAGATGTTCGGAGCGCCTGCACCTGTTATCTGCGAGAACACTCGCACCAAGAGCGGGCGTGAGCTCAGCACTTCACTCGCGCAAATAAGTTCACACATTACAACTGTCAGTTTTATTTTTATTAAATCGGGAAATTACGTTTTTTCCGACAATGAAATTCTTAAAGACATCGCATCATGACACGGACCAAAGATTTCGGGATATTTAGCCTACTTTAAGGGGCTCTCCTAGTCAGGGATGTATTTGTTTGTGTTAGATGGCGCTCGCTGGTGCTTCTAGTTAGTCCACTGGCTACAGTTTTGGAGAAAAAAAAATATGCATAGGCCTACATTTCATTTCCCAAACTTTATTGATTTTTTAACCTATTACGAAATACATACAATGATAATTAGTGTAAGGCATTGGCAGCATTTCGTGTGCAGATTTATTTTCGACCCTCATTTTGATAACATACTTTACGTTTGGTTCTTGAGTGCGATGATTGTGTTGAAGAGCTAGTGACCCTGTACCAGTGAGGATGACTTCTACCTGCTCGCTTACACTAGACACGTCCTCACCTCTGTGACTGGCCGAGAGCCGGCCTGCAGCTCTCATCAATATTTACAAATATATCAGTGACGATGGTGTTTCAAGCTCGCATTTCCGTCGCAACAGAGTCTAGCATGATTATATTTAGGTACCGGACGAATTCGCGTATTCATTTCGCGACCAGCTAAAATTCAAATAGACTACCTTCAAGTTTCGTATGATATTGGTTCACAGGATATTCAGAGGCTTCTCACCAAATGAGAAACCCTCAACTAAACAAGAATCGAATCCAGTCGACAGCCAATGAACAGGTGTCTTTGCACGAGTATGCAGAGACTGTGGAGTCTATCATAGAGGTCAGTGAGTCCACGACGTTTTTCAAGTATATACTTACGTTGTTCCTTCACGACTCTTTCAAAACATATAAATATTACCACTTTGGACCAAATAATTTTTTAGTAGTTAAAATTTCAGTACAGTACAAGTAATCGTTTGCAACCATTTTGCAATATTTCGCTGTTTCCTGGTAGAACAGAGTCCAGAATCAAATTTTTAATTTTATATATTTTTTTGTACCGCGATAGTCTGTCGAACACTTCGAACGAATTTTTAAAGGTATTTGAGCGACCGCGCGGCGTTCCAGATCCGGAATCACACCCCCCACCCCCCACCCCCCTCTCGTAGTTCTCGGGCCGTGTCCTTGCCTTGCAGTGCTGTCACTGCTCCAGTTGTTGACGGCGACTCTGGCGGGACACGAGCCTGCCTCAAGGTCGCCGCCAGACCACCCCCCTCCCCCCATCGTGACTTCCTGTCACGGCTCGACCCCAGAGAGGCACAGACATGTGGAAGATTTGTCTAAAGCTGACGTTTTGCGCAGTGTTAGAATCGACTATGCTTAGTAACGTACCAAAATGTTTACCACCGTCACACTGAAAACATGCAGTAAAAGTCCTTTATGACGGCGTCTTACAGCCATCCGTTTAAATGTTTTCCATAAACGCAGTTTGTACCGTAGACTATTGGTAAAACAACCGAAATAATCTATAAACTTTACTCTACACAACCATGAAAAAACATTCCAGGTATAATACTAAAGATGAAATAAAACCTATAAAGTTACTCATCTTTATTTTTAATTTTAATCAGTCACTGAACGCCCAGTGTGTCTCCTGTGGCGGTGCTGCAGTAGCAGCCAGCCGCGACCTCCATGGCCCAGGTCACATGTTAGCTTTATTACATTTAGTGCATTTGAGTTAAAGTAACGCATTTAATGATAGTATTTTAATCACTTTCCTCTTGTGATGGATTTTTAATATGGCTCAATAAAACTGTAATGAACTTATTTTTTAGAAATTGACAACAGAACTCCGTGAAATCCAAATGTAATATTAATGTATTTAAATAACTATAAAAAAATTAGGTAAGCAAGCTTTCTCATAGAGCACGATTTAAGAATTTATTTTTAATTTGACTGGTAAATATTTGTAATAGTAAAACGGGAACACTAATGACGTTCAAAACCATTTACTCTAGGAACCGAACATTATGGCATATTTTGGATGTGGCATGATATAAAAAATATATTTTTTCTGTATGTAAATAAGCAAGAAAATTTACTATATTGAAGATAAAAAATGATTTAACAAACTAACTACTTAAATCAAAACCAATACTAACCAACAAAAACGTGTTGTTTGAAAATAATTACTGACCCAAACTCTCCCTTTAGTAACTTAGTCATTAGTAATTTACTCAGGCTACGTGTTCAATTAGAAAACAAAACTCTAATATTCATGATAGGGCCAATTAATGTATATCATTATGCATTAATGCATAGTATCATAATGCAATATTGTTATTCTGGTGTAATGGGATGAAAATCAATTACTTTCAATTACTAATTGAACAAATTTACTAGCGATTTTTGACCTATTTAGTCAGATATTTGTTTCCTGGGATCTGAACGCCCCAATCCAACGACGGTGTCACGGCGTCCAGATTTTCACTTTTACTTTTGATATTTATGTAATCTGTATTTTTATTCTCTGTGTATTTGAGTAATATATTTTTTCCTGATATTATTGGATATTTTGGATATTAAATAAAAAAAACAAATAAGAACGTTTTTCAATTTGGTTTTGTAGAATTATTTTTGCAGATTATTGTGGTTATTATTACATTTAAGGATGCATTATTGTGGAGCGCTGAGAAAAACTTACTATTTTGGACTAAACTAAACGTTTTCGGTGTGACGCACAAAGTTTGCGGTTGATATTGACATTGTACTAAATTTCAGGTAGGGGAAAAGTTTCCAGAGATTAAAAAATCTCTATTTCGTGGAGCAAACGTCGCCCCAGCGATTGTATCTGTCGCACGTCGCAGTACGCACGCAACTGCTGCGATCGGAACGGTTTAGCGGTTAAATCGATAACACTAGCCTTTCGAAAAATGTATCCCTTTAAAGCTCAGGGAAAATTCAACAACTTTTGATTTTAAGATTATTATGACAGACTTCATTTTTATGTGGATTGTATTTTTATGTCCTTGACTGAAAAATAATTATTTCATAATTTAATTGATTTAAGTATTACCTTTAAAATTAACACTTAATAATTTTTCAATAATATTGCATAAAAAGCGTTTCAAGATTATTTTGACAAATTTATGGGGAGTCTACGTTAAAACTCTGGAAATCAGAAGCTTTTTAATGGACTGCTGTTAAGTCGCTGTCAATTAACTGCACGTTTTCGGGAATTCTTACAAGGTCTACAGTGGTAAACTTTCGGCATGTTGTTAATAATAGTTGACTCTACCATTGCGCGGAAAATCAGCTTTTGTAAAAAATTTTCAAAGATTGAAATCTTATTTCCTACGCTATAAACATACAAATATTTTCCACAATTAATACCGCAACGTTAAATTTTCGGACATGTCTGGTGATTGTTATGAAGAAAGACTTTTTTCTTGCCCGTCTGATGGATGGACACATAAAAAATATAATGACTTAATTTTTTAAAACACTTTACTAAAATAACTTTCTTTACCTATTCTATCCGTTGACCTGGCAAGAGTTGCACTCTACTTACCCTCAATGAAGTGACATATGCCATGGAAATCCATGATGAAAGAAGCTATTATTTAGGTTAATTAATCTCACGTTTAAAAAATGTTAATAGCCTACTTGACTTCCACAAACAAACACAGAATGATTGTATTTACATACAAAATTTGCGAACAAATTCATTGGACGTGAAAACCTTTGGTGTGAAACGTATATACGGAACGACAAGGGAATACATGCCGGGGCACGCAACGTCAGCCACGTGCGAACTCCAGGCAACAAGGTCCCCTCTCCAGGTACCACGTGCGCGGTGGTGTGTGAAGCTGTGTTGCCGGGTTGCAGCCGGGTTGACCGCGCGTTCCGTCTCCCGTGAATCACGACTGTGTGCTCTTTCGAAGACCTTCTGTTGCTACTGGCAAGGGCTGAGCACGAAGATAGAGAAACTAGACAAGTGGTCACGGCACTACAACGTTTCATTCTATGAAAATATTAATTACATTTCAGTTGTAGAATGCACATAATTTTGTGTTGTGTTAAATGTTTTTCATCGTGTTTTCGAACACATTTCACATTTAGTAAAACCTATTGAAACGTTTTTCAATATTTATTATGTAGAATTTTTTTTTAGTTTATTTTGGTTTGGTTTACTGAAGGTCTATTATAATAATAACGTTTAAGGAATGCAATATTGTGGAGCGCTCAAGAAGATATTATTTAGGACTTAACTGCACGTTTTTGGTGAAACGCACAAGGACTATAGCGGTAAACTTTCGATATGTTATTGATCATAGTTGACTTTACCAATGTACAAAAATTCAGCTTTGGGCAAATTTTTTGGAGGTAAAAACCTTTATTTCCTGGGCTAAGGATAATTTTTTGGCTGTATAAGGAAGGGGAAGGGGTCTAAGGGCGGGATTCATAGTCGAAGGCTTGTTTGGCGATTAAGTAATACTTTATAAAGTAATGCTTATTCTTCAAGTAGTACTTATTCCAGCAATGAATTCATAAACCTATACTTGACGAAGTAATACTTGAACAAGCGCTACTTATATTGGCCATGCTGTACTTGATGAAGTATCTCAAAAAGTAAAGGACGAATTTTGTGTCAACGTAACGCAAGCAAATATACCGCTGTAAATACATAAATTACCAGGTTGGAAAAAAAAATTCCCACGTTTCAAACCATATATGCGATTAAAATAATGAAATTAATACGTGAGATGATATTTATACTTTATTTGATAGTGAACTTTAATGACATAAATATGAACATGTATTAAAAACGAATTTACAACTACATAAATATGTTTTGAATGTTTGTGCTGTTAAATTATGTTGGCTATCTAGTGTCTTGTGATCTATAAATAGAGGTGTAAAAGTAACGAAAAAAAGCGTACCCGTATGTATTCGTTACTATAACAATTAGTACTCGTTACTTTCGTAACGTTACGTTATTCGTTACTTCTGATACCGCATAACATGCTATGTTGTTACAGCAACGAATCGAGTCGCATTGCGTACGCGTACAGTATGACGTCGCGTAAAAAATAATAAATCTAATATAAACAATTAAAAATATTTGATAATTAACAGCTTTTGTTAACCAAGAAAAAATTAAATCTCATTAGAGCGGCTTTATTATAATATTTCTTTTAAGATAAGAACATAAAAAAAACGTGAAAATACGCGATAATAAAAAACAAAAACATACATATTTATAATTTGTAAAAAATACTTTCTTACGTTGTTTCTGTCCCAATCTCAAACTTTGTCTACACACACAATACCTTTAATAAACAGTAAAAAACTTGGACGACGAATTTCCAAATTATACTTTACTTAATAAACAAACATCGTTCTTTGTAACGAATAAGCGCTCGCATGCGTAAAACATACGAAAAATGCGAGTAACGAAATGCATTCGTGTGTAACGTTTCGTTACTCGTTACTAGATGGCGCACCCGTTACTCAGTACCGAATACATACGGTTTGCTACAGCTCTATCTATAAGCGGGTGAAGTTAACCACGTGGTAGCGAAACAACACGCTAGCTGCAGAAGAGGTTATGTACGTAGCCTGTATTGTTTACAAAACGAAGCGGCAACGATTTGTTTAGTTTCTTTTCTCCAAATTGAATTTGTTTACTCTCTAAATTTTAATTTAATATATGAAAAAATTAACGGAAATTAATACCTTACATAACCTATTCCTTACAACAAACAAATCCGTACCAGTACTTGAGTCACCTAGATAGCCGACTTCATGAAGTATTACTTATATCAATGAATAAGCATGGCTTATTTGATTATGAATACTTGCGAAACAAGGCAAACTTATTTTATGACTGTGAATTCGTATTGAGCAGTACTTATTTGACGCAGTGCTTCGTGAAGTATTACTTGAAGTAGTCCTAATAAGCAGTGCTCTTTTTGTTCGCTATGAATTTAATGCCATACTTAAGCATGCATATAAGCAGTACTTTTTTCAGGTATTGCTTATATCACCACTATGAATTCCGCCCTAAAAGGATCGCCAGGCTACCAACAAGGGGTAGGTGGTACTGTATCCTAGCAGCTGCGACATAGAGTCGTAAATAACTATGTCCTCGTCATCATTGCGCGGGCAGTTCCAGTAAACAATATCTACGCGGCTACGCTGTCAAATACATTCCTCCACGCAAAGAAAACATTTTTATAAAGACTTTTCTGTACAAACTTTATAATTATACAACACCTTAAATAAATGATGCTTTTAAAGAAAACATAATTTATAACTAGTAATTATTCATCATATATTTGGTTTATTAATATTAATTCGTGGTTACAACACTTTAGGTTGTCAACACTAATCCAGTAACATAGCATGATCGCCTTTACTTCATATTTACAACTAACACAGTCTTTATTTTGCTGTAATGGAAGATTGTAGGAGTTTACATTTTGAAGCGTAACAAATAATGCACTGTTTTAAGTTTGTCTGACAAACATTTTTTTGTCATTAAATTTTTTTTAATTAGCTTTGTATTTATATCCTCATTCCAGCATGATAGTAGTATAGGCTTCATGTTTAGCTTGAAATTTGTCCTTTACATTCATTTATACGTATTACTTAACATCCCAGAAGTGTCGCCAGTCGTGTGCAATGCGAGAAAAAGGCCCGCCTAGTCTAGGATGTATGTGTGTTAGTAAGGCGGAGCGGTAAATGGTAAATGCGACGCTCGCTGGGGCTTCTAGCGCGGTGTCGCCTCTAAGCGCAAGGCTGTGGACTGGCGCGACTATTAAATCTGAGTGGTGACCGCAACATTAGATGGCGGAGAAACGAAGACAAAGGTGTAATGCAAGGCCCTTGGGAGCTTTCAAGAATATTTACCGGACGTTTCATGTCAACAAATTATTCTAAAAAAAAAAAAATGTTTAAAAACGAAATCCGGAAACAGAACCACCCATCCACCCTTAGCGTATTCTATAAAGGTTCTCGCAAACGGCCAGTGCTGGGCAGTGCTGAGCAGTGTTCAGACGGCGTGGTGTCTGCTGGAGCTCTGGGAGTCTGCTCGGGCGGGCTCCGCATGAAGAGCCGAGGAGCACGTGTTGCGTCTCGCGACCAGACACGTGGGCGCTGGGAGCGGACGAGACCCAGCCGGCCGGTCCCCCCCCCCCCCCCCCCTCCCTGCATGGTGCTCGGGATCCTCCGCAGGGCCGCTGTTCCGACCGCACACTGCACCGCACTGGTAACACAGCCCACGATACAAACAACCAGAGAGGCACAAACCTACAAAAAAATTTTTTTTACAGTGTTAGGGTCGGCTATGCTTAATAACATACCAGAAGTTTGGCGCCGTACATTTTGTGGGTCAAATTGAAAACATGCAGAAAAGTCCTTTATGATAGCGTCTTACAACCATCCGTTAAAATGTTTCACATAAACGCAGTTACTAACGTAAAATCTCGATAAGGCCACCAAAATAATATAGAAACGTTATTCTACAAAGGTATGTAAAAAATCTTAAAAGGTGAACACTCAAGATGAAATAAAAGTCATTGAAATTATTGATGATTTTTTTTTTAATCAGTCCTGGAAATAAAATTATGCTAATGGAGGGCCCAACGTGAAAAGTTTTTTCGTGTTCATAAGGCTTTACGGCGGTATAACTACAAAGAGAGTAGCGCAGTTGGTGGCTCGCTAGAGCTGCCTGGGCGCCCAGTGTGTCTCCTGTGGCGGTGCTGCAGTAGCAGCCAGCCGCAACCTCCATGGCCCAGGTCACATGTTAGCTTTAGTGCATTTAGTGCATTTGAGTTAAAGTAACGAATGTAAGATAAGTAGTATTTTGATCACTTATCTCTTGTAAATATTTTTTAATATGGCTCAATAAGACTGTAATGAACTTATTTTTAGAACTTGTCAATAGGCACACCCTAATATCCAAGTTAAATAATTATTAGAGACACGGAAATTTCGCGCATTAATTTAGTCGCAAGTTAGAATGCAAACCTTCGCACTCTCGCACTGCGCTCGTGATTGGCCCGCAGTTACTTGGACACGCCCCTATGCGACCGTGAGCCAACGACGCCCATCTAGGACAGAAGTAAGCGAATCAAGTAGTGCCAATTAACGAGAATAAACATGCTCTTGCTAAGAAATCAACCAATGGGAAAGCGAACATGGGTTGAGCAGACCTATTACCTTAAATTCTACTCTGAAGCCAGACGAATCTGCGAAATTTTCGGGTCTCTAATAATTATACATGTATATATATATATATATATATATATATATATATATATATATATAACACATATAGACTTTCTTTCTAAAAAAAAAAACACGATTTAAGTATTCATTTTAAATTTGGCTGGTATCTGTTTGGAATGTAAGAACGGAATCACTTACGTAAGCTTGCGGACTTCCCCATTGTTCAGCAAGGATAATTTTCTAGCATAAACCGGAAATGTTTGTAATTTTTTGATTTAGTTTTTAATTTCAATTTTAATTTCTTATATTTTTTTTTATTCTCTTAATTTGTTTAGGAAAACTAGCGTTAGTTTTCTCTTTGTGCTCATGATTAATTGTGTGAATATTTTGTTGGTTTTCTCCGTGTGCTCCTGATTATTGCTGTCAATATTTTGTTGGTTTCTCCAAATGCTTCTGGCCATTCCTGAGGCGACTTCTGTTTGTTTTCTCCGTGTGCTTTTGATTATTCGTGTCAATATTTTGTTGGTTTTCTCCATGTGCTCCTGATTATTTCTGGTAAGATCTCTGATGATATTCTCCTAGTGTTTATGGTTATTCATGAGAAAAAGTTTCGCTGCATGTAATTTTATTTTTCATAATTAAACAAACAAATTTATTCGGAATTTCGTTTAGTTAGAGAATTTCTGCTACCATTTCATCACTAACAATATTTTTTTATCAGGTGGAATTGAGAAAAAAATATTTGATGACTCACACTATTTATATGGCTTGAGACGGCTGAGAAACACTGACATGCGAGACGAACTTCCTTCTCTTTGATGTCTAGCGAAGCCCTCCTTCTTCCCGCATCCACATAAAAAAAATAATATTCACTTAAACACAACACATAGCGACATTTGTTGGCAAGAATCGGGACTACTTGCAAAAGTTATTTTGCATTAGATAAATTAACTCTCGCAGCTGAATGGAGTCAAAGACAGAGCCATGTAGTCACGTAATCTCCTAGCCTCGTAGTCTCGTAGGCAAATGTCACTGGAGCAGTTAGGCCTAAGACAGCAGGAGCCAAAGACAGTTTGTAACAAAACCTTTTTTGTAGTCAATGAATTTGGAGCGAAAAGCTTTTGGAGCCACTTGATTTGGAGGGAAAGACTTCTATAGTCACAGACTTTTTGGAGTCAAAGACTGTTGGAGCCCAAGACTTTTGGAACCAATGATTTTTGGAACCGATGACTTGGAGCTAAAGAATTTAGAGCCAATGACTTTTGCAGCCAATGACTTTTGGAGCCAAAGACTGTTGGAGCCAATTCATGTTAGAGCCAATGACTTTTAGAGCCCATGACGGTTGTAGCAAATTACATTTGGAGACAAAGAATTCTGGAGCCACTGATTTTTGGAGACATTGATCTTTTGAGCCAATGATTGTTGGAGCCGAAGTCTTTTGAAGCCAGTGACTTTTGGAGCCAATGATGTTTGGAGCTAAATGTTGTTGTAGCCTAAGACTTTTGAAGCCAGTGACTTTTAAAACCATAGACTGTTGCAGCCAAAAACCTTTGAAGTCAATGACTTTTGGAGCCAATGACATTTAAACCCAAAGATTTTTTGAGCCAATGATGTTTGGAGCCAAACACTTTTGGAGCCAACGCCGTTTGGCCCCAATGACTTTTGGACCCAAAGACTGTTGGAGGCATTGTATTATGCTGTATACTGAGACCGATCGTATCCTACTAATACGATTGTATCCCTCTGATGAGATCGGATCCTACCATGTTGAATTTACGTACAAATGTTTGTCCATTTCGTTAATTTTTTTCCTTTATTTTTAATGTACTTCCATTTTCACGAATGTGCTTTCATTTCAGAATGTGCTCCTTTTATACGATGAATGAGCATCAATAAGTCTGTACTCAGGACAGGATTGGCCTCGTGGTTCTGAAACAATGGTATATATGCCTGACACTGAACATAACCTGTTTCATATGTTGGTCACATATCAATGATAAATACCTCTTGGTTCAGAGAACCTTGGACTATGCGCATGATTTTGTACATGAACTGTTTAAAATGATCATCGAGTATCGACGAAAAATACCTCTTGAATACTGACTGGGTGTACTCGACCACCTACTGGTTGGGTTGGCTACTAACTAGATATGTCTTGCCACCTATGGGACGTGCATTTATGAACACTGAATAGATGTGCCTGAATACTGCCTGGGCGCGCCTTGCCACCTACTGGACGTGCCTGAGCGCCGAATACATGCTTGGCCATCAATTAGATGCGCCTTTCCACCTACTGGACTTGCGTGGATGGCCAATGAATATATGTATCTGGCCACCTACTGGACGTACCTTGCTACCAACTTCATGTGTCTAGCCAACAACTGGACGTGCCTGGCAGTTGACTGGACATGTCTAGCTGATAATTGGACATGTTGGCCACAAACTGAATGTATCTTGAAGCTGCTTACGTGTCTGGTTACTGAATAGACGTGCCTAGCTACCAACTGGATGCGTCTTGCCACCTACTGGACGTGCGTTCCTGGCCACTGAATGTACGTGTCTGTACACAGACAGTGTCTAGCCAACAACTACTCGATGTGCCTGGCCACCGACTGCATGTGCCTGACCACAAACTTCAAGTGCCTAACTACCAACTGGACGTACCTAGCCAACAAACTGAATCTGGCTGTAAGCAAAATTAATTCGTGGCCACCGACTGAACGCGCCTTGCCACCTACTGGACGAACATGGCCGTCGAATACGTGCCTGGCCACGGACTGAATGTAACTTATCAACAAATCGATGTGCCTGGCCACCGATTACGTGCCTGGTTACTGAATAGACATGCCTGGTTAATCCACTGTTATGTATAACTGACTTGAAAACACATGTCAAGGCATGCAAAGGGCTCGCTACACCTATTAAGAAGATTGTATAAATCGAGAAACACTTGTTATTTCCTTCTTTCTACTTGTAGAATTTATGTATTTTTTATTTTTATTGTTTTATTTCTTGAACCTGACTCTTTTAAGGCAATTTTAATTAAATTAGTTATTTTTATCTGAAATTCTATTTGTTGCATCAAGAAAGGATTGAACCGAGGACAGACATAGATCGAATCAATCATTAGTTTTATAAATGAATTTTTTTCCTATTTTATTACTTAATAGTTACAGAATTACAAGATGGCGGTAATTATGGTCGAGAAGATGGTGGATAACATGACTGTCTGGTGAATGGCACTCTAGCAGGAAAAATTTAAACTAATATAATTTCAGTGCAATCTAGAAAATGGCAATGTACTACGTGACATTAATGCTCCTTGAATCGATTACTGAAAACAAGATGGTGGCAGCACCTTCTAGCTGATGATGTGTGATAACTAGCGCTCATGATAGCAAGTCTTGAAAATAAAGCTGGCGAAAACGTCCTCTATTAGGTGATGCTATTATTCCTTCAAATTAAAAAATATATACAAATCCGAATATGGGTCTTATTTTTGATATACCTTACTTAATTTCTCGATGACCATGTGGTAAAGGGCGTATGTTTTAAAATCCAGAAGTCTGAACTATCAAAGTTCGAAATTATTTCTAGTATACACTTATAATCTACTTTTAAATGTGATCGACCCAGTAGCCGATCGGTCAA
Source organism: Bacillus rossius redtenbacheri (assembly GCF_032445375.1). Taxonomy (NCBI): domain Eukaryota; kingdom Metazoa; phylum Arthropoda; class Insecta; order Phasmatodea; family Bacillidae; genus Bacillus; species Bacillus rossius. Next base: position 116,659,199 of record NC_086332.1, read on the forward strand.
AGCAATGAGTTAAAAATCTGAAGGTCGTGGGTTCTAATCCGCCCACCTACTGAATGTTTAACTTCATTAAATATTAAAGATTTTAAGAACATTGAACTATATTAGTTTTTTAAATTATTATTATGAATTTATGTTACCCAATTCAAAATCCCATGTCTTTCAGAAACACAACCGGCACTGGAGGTGAAGCCTGCCAGGCGGGCCATGCCCATCGGACATAGGGAGTCAGCCCTAACACAACAGGCAGTGAGCTCCCGGGAGCCAAACCTACACCTGCGTGCTTCGGACCATTTTGAATTAGCAATTATTTCATTAATGTCTATAATTTAAGTTTCAACTCGCGGGAGACTGATAGGCCGATCGCTCAGCCAGCCACAGCACACTACGGAGGTCTGTGAGCCAAGATTGAATTTGGCATTTTATATTTTCCATGCAACTCTGGATCTTGTTCGCCCAGTGATGAAATATATGGGGTTCTGCTTATGGCAAATTTATCATAGAATTTTTGCGCAGTTCGGAAATAATGTTTTAAAAGTTCGAGTTTGAGCTCTCTGTGCATAGCCCTTACGGGGCAATACACAGGCGCATCTGTCGCAATACGAATACTCTTATTCAGAATTCTCTGTAGCTTGATTAAGTGAGATTCCGCTGCTGTTGCCCACACCGGCGCTGCATACGTGATTATTGGTTTTATTAGTGCGTTATAAATTATTATTCCGTTTTTAACAGAGCTACCTAAACGTCTGCTCATGACGGGGTAGAGGGCCATGAGCCTAGTGAAAGCTGTTTTTCTTTTCGCCTCTATGTGATCGCGCCATAGTAGTTTCCTATCCATGTGCACGCCTAAATATTTAACCACATTTTTGTGAGGAATTTGCTCATTGAAAAGTGTTAGTCGTGGTCTATCTTCGAGTAGCGGGAGATGTTTACGCGTAAAAACTATAGATTCTGATTTAGTAGGGTTTACCTTAATTCGCCATTTTGAGCACCACTGTTCTATTGAATTTAACGCGGTTTGCAATCTGTCTGCTGCGAGTTCTAGAATACTATATCTGCTAAACAATACTGTATCGTCCGCGTAGCAGCCAAACTGAACTGATCGGTGTGCGGGCTTAGGCATATCATGGATATAAATATTTAATAAAACCGGCCCCAAAATGCTGCCTTGTGGGACTCCTGCTTTAATTATTTTTAAATTGGACTGTGCTCCTTCTGTCGTGACTCTAAACGATCGATTTTCTAAATACGAGGCCAGTAATTTAATATAACAATCGGGGAAGCCAGTTTTATATAATTTATAAATTAAGCCTTCATGAAGTACTCTATCAAAGGCTTATTCTATGTACAAAAACGCTGCGAGGTTATAGCTATGAGACCCTGATCATAGGCATCCAGCGACGGAAACGACCGAACATGGTCGAATCTTTCCTATTGGTAAGCTAAAACTGAGTAAGCCACCAAATAGTAGTATCATAATAAATATATTGCACCCGTATGCCCAATTTCGTACTACTAATAAAGATTGCGGATATTTTGGAATATCGTCGGAAGTGCTGCAACTCATTGGAACGAACAAAAGGTTTTTTTTTGCAACAAAAACCGTTGAACTTCAATATCAGCTTTTCAGCGACGTTAAACCCTCTACTACAACTGCGGCTGTGTCAGATGAGCATGAGTTCGAAGAATTAGTTGATCTATTAAGTAACGACGATGAATAACTTACATATATTTTTAATCTGATTTAAATTCTTGTTACCTTTTGTTACAAATGTAATTGCATATTTCTAGTATTTTTGGCAAAGACAACATTTTATGTGACTGTTACAATGATGATTATATACTTACTTAAACGTTAACGTTTCTTTATGTATAATGTTGCGCATGATGTGTTATTTAATTATAATTTAATTACTTACCAACTAATGTTTATTAAATTTTTTTCACGTTTCTCCCCACCCCCTTTTTTCCTTCTTTCAGACCGCCACTGGCCTCTAGTGTGCATCCCTAGACGAAATTTAGGATATGCCTCTGACAGGATAAGTTTTAGCGATTTTCTAGCGACTTTTGCTATTGAGCCTAGTGACTCAGATTGATTGAATTTGGCACCAGTGAGCATTCCCCCCCCCCCCCCCCCTCTTTCCAAAAAAAATATTCTATGAAATTTAAAAAAAAAAAATCACTTTCACCAAGAAAAGAAAAGAATTTTAAAGCAAACAGCAGGTAATGAGGTTATAACCAACACTACCCCCCCCCCCCCCTTTTTTTCGGAGCTGTAATTTTGCATATACTCCGGACTCAAGAAACACACAAAATGGTTTCTCCGCAATACATTTGCGGACATGTGTTGTGAGGCATAACCAACAGTAGAATGTTCCCGTTTTAAACCATCCATAAAAATATTAATAATACTACTTTTAATATATGTTTACTAGATGAATGAACTGTAGCAAACACATATTTTATATAATATGAGTAAATGGTGGGGAAGGTTAGAAAATTATCGCCGCTCACATGCTCTCATGGTCAATAATTTGTGCACTCTAAAATTAATTCATTTTTGAACTTTACCAAAAATTGTTGATTTATAATCAGAGGTGGTTTTTCTTACCTTCGAAAATATAATACTGAGAGAACACCCAAAAATATAAATTATTCTGTGATGTTTTATGTGAGGAATGATTTTTTTTCCTGCAAGACACTTAAGATAGGACCAGGACAGTGCATACACTGGCGGCCACAGTTCCACTGTATTCCCCGTCGAACGAGGCTCAACTAGAGCATCCCACTCTTAGACAGCAGCGTGTAAGTAAAATGGCGCTTTCTTTTTCTCTCTCTCTCTCTAACACTGCCGTTAACGCTGTCTTTGTCTCTTCGTGCGCTGTTGCCATGTAAAGTAGTATGTAAATGAGGCTCCTGGCGCAGGGTTCAGGGTGTGGTGGTGGCGGCGGCTACTTCCTTGGAACCGCCATCTCGGATTGTGACGTCACGGTGGCCATCTTGGATGACCATTACCTTAACCTTTGACCTTGACATTGACCCCGGCAGCCATCTTGGATCAGCCATCTTGGATCAGCCATCTTTAAATCGGGCACCCCACTCACTAATGCTGCAATTTTCGTTACAGCCGCCACCTTGAATTTTAATAACGTCAGCCATCTTGGATCTGATTAACAGCCACTTTTTTGATTCTGACATCATGTACAACATTTTGTTTTCGTTTGCTGGAGACCGCCAACTTGGATTATGTCATGGCCACCATATTGATTTTTTCTGTTCCGCCAGAAGCCGCCATCTTGGATACCGACGACTTTGTTTCAGCGTTTTGTTCCTAGAGAGCGCCAGCGTCGTTCTGTCTTATCACATAAGGTCAATGTTGCATTACCTACCAGAACTATTATGGACCTTATCGACATATTTAATTTAATTTTTAATGCAAAATACATTGGAAGCGCTGTGATTCAAACCATCGCAGCTCTGACCTCCAGGTTGGATAACATACGCCTTTGACCGCACGGCGATAGAGACATTTACTAGACCGAGAATTACATAAGCTAGTACTATAGCTATATAAAAATAACACTCATATTCGGACTTTAAATTTTTTTAAATTTGAAGTAATAATAGCATCGCCTGTTTGAGATAGAATCACAATCTTGTATTAAGACATAACTGTCGCAATTATCGTTAAGGCCGCCATCTTGAAAATCCGTTAATTTAATGCTATAAATTCCAAAAAATTCCAAAAAAAATATTAAAAAAATTATTTACTTCAAATGTTTAGTTACTTAATCGATTTCGGCCCTCGGTTCGATTCCCGGCGAGGGTAAACCAGTAATTTATTATTATATTAAAAACATTCTCAATAAAAAGCAATAAAAATGTATTATGCCACAATCGACATTTTTAAATATGACACCACCATTGCAATTTTCGTTACGCCCATCATCTTGGATTCTAGAAACATTGCTTGATTCGTTACATTCGCCATCTTGGATAACTATGACGTTATCGTTACACTTTCTGTTATGTCCACCGTATTGGATTCTAGATAGTTGCACATTTAGTTATGGCCTCCATCTTGAAAATCGGTAATTTTTGTGCTAGAAATTTGGCAGAAAAATTAAAATTAATAAAAAAACTAATTAATTAAATTTCATTAAAAAAATCATTCAAAAACACTCTTACATCATGAAGTACTCGGTTCTAACTCAATGAGGTCATAAATAAAAAACGTCGATAGATCCTTCCTCTGTGGAAGCCACTGGCAGACTGGCCTCCCACCACTAATGCCAATATACTATGCCCGGCAGATATCTTGGCGCCTGAGCTCCCTAGTCCTGTCTGGTGGGAAGGGGAGGGCGAAGAGGAAGCGATACCCTATTGTCAAGGTCCGCGGCCAGGTTTGTACTAGCAGCACAGTAAACATTAGGCGCGTGACTTCCTACACTACGTAAGTCTGTATCCACGCCCGTGGGGCCCCATGGCGGTAAGGCCTTTTGGCTAAGAGCGTTGGGTTACCAAACCAAAAGGGAGAAATCCTATGAATTGTACTTGTATTACATAAGTGCAAAATTGTGTAAATTGCAGTGGTTGTGCTTGAATATTTGTACTCATCTGTCAGGAAAAGTAACAACAAATTATCTAAACCTGCAACGTTTTACTTTGTCCCATTAAATATACTTACGGTGTCTGCTAATTATTATGCTAACCAAAATTAATTGAAATGTTAACTCAGTAACTAGCGAAAACCAGACACAATTTATTTAGGAAAAAGAGGTCACTTAGTATGTAAATAAATTTAAAACTATGCTTCTAAATTCATTGTGTTCTCAAAGTTAATTAAAACAAAAGTCTTACAAGAAAAAGCAAACGACCAAAACATTACGCAATTGTAGCTCTCCGCGCGAAAGCTATCTCACAGTTGATGACGCAGGAGCCAGTCTAGCCCTTATCGTTCTCCGGTTTCCGTACCTAAAACGTTCCATTTAGCGCTGGATGTACATTTAAGTAAATATGGAGTTTATTATGTTATATTTGCTGCTTTAACTTCATGTCAGTAGTTTAGGAAACACCTGACTACCAACGTTAATGGCATTTAAAAAATGCTTGTGTATGTGTGGCTTTATATTTTAATGCACCTATAATCGATTATTTATTATAAATGTAAATACAATTTGCATTGTACTTCCACTTTAGAATGCATATTATAACCTTCAAAACCTCATATATATTATATGATTTGTTTAATGTAAGTATGAAGTTCTCTTTCCATGATAATTGATTGTATTAGGTAACGAAAAACAAAATTAAGTTAAAATTAATTACTATTATTACTATTCTTATTACTTTCTCTACGTACTCCCGTTTTCCCCGTTCTGTCATTTCGTCAACGCTTCATACTCATCATTTCTCCACAATAGGCTATCAATACCTTACTTGTTAATAGCCGCCCAACTCACACACAACCTAACTGCCCAAATATTTTACTCCACTATACACTACGTAACAGTAACGTAGTAAAGATATATTTCCATTGTTTATTAAATACTTAAAATATCTGTTTTTTCCTGGCGTAGTCTGTGGGTCATGTGGTTGTTCTTTGCTGACTTTACGAATCCTGACTATGGACCGTTCACTCACACCCGTGTACTTCGCTGCTCTTGCCGTCTGTCTCTGTAAAGGCTCGAGCAGACATTAATTTTTCGCTTCTTCATCACAAAACTGCATCACGGTTTTTAATATTTCCCGCTCTCCGCTTTGTATCACTTTACCGCGCCTCTGCGAGCTGCCACCTTCGCCTTCCATTTTCGGGTATACACTGAAGGGCGATATTTTCGTAACAGCCACTACACGGCTCTCGGCTACGTAGCGCCTGCTTACCCCCTCTTCTTTCTCCGGTCCCGCTGTCCCCGCACCCCCGCGCTGAGAGACGCCAAGATCACGGCCTTAGAAACCAGGTCTGGACACAAGCGTATTTTCTTGACCCCCTTATTGACTGATTTAGTTCATGAAACTGCCGTTGGCGCTACAAGACAGTGGTCCGGTTTTAACATGAACGTTTTTTAGTTAATTGCATTTAAATGATAGTTACACATACTTGGCAGCTTTTTTAAAAACTCGAGGAGAGATGTTGGTATTATAAAACATTTTTCCAACGTTATAAAGAATTTATGTGCACAGTTCAAGAAAATGGCTTAATATGTTGATGTGTGATAGGTTATGTTTGTTATTGTTTTGAAAGATTATTTTCATAACTTAATAACGTCGGTCAACTACGCGCAATTGAAAATAGTGATTCGTAATGCTAATATTTAAATGCTTTTTTTTACGGGAGTTATATATATATATATATAGTGTTTAATTAGACACAGTAGTCTAATAACTCTCCAATGTACAAAATTTCCGCTGACTACGCCAAGCTACGAAAATAAAGTAACAGCTTGTGTAAAAGTATCAATTTCTGTGAAACTAACTATAAAAAGAGCTGAAACTATGTCGCAAAATAAAATTGCAGTGAAAAGTTTGCCTAGGAAAAAATTGTTTAACTGTTGCTACAGGCCATTCCATTCCACCATTCCTCTTATTTGTAGTAGGTACTTTGGATGATCAGCAAATGAATTCCGGGGAGTGTTGCAAGCTGGATTATTATTATTATTATTATCATAGCTGCAATTGGGTACAGAAGTGCCCAATGGCAAGCATTCTCCATACTTTTCCCGCACTCTTCTTCTGAACTTATAATTTTTATTCCAAATATTTATTACGTTTTTATCTAAGCTGCCACCCAAAGTACTTTTTGTCCAAGTTAGGTCCCCAAAAATGTTTAGCTCCAGACGACCACCACCACCTAAAATGCCTGGTTGATCAGAAAAAGTAGAATTATAAAACTTACCAAGTAATGTGATAAAGAATGGAAAAATAATATTAGTAATCAACATTGATGTTTGTTTTTAAAACACTTATAAGTAAGAATGCAGCTGTAAAAAAGCTATTAAGATTTCTCCAAAATTTGTAGGTGCAAGCATGTGGGTGCAAGGTTTAAAAATTTTGTTCATTGACTTAGTGTGACTCTTTGGGAAGCAGAGTGACACTAATAAATTGTTCTTACACTCTGCCAGCTATTATCCTGGACTTAACAGTTGTCCTTACTGTTTTAGATTTTGCATTCACTGCAACCTTTTAACATCGTACTTCATTTCATTATATTTATATTGTATTTTGCATATATTGAGATAACACATTTCCTCACATTCCATAACCTTTTCACTATTGATAATCAAGACATAATAAAGGAACTTCAGTATAGTTTCAATAACACAGATGCAGTTTGCTTGTTTCAACGATGACTAGGTATGTTGTTACCTAGGATTTCTTTTTTCCAAGCAGTCACAATATCTTCATGAAAAACAAACATACTACTTTCATAATAAAAATAAGACAGACACACAAGTACTCACAGATCGGTACTTGTAGAAAGCAAAAACACACAGTTTGTACGACACATTTACTCAACAGATGAAGCTTGCTTAAGTTAGCAAAACCATTGCGACCGCGCTTCCGCACAAAAATGTCATCCGAACTGTGTGTGTGTGTTTACTTTCTACAAGTACCGATCTGTATCTGTATGTCTGTCTTATTTTTAATACGTAATTAGTTTCCTAGTGGCCTTTGTCACACAGTTATACATACTACTTGGTTAATATATAATTTATGATCTACAGAAAATATTAAACATCTTAATGGTCTTTAACCGAAAATACAAAGGAAACTGTAAAAATTTTACAAAATGGAAGGGGAAAGGTGGAAATACACCTAGGAAGTGCAGTTATTTTGTTGTACTAACTGGGAATAAAAAACCATATCTGGAGCAACAAAATATTCTGATGCACCTAACAATATTTTCCCCCTCTACAATTAATGCAGGGCAAAATTGTCACTAACTTATTTGTTCATGTCAGAGTGGTATTTAAAACTGAAAGGAAAAGTTACTTAAGTGTTTTGAAAAGATTTCTTACCCATAATTACATCAAATCATCACTAATCCACAGTCACCACACATAGGTACAAAATATTGTCTGTAAAACAAATTTATAACAAATTAACAAACAATGCTAAATCATTTGCGACTATTGTTTGAATAATGAGAAAGGTTGAAATTATGACCATACCCATTACACTATACTAAGTTATGCACTTTTGCATTACCACCAAATCAGGAACACCACCACCGAATTTCAGAAAAATAGACCAGTTCTATAGCATGTAACGGTAACTGCTCTTTTGAACATTAAATTTTAACTGAACTGAAAAAGTTTTCCCCGCTGAACATTGGTACAAAAATACAGCGTATTGCATTACTCTCACAAGTGTATTCCCTTGTCATTGTTCAGTATGTAATGTCCAGTAACTCTTTAATTTGCAATGTAGGGATTTTAATATAACTAATGGAATTACATACAACTGGTATAACAAAATCTTGAAAAATTGTGTAGATATCTTCCTTCATGGCATGCTATTACACAGTCTGTCAAATGTATCATTTGTGGAAAGAATAAGTGTTGTGTATTCTTCTAAATAATTTTTTTTATGCATACAATGAGAGTGAGCTGTAATCATGCACGAGACATTATGTGTGTGATTAAACACGTGCTTGAACAGTCTTAGGAGCAGGAAATGAGGGCTAATTCAGTTAGGTTTTGGTTTGCTATTTTGTTTATTTGCATCCAATCCAGATAATTCCTGTATAGTGAAATATACACAATGGTATTGGACAAGCCACTTTTTACAATTAAAAATACATCAAATAATACATGTTATCAATTAAAATAATATTTTACATAATCTTAAGATACTTACATAAGTATATTATAATATAAATAAAATGATGACATGTTTACATGGTGTGAAACATATTGAGCAGAATACAAAGATCAGCAGAACATAACTTATCAAAATTTTATAAACTATTACCATGTGCCCTAACTTGCTATTAGCATAAAAAACTTATGAGTTTAGGTACTTATTTAAAAACATGTTATGAAATGAAAATTTTATTACATATCATATTATATATTTACAGAAAATAAATTATGTTAAGACTATTTAGGGAGATGTACTACATAATTACAAAGATAAATGCACGAGTACTCATGGGTTGGTACTCATAGATACACATACAAAAAAACATTTTTTGTCCTACGACTGGGAGATGTACTCTTATATTTCTAGAACTCTCAATTATTTTCAGTAACACAAATGCAGTACCTACCATCTTGCTTGGTTAAAATATAACTGAACACCATTGTTACAATGCTTTTTATTCTTCAAGCTGTTACAATATCTTTATGAAAAACATGCACACTTACTTTGTTAATATATAATTTATGATCTATAGAAAATACTTAACATCTTAATAGTCTTCAGGCCAAAATACAAACTAAACTGTAATAAAACTTTGATAATGGAAGGGGAGGTGGAAATACATGTAAGTCCCTGTACCAACTGTCTATAAAAAAAACTGTATCTGGTACAACAAAATACCTACAGTAGAACCCTGTTATAATGTTTTTCAAGGGAGCACAAGAAAAAAAACATTATAAGCAGGAAATCTCAATTTAGCACTTAACAATGTTCGAGCTTTGTACCAATGGACTCACCAAGCTATGTAAACAACTTTAATGTTAAAACCAAAGATATTATACTTGATACATGAATTTTCTGAAACAAGCCAACAATTTTTCAACTTCATCTTGTTCCCTGGTTAAATTTTGTTTGTCTTTAAAGATACACTGCCACATTTTTTGTAAAATTGTCTCACTATTCATGATGACAACATTAAGAGTGAGAACGCCTACTCCTTCGCCACCTGAAAATGTTTCATTTTGGGATTCCTACGTATGAATGAAAAAAAAAATTATTTGTAGGCAATAAAAAACACTTTTAGTTATGCCCTCGCTCAATGGTTGGCAACTTAAATATCGTAGGACTATGTACGTGCATCTGAATACCCACTGGAATGGCAAGGAAGAGAAGAGTTGACTAAGGGTGCCAACTGATACGTAACTATGATCATTTTGTACCTTCAGTATATTGCATAAAATTGTATTTGAACAAACTTCATGTATTGTATGGCAGTGATTGTCAACATAAACATACAGAAAGGAAACTTTTTATTGTAAGTGTTGGAATAATTTGGTTTTATAACATATTTGCCCCATTTATTGAATGTTAGAAAGCAAACATTATAAGCAGGAAATTACACTGTTTATGAACGTTATATGCAGGAAATAAATACATTGTCCTTATAGGGGAAATATTGGGACTAAAAAATATGACATTATAAGCAGGAAAACATTATATACAGGAACATTATAACAGGGTTTTACTGTATTTTGATGTGTCCAACATTATTTTTCCCCTTCATTTATTATTGTTATTAATGCTGGGAAATTAGTCACTTTCTTATTTGTTCCTGATGGCACAATGGTATTTAAGAATGAAAGGAAAAGTTCCTTAAGTGATAGGAAATTATTTCCAACCCAAAATTGCATCAACCAATCACCAGTCTGCTGTCCCTGAACATTGGTACAAAAATATTGTTTGTTTAGTAAAATTTATGTAAAAAAATGTTAGATCATTTGTCGAGAACACCATCACCAATCTTCAGAACAATATTGACGAGTTCCATAGCATGTAAGTGATTTTAGAACAATAATTTGAAATGAACTAAACCAATTTTTCCTGCCGAACTTAAGTACAAAAAAATCAGTCTATTTACAAAATTATTATAAAAATATTAAATATTATGCTCAATCGTTTGTGTGCAGTTTAAAATAAAGAGAAAGCAGATTAACTATTTACAGGAAGAATAAACCCTTCAATACCCATGAACCCTACTTAGCTTTATGAATTTTTAAAACATTTTAATGTTCAACTACATCACTACCTACTTCATAAAGGTTTAAAAATTCAGATAGTTTAATATATATCATCATTAATAACAGATTTTTAATTTCATAAAAAAAAACTTCTTTTGAACTGATATTTTAGTGCATCAGTTCATAATTTGCAAATATACAACTAAAACAGCCTCAAATGTATATTTGCACATGACATATTTTCTGTGCGAAAACATCAATTAATTCTAATAAACATCCACAACAAAAAAAAACCTACAACAGTGCATTACTATTAAATTGGTGAGTATTCTCATTTAATAATGAACAAAGGGTCATCTCAACATCTTTCTACGTAAGTATCTAAGCACAACAGAACCGATCCAGGAGAATGCAGATGATAGACAATCCCTCTATTGAGTTCTTTATACATAGTAACTTTTCTACAAAAAACATAATAAACCTATACGTATAGCCTACTTGCCACTATTTTGACAGCCCTCAAGGTATTATGCAACTGTGGAAACAGTCGACTTATCACTAAATAACTGTTAGTAGCTCAAATTACCCTATTATTTGCAACCAAAGTACTATGTTATTTTGAATAAAAAGTAAAATTTAGCTAGTGTACTGAGTATCAATTTTTAAAGTGTTCATTTTTATGATAATCATGAGAGAACATTTTAATGTACATTTTTCAAGTTGTTTGATAAATATACCAAACAAAATATTGCGAAGGAAAAACTGAACCAATAGATAAAATAACTCGTTTACAGAAACTATAGACAAATAAACTCACTAGAATTTAACTTTCATAACAATACATAAATATGTATAGATATATTACATGTGCACAAATCAGCAAGAAATAATTACACAATACTTATGTGTGCAATGCAGCTTCGATGAAATGTTTCTCGCATACGAAATGACTGCTTTTTAATATAAAGTCCTTCCTCGGAATTGCTGCCTGCCACAACAATCGGCGTTGTTCATGTTTGGGTGCACTGAACACATGACACTTGTCAAATTAACTGTCGTAATTTGTTTTACAACCTGGACTCCTGGAGCAACGCAGCGATTTGGCATTGTACAGCACGAATTATTTGAACTTGGTTAAAAAAATTAGAAGGTTCAAATTACTTCAAAAACTGCCTCCAATAACCTCTCCACCATCCCGCCACAAACAGAAAAATCAACATTACTCAATACTTGCACACTTCAATGTTCAGTTTTATGCGCATACATAACTTTTTTAAATATAAATAATAAACGTCAAAAATATAAAACAACTAACCTTCTTAACAAACGAGTACTTCTGATTTATATAAAACAATTCCTATTGTCAACACGCTAAAACCGGACCACTGTCTTGTGGCGCCAGCGGCCGTTTCATGAACGAAATCAGTCAATAAGGGGGTCAAGTTGAATGCATTGCAAGATAGACAAGTGTCCAGACCTGTAGTTCTAAGGCCGTGGCCAAGATAACTGCCAGCCACAGTAGATATCATCAGTTAGTATGATGTCATGTCCACCAACTTATTTACGTCTGCTGAAGGCCGCCATCTTGTTTACGTTTACTAGAGTGTGCTACCATCATATTAGTTTAATTTATTGTTCACTATACCTGTGACCTTGACTGTTGGCATTGACCTTGACCTTGAACTTTGACCTTGAATTTGAACTTTGATCTTGACTGTTGATGACCATGGTGACAATCTTGGAGCCTCCATCTTGTGTTCAGTACTTGCTACCAGGAGTACTAGTTATCATACATCGCCTGCTAGAAGACATCGCCACTTTCTTGTTTTCAGTAACGGAGCACTAGTGTCATGTAGTACACACACCATCTGCTAGAGTGCGATACCATTATGATAGTTTAATATTTTCCATCTAGAGTGCATAGAGCCATCTTGGCATTTGGGCGCCATCCTGAAAATCCGTAATAATTAACCTAGAATTTCGGGAAAAAGTTCAAAATTAATAAAAAAAACACTTATTAATACAATGATTGAATAGATGGATTTCTGTCCATGGTTCGATCCTTGATCAATTCAAAACAATATAATTTCAGGTAAAAGCATACTAAGTTGTGTGTTCATTCCATGTTCTGTGTGTGGACTTTGTGTGGATTGTGTGTGTACTGTGTGTAGAGTGTGTGGACTGTGTGTTCAGTGTGTGTACTGTGTGTGCTGCGTGTTGAGTGTATGTACTGCGTGTACAGTTGGTGTGTCCTGTGTACTGTGCGGCCAGTGTGTGTGTTCAGTGTATGTACCATGCGTCCTTAGTTTGTACTGTGTGTACTGTGCGTCCAGGGTGTGTACTGTGTGTTCTTTTCTTTTTTTGAACGTGTCTTTATGTTAAAACTGTAGTAGCTCTGAATATTTACTTACTATTTCAAAACTGCTTGGTCTTGATGAAAAATTTTTCAGTGATTCTTGGTCCTTTATAAAACGTTTAATATGTTCCGTTGGTCTAAATGCTTGGAATTGATTTTATCGATACTTTATGTGTGACGGTCCGAAGACTTTGTCTTGATTGCTTGAAATGTGTTACATTAACTATCCATGAAGAAGGTTTTGAGGTTCGGAAATGTCTGGACTATACGTCTGAAATTATCCATGGCCTGGTCTTGTGGTGCGAAGGCACTTGGTATATACGTATAGCATTGGACATGAACTGGTTGGAATGTATTTAATGCATCGAAAAAAAATTGACTTCCATGTTAGGTAGCGCGACAACTTATTTAATTCGTTGGACAGGTATCTTGACGAGTGCTGTTTTTCGTAGAGTGAATGATTAATAAACTCCACGAAAGGTAACAGGAATCAGAAATTAAAAATATTTTTAAGCTTTAGTTATCCCTTTCACTGGCCGAGAATCAAACCAAAGACGGAAATCTATCGCGTCATTCATTAATTTAATAAGTGATTTTTTTGATGAATTTTTAAATTTTTCCCGAATTTCTAGCTAAAATACTACGAATTTCCTAGATGACCGTTATATCCGCTTATAGGAGACTGGTAAGTATACGAGGAATTTAAGCATATTTTAGGACTTTCCATTATATTATTTGAAATTATTATTATTTACATAAAAGTATTTTTTTGATCAAGTATAGAACCAAGGACAGGAATCGATCGAATCAGTCAGTATACCAGTGAGTGATTTTTTCAATGAATTTTGGAATTTTTCCTGAATTTATAGCTAAATAATTACGGTTTTCCAAGATGGCATCCAAATGGTAAGAGGGTTGGTGCCACAGTAATAATAAATGGTAACTTCACTCTAGTGGGTAAAAATCAAACTAATTTGGCGGTAGCGCACTCTAGCAGACGAAAATAATATGGCCACCTTCAGTAGACAAAAAAGATGGCGGACATGACATTATAATAGCTGGTGATATATGTACCTTGGCATTAGTGGTGGGAGATGTCTGTCAGTGTCTTCCGTGGAAGAAGGTTCAAAAATTTCAACGGTTACTTCATAATTCAAGAATGCAAATGTGAGGTAAGATATTTTCATTATTTATAAAATAAAAATTATTTTTAACATATTATTAATAAATGTAACGTTTACTCTCACCGGGAATAGAAACGATGACCGAAATCGATTAAGTAACTGAACAATTGAAGTAAGCAATTTTATTTATATTTTTTGGAGATTTTTGGTTAAAATTATAGAATTTGAATTTTATAGTCAAGGTCATCCAATATGGCCAACAGAGGCTTTTGGTGGCTTGTCATTGGGGAATTTTAACCTTTTAGGGGAATTTTGGTTCTTTCTAATGCAAGTATTTTGAGGTTTTTGAAATTCGGAATTTTTGAATATTCGAGGAATAAAAAAGGTAATTTTCCCTCAAAACGGGAATTTCCCCCTCGAAACAGGGAAATTTTTAGTCATTCTGAGTCATTTAGATTCTTTTTGAGTTATTTTGAGGAATTTTGATTCCAAGATGGCCGACCTGACGTCACAAACCAAGAAGTCGGTCGGGTCCACTGAATCCGAGCATTGAAGCATGGCGCCGGACATACTTTCCTACACTACTAGAGAGAAAGTTTTTATAAAATCCTCTCTCCCCCCCCCCTTCTTCTCAGAGAAAAAGTCTAGATGTGCTTGGGCGCAATAGCTATCTTTTGCTCCTAGGTGTCCTACATATTTTTGCGCCTGACTTAGATAGTCACAACTAAGAACGGTCATAATTTAGATATCGAGAAAACAAATCACATAAATTCTAAATCTCATAAGTTAAAACGATAATAGTTTAGACAGGCACAAGTTAAAACGGTCATACTAGAAAGACGCAGCTTTCCACTGCCACAAATTAGAACCACATGTCTTAAAATTATGACAAGTCATAACTTTGCCTCGTGTGCCTGTAAGTTGTGACAGCAGTAAGTCACGAGCTGCAGTCTTGCCGTGACTGTGGCGTTAGAGCCTTCCAGTGGAGAGAGGGGGAGAAGGACCACAATCGGGTCCATTGTCTGTCCGGGGAGCTGTTCCTGAGCCCAGTGTAGGTAGGGGGAGGGGACAGCGAGATTGTGGAAAAGGAGTCGGATTGTTGAGTTAAGGAGGCTGGAGAAGGGAGACCTTCGCCCTGTAGTACATCTCCCTGCACCGCCCGGCAGTCTGTGCAAGCGCCACGCGCCTACACGAGCATAACAAGTCCGGCTGTGTCTCTGCTGCCAACACTGCCGCTTAGGGTCAGAGTTGGCTGTTTCCACAACTATGTCACAAGCATTTGGAATTATTGTCCGGTATTGAGTTCCATGCGGCTTGGAAGGTTCGCCACTTTAAGAAAGACACAAGGAAAATTTTATATTTTTCCTTGAGAATTTATACAAGATCTGTAAAATATACATTGCATATGTCAAAGTTTAATTTTTCATATTCTCCATTTCAAATGTGAAATTTAAAATGTAAAAACCCTAATGAAAATCTGACTGAACTGCTTTATCTCGAAACAGTTCGCAGCAGTCAAATTCCACTGATTTGCAGTAATTGTAGGATTGTAATACAAAATTTTGTTATTAATTCCATGTACAACAAAGCGCAGGATCTAGCTTAAGGTGAAAATACGTGGCCTAGGGCGGTATTCCAAGACGTTCGTGTAAGGTAGCGAATAATCACTGTCTTTTTGGGATACAACTGTAACCTGACTCGCGGTTTGTAACCAGATCGTGTACAAACCGAATCCCAATAAGTAGGAACAGGCATTTTTCGCGAAAAGATCTGAACGCCTATTAGACTGCATCAAGGTATACCCGCACACGTGGTTTCTCACTTGTGATTGGCGTTCGTCTGCGAGAAAAGTCGTTGCCTTATTTGAACGAGCCACTCAGGACGGGTTTGCTTCCGTACTGAATCACTGCGATTGGTGTTCTATCAATCGACATGTACCTGAAAGAACTTAATCCAATCACGAAACACAGACGATGCTACAGTTTTTTAACTTTCATCTAGTCTCGAAAGCTTTTCGCGAAATGTGCATGTCCCTACCAATAAGGTAACACTATCGGCAGCCGTTTAATAAACGTTGCTCTGCGCTAGGTTCCAAAGCATTCTAGCGAAAGTTTCGTAACCATCAATTCAATCTTAGAGATAGCAGCACCATCGCACAAAAATAGAACCCTCCATTCTAATCTTCCCAAGTACTTTTTAAGTTGTGATTATGTCTTATGTCCATTAAAGTGTACAGAATGTATTCCGAGATGGTTTCGCTATCTTAAAGTTTCATTTGGCATACCAACACGCTTGGTAAATCCTCCGCTGATCATGAAAATGACTATATACGAGTTAATGGCACCAGGCGCAAGTCCGCCATTTGGACGAAATCAACAAAAACGCGAGCTCTGCGAATGCGCGGGATTCGGGATACAGATCGGCAACGGATAGGACAACAAAATCCGTTCACTAAAATTAAGGGACTGGCCGTGTCCTATCATGCACTAGGAATGTATTTAAGGTACAGATGTAGCATATACAATACCTAAACCCTTATTTTTGCGTGGTGGAACACTGGCCCTAGAATAAGAGGCGATGACCGCGCACTCAGGCCAGACCCAAGATGGCGGGTGTCGGCGAGGCTGGAAGGTGCCGGCTTGGCGGCAGGGCGCTGATAAGCCCGGCCGCGGCGATAAGCGCCGACCCAGGGCGCATGTGTGACCGGCGAGCACTCGGCTGACCCCTGACCCCTGACCCCTGACCTCGGCGACAGCTGGCGCCACCCGCGCGACGCTCCCAGGGGTGCCCAGTGCAGCGTCTGTGTCGCGGCACTTGTCTCAGTCCCTAGTTGCATTGCTCTTCCCAGTGCACTGTCCTTGCTTCTGCTGCCGCATACCTGTACGTCAATGAGCGCCTCCGAGCGCAGTAGTCGGAGTGTGAAGCCGGAGCCGATGTCCGTTATCTTGGATTCTGACGTCACGGCGGAAATCTTGGATGACCATGGCCTTTGACCTTCAAAATGTGCACAAAATTGCCAACATTGACTCCAATTTTGCCCAAAATTAGCCAAAATTTGCTTAACTTCCAGTTTCTTGGGGAAAAATGCAAAATAATTGTGAAAAATAAAAAATGTTCCTATTTCGAGGTAAATATTCCAGTTTTGAGGGAAATATTCCCGTTTTAGTGCTCAAAAATACCAAAGTCTTTAAAATTCCCCAAAGTGGCTTCAATTCCCCAGAGATACGCCGCTATAAGCCACCGAGGTCATGAACTCGACCATTAGGATGCCGGAATTTTTAATTGTTACATAACATTTGAAATATTCGTTACGGCTGCCATCTTGAAAATCACTATTTTTTTGCTAAGAAATCCGAAAAAAATTTAAATTAAAAAATTAATAAATAAACATTTTAAAAAATATTCCGCCATCTTGAATTATAATGTCACGGCCACCATCTTAAAAATAGTATTTTTTATACAATGATCTCGGGAACCTTTTTTAAAATTAATAAAATTAATTAATAAATATGTAAATAAAACATTACGCCATCTTGAAATATTACGTACTACTACATACTACCTAAATTAAACAATACTTGTGTCATTGTTTTACTTGGTAACAAAAATTGTTGGTTATAATTTCTGAAAGTCGTATACTAAGTAAAGTGATAAATTAACATATTTTAATTATGAGCATAGTTAGCATTTTAAAACTATTAAAATGAAATTAACACAATTAATACAGCGAACTCAAACCACTTTGAGAAATTTTCAAGCCATTTGACATTTTTGAGGACTAAAACGGGAAATTTTCCCTCAAAACGGAATTTTTCCTTCTAAATAGAGAAATTATTATTTTTCAGATTTTTTTTTTTTTAGTTTTTGGTGGAAATTTCCCCCCAAACAATTGGAAATTTTGGCGAATTTTGGGCAAATTTAGGCAAATTTAGAGACTTTTTTTGCAAATTTTGAAGGTCAAGATCAATGACAAAGCTCAAGGTCAAGTCATCCAATATGGATGTCGAGACGGCATAATCCAAGATGTCAGACACCGACACCGACATCACACCCAGAACCCAGGGCTCGGACATACATTTATATACTACTGACATCATCTCGGTTTCAACCCTTTTTGTCAACAAACGTTTTTCTTTTATTTAATATTATCAATTTTGGCTCTTTTTAAGCATAAAACTTAACATTCGTCTTAGATTCAGAGAATTATTTGTAG
Organism: Bacillus rossius redtenbacheri; assembly: GCF_032445375.1. Lineage (NCBI taxonomy): Eukaryota > Metazoa > Arthropoda > Insecta > Phasmatodea > Bacillidae > Bacillus > Bacillus rossius. The sequence continues at coordinate 116,677,769 of NC_086332.1, forward strand.
CCTACATGTGTACATGTAAACAAGTATATATCACGGTATATCTCGTGTGTATATTGATGTTGACATTTGCAGTACAACTTAAATGGCACACACTGTCGGTAGATTTACGCTTCCCGGCCTGTTAAAATTAAAAATATAATTTTGTAAATCATCGTTGATTATAATATGTTTCAAATTTTAATTATATTTATTACATGTTGATTTTCCTAAGACCTTAAAATAGTGTTGCCAGAATAATTATTACAGTTGTAGTCTTCCAGAAAATAAAATAATTCGATGTTAATCATCAGTTACTAGTTCACAGGATAAGCTATTTTTTAACACGCTTTTATTAGTTTCACTTGTAACTAACTATGTAATCAAATCTTGTAATTATTTTTAACCTACTTCTAATTATATCAAGTATATGCAAGTATGCAAGTATATGTAATCCCGATGACAATACAACAATTTCATGACGTTGCCCCGATGAGGGAAAGCGGGGGAGGGGAATAGGGCCAAAAACCACTGTTTTGTTGCTACGGTCAATTACTATTCTTTTTGTCAAAACTAAAAAATTTCCAAAATTGATCCTCTTTCGATTTGGAGTGTTTCCGAGCCATTCGGGGTCCTCAACCCCCCCCCCCCCCCTTTTTTTTTACCCACCCCAGGGGAGAGGTAATTTGCCACCAATTTTTTGAAAGTCAGGGAAATTAAAAGTATGTTAATTTTGACGTGCTACCAGGGTACTAGCACCATCGGACCTCCTTGGCGAGGGGAGTTCCTCCGAAATATTTGGGACACTGAAAATTGATCCTGTAGTGCATTTAAGGGAATTATACATTGATATCAATTGTCTTAAATTTTATACCAGAAATTGTTATTCTTTATTGGGATAGAGTCACAATGAAAATGAAAGAACAGAGAACACCACGCTAATTTTTCATTAAAACTAATTGTTTAGTTTATTACTATTTTCTAATTTTTAGCTTGATAAAAAATATGTTATACAGAGTTGTAGTTGATTCTTTCGCTTTTGAAAAATTTACGTTTGTACAACATAGAAAGCGTGTTTTTTTTTTAGTTTTTTTTTATTATAGTTTTATGAAGCGGCACTGTGAGCTCGACCGGCAGCAAGATGCGCTGCAAGTGGGAAGGAGTGCTCTGAGGGAAGCACTACAGTTCACGGAGATGTCCGCCACGATTGCCGATTGCGAAAATGAAATTGAGTTCGACCCTGCGATGAGTCGATCACGGAGATCCATAGCGAGAGGTGACAGATATAACACTCCACCACCTGCGTGTCGACATGATTACACTGCGAGGCAAGGTGCCCGGGTCTTCAGGCTGAGTTTTCAGTCTCAGGATCTTATATTATTCGTTCGTTCCTCAGAGACATTGTTGTGTAGTAAGACGGAAGCGTGAAATAACTAATCAGTTCTGAGCAATTCAAATTCATTAACTTTTTATGTAAATTCCTAACTGTTTTATAGATAATAGCTGTGGAAGCTAAACAGTCTGGCTAATTAAATTTATATATATGTTCAGATTTTCTTATAAACATAAAGTTTATAGCTAAAGGGCAGATTCTAATTCATTGCTGCTAAGACAATTGTGTGATTTCGAAGAATTTATTTAATTATTTTCTTGAAGATTTGTGAAGCATTCCGCCTGGAAACATATTTCGTTTCCTGATAAATAAAATTTTGGGGAACACAAATTAAAAAAAAAAATATTTAATGCCAAGTTCAGAGGCATGTAGACAGGTTACGATAATTACATGAGAGTAATTATGAAAAGGGTGGGTAACGATATTTGAAAATAATTACTTACCAGGCTGCATGCTGGTATCGAAACCACAAAATTGCGAGTAAAAGTCAGGGAAAGTCCCCAATACATAAAGTAAATATTTTCTTACATTCTTTATAGCGTTCGCATGACAAAAAGTGGGTTTTCTTACGTTAGACTTATAGATTAGACAAGACTAAAAAAACGATATTTCGTGTTTTATTGATACAGTATTTTGGTTAGCTATTAGCTGATGTGTTTGAAACTGAGAGGTAACATCACCACAAATGGCTAAGCTGCTCCGCCCCGAGAACGCACAGCGATAGGAGCAGGTATTGCGGGGAAGCGACTGTACCATCAAACCTGTTCCACCCTCGGCTCGAGGAACGAGGTGTAATGGTCCCAATAACACGTCGCCGCCGCTAAACTCCTGCATGGCGGTAGCCACTCATCGTCGGTGCACTTTCGCCTGTTATTTACTGCCTGTCGCCACTCGCACGAGTCCCGCCTGCCTTCCCCCTGAACAGTCGGAGCTGGTCGGTCAGACCTGGGAGCTGGACTGACAGCGGTCCGACCTGGGAGCTGAACTGACAGCGGTCCGACCTGGGAGCTGGACTGACAGCGGTCCGACCTGGGAGCTGGACTGACAGCGGTCCGACCTGGGAGCTGAACTGACAGCGGTCCGACCTGGGAGCTGGACTGACAGCGGTCCGACCTGGGAGCTGGACTGACAGCGGTCCGACCTGGGAGCTGGACTGACAGCGGTCCGACCTGGGAGCTGGACTGACAGCGGTCCGACCTGGGAGCTGGACTGACAGCGGTCCGACCTGGGAGCTGGACTGACAGCGGTCCGACCTGGGAGCTGGACTGACAGCGGTCCGACCTGGGAGCTGGACTGACAGCGGTCCGACCTGGGAGCTGGACTGACAGCGGTCCGACCTGGGAGCTGGATTGACGTGGGTGTCGCCGCGCCCCGCAGCGCCAGGGTGCAATACACACAAGTGTGCTCTAACAGGTAAATTGGCTGGGGCCACATTTCACCTTCGCTTCGAGCCGGTCCTGCCAAGTTAACAGCGGGGGCAGACATTTTTCGCCAAAAAAATATGAACGCCCGTTAGACTGCAGTATGGTTTGTCCGCCCTAGTTGTTTCTTCCTTGCAATTGTCGACTGTCTGCCAGAGAAGCAGTTACCTTATTTGTAGGGATAGGAAAAATTCGCGGGTTCATTTCGCGACAGGCTAAAATACAAATAGTTACACCTCAGTGCTGCCTCTGCTATTGGCTCACAACTCACCTGGATGACTCTGGGCCAATTAGAAACGCCCGAACAAAGCTTTATCGAATCACAGGCTGCTACGTTGGGACGTCTCACAAGACGGCAGCCAATGGGTGGGTGGCATTTGACCGAGTGTACGTATAACTATGGAGTTCATCCTGCAGGTCATTGAACCCGTGAATTTTTCCTATCCCTACTTATTTGACCAGGCCTTTCGGGCCGCGTTTGCTTCTGTGCTGAGTTACTGTGACAGTACACATTTGCCTGAAGGAAACTCACCAAATCACGAGACACAAACGATACTACCATGTTTTACTCTCAGCTAGCCTAAAAATAAATTCGTGAAAAATACATGCCCATAGACAATGGTACCTTCAGGTGGATCCTATGGTACATTCAGGAGGAGACTATGGTACCTTCAGAAGGAGACAATAGTTCCTTCAGGGGAGACCTGAATTATTACCAACGTAGTAATGCCAGTTTACTTACGTATTTTAAAATCCTGAATACTTCATTTTACGGTTATTTAAGTTTACCAAATTTTTCAGGGTTAGTATCACTATTGTAAAGTTTCGTTTGGTCGTCTCCTAATGTGAATGAAAGTGAAAATATACCTACGTTTATATATTGTTACATGTGGGTCCTGCATAAAAACTACAATATTCATAGAAAAAACTATTTTTGTTGTTTAAATTATTACACTTGGCTTGTTAATCTAAGTACATCTTAATTTAGTAGAATCCCTGAAGTTAAAAGTATAAATCTACTATAAAAATATACTTTTATCTCATTCATTCTACAATTTAAGAGTTTATGGAAAATACTAATTTTGGTAAACCATCACTGAACGTGGCTATTAATTGTGTAAAGCAGATTTTGGTACATGGTGAAAGAAAATTAGAACAAGTTCTAGTAAGTTTCAGACTCAGACACATATGAATAAATATAAATTTTTGTTACAATAGTTTGTTATGCTTCATACATTATATATAACGTACAATAAATACAGTATGTGACATGCGATAAAGTTACAAAAGTTTTGTTTAGTTGTACTGATTATTTACAGATAAAAAATGCGAATATAAAAAAAATTACCATAAGACAATAAGTTATTTTGATTATTTAAATATAACTGATATTTGAGTGTATTTCTGCTGGAATACAATGGGTTCTGCGCAAAGCAGGACGGTAGTGCACCAGTGTCCAGGAGAGCAGCACAGCCACTCGCCTGCGGGAGCCTGCACAGCCTCACGTGTCCAGACCTGCCCGGAGGCCGCTGTCTCGCCCGCATCCTCGCCGCACAGGACATTTCCTCTACTGCCACTAAACATTCCTGTGGAAACCAGTTGCCAACACGTAGTTTGTAAAACTTCAATCCTAGCTTTCTACAACACTTGGTCATGGTTATTTTTGCAGACATGCATACGTTTTTCGAGGTAATACTGGGTATTTCCTAACGAAAATTGGAGCATAATTTTATATTTTAATTGATGTTTTATCGAAGAATAATTTTTTGAATGATGTAAAAGACGTAATATTGTTTTATTATGCTTATTAATGTGCGCAGTTAATACTGGAAAGCTACGGTTTAAAATAACTTTAATTATTGAAAGTACTGGGATATAAATGTCCGGGTAAGAATCCGAACCCAGTGTTACAGTAAACACCATTTTGTAGCGATGCAGATGTCTTCATATAAATATACAAAGTTACAGATATCTGTAATTTTACATGAATAAATCCGTTCCGGTTACAAAAAAAAAATCTCCAGTAAGGCAAGCCCGGCAGCTGGTTCGGAGCTCCGCCCTTACCTCGTGCCTTCACCCTTCCAGGGCGTGTTCCGCAAGTCACATGGCACAGTCTGTGTTCCCACGAGTCACACGTCACAGCCTGTGTTCCCACGAGTCACACGTCACAGCCTGTGTTCCCACGAGTCACACGTCACAGCCTGTGTTCCCACGAGTGTCACCTCTAAGCGTGAGGCCCTCACTGGTACGCGGTTTATTAATGACTAGCTGCCCGAACCGGCTTCGCACGGCTATACTAATGGAAAAAAATTAAGCCACATCTCCCATTTACAATAATGGTAAATTTAAAAAAAATCAGTGAAAATTTATTACAATGCTGTATAATGCACCGGAGAGAAAATTTATAGCACCGATGGTTTCCCGACTCGTGCACGCAACGTACAACTGATGTACCCGTACTTCGCTACGGCAGTCTACAGGCAGATCACTCTTGCGCCGCTCATTATACATGCCCCTCCTTGTGGGTACGCCACTGCCACGCGATGCCCGTTGCCATGGAGACGCAGAAGGCATGAACAATGCAAAATCCTGTTCTCATGCAGACAAAGTACCCACTGTTGCCTGGTTTTAACCACCCATTGGATCTAATTTTCGGAAAATGTCATCCTGCATAACATAAGGAACATTACTGTGAAGTTTCAAGTCTGTAAAATATATATACTTGAAAAAAAGGGTAATAAAAAACAAATTAAAAACAGAGAGAGGAAAAAAACAATAGTTTAGGTTTGCGATTTAAAGTGATAAAAAGTATTTAAATACTAATTGAACTCTTATAAGGGTACTGATTGCTTCGTTGTTAATATCACACTGGTGTTTTTTTACTTGTATGGGAAAATTAAGAATGATAAGGCATCTAGTGCGTGGCAACATTGTTAATAGGCAATAGGAAATAAACTTCTAGCGCCTGCGGCATTGTCAACACACACTTCGTACGTGTACTTCATGTTGTATCTAACCCCCTCCAACGCATTTGATTCTAAATTGGACTTTTAGTAAGGATCCCTAATGTTACTGATAATATAATATAGCCTATAGCCTTCCTCGATAAATGTACTATCCAACACTGAAAGAATTTTTCAAATCGGACCAGTGGTTCCTGAGATTAGCGCGTTCAAACAAACAAACAAACAAACTCTTCAGCTTTATAATATTAGTATAGATAAGAAGCCCGATGGATAAATTTTTTTTTACAGTTTTACAGTTTCAAGGTTTAAGCTTGTTGCTGTCTTGCGACTGCTTTGTTTTGTAAACGCCCGTTTTCTTGCATTTGTTGCGTGTTGCGTCCATGCGCCCTTGAGTTTCTTGCGAAGTTCACAAACCCGGCCTTGGACATGACGGCTGTAGCCGGAACAAGTGAAATGGATTATGCTTAAGGCTCGGGTTCTCATGTAATTTTGATTAATTGATTTTCTTGTCATTACAGTTTTTAATGACTTTTGCTGTTAATTTATCGAAATAGCTTTAATGCATGTTATGGTGTGTCTCAATTAACTTATATCTACAAAACATTACGTAAGAGTTCGTAATTTTGATCATTTTCATGACATTATAGATCTCGAAAGTAACGTTTATAAATATATTGTGAGACTACGTGTGATCAAATATTTTAAAAAATGCATTTGACAACTACGATATGTGAGCGGTTACCATATCATTAGGCTAAATGGCAGAATTGTTAAGACAAACGAGTGACGCAAGTCCCCTCAGTGCTTTCAAGAATTTCAACCGGGAGATTCATGTCTAAAAGTTACTCTGAAAAATCTGGTTTTAGCAATTTTAACTATTATTTAAAAAAAAAACAGTTTGAAAACTATATTCGGAAACTGAACTATTCATCCACTCTCAAATATTATTAAATGCTTTTCTTGAACAGACACCACTATGATTTATTGAGCAGTCATAGATCCCGTGGTTTTTTCTACAACTCGCACCCCGCATGTGAGCCAGAGTAGGCGAGGGTCTTAATGAAATTAGGTTACACTTCCACCAATTAACTGCAATATCCCAGGGGATATTTACAAGTTAAAGAGTTTTTTTTTCGCTCACTCTTTTACAACTCCTTCACTAGAAATCTGACACTGACTGTGCGAAATTATTTTCAAGTGTAACTGGTTTGTAGGTAGGTATTTCGGAGCAATTGCACGGATTATCTGTGAAGTATTCTAGCATGTACTTGCAAATTTTAACCTTAGTGTACTTGTAGTTGTTTGTGGAATATGCCCCGGAGGGTTATTTAGTTTTAGGCCCTATGTCTCTTCAACAAGGAAGTCATTGGAGAAGGAGACACGAGACAACAATAATGTAATGGGTCTGGGCCAGGAATATGCACGGACTATGTAGTACATAAGGAACAATCCAAACATTCGCCTGGTGGGGAATATGATAAGTCATTTGTTTCTGCCCTGCACGGCGGAATGTTAATTTTATTTTAACATATTTCTTGTGTTATCCACTTTTACTTCTTTAGTTTTAGGTGCTGACTGGCAGCGGAGTGAGTGATCAGTGTAGCAACTCACCACCAGGGGCGCTTGCGTCCCTGGTCACTAAATCCAGTTCTTGATAAAAAGCAAAGTGGACCACGAGTCCAAGTGCCCAGCCCCCCGCATGGTAGACTCTTTCTACTCTGTCCAACTCTTCATCCAGACCATCCTCTGTCTCCTGTAAATTCCTACACGTAATGCATGCAAACTTGCACCCCGCATGACAGTGCCCGGGGTTTTCCCTGCGTCTATGCAGGTTTTACCTGGGCCCAACTTATCTACTAGTTATAGTCTAGATTTATGAGTGAGGGGAGTTAGTCATGGCATCAATTGCTGCCATGGCTGGCCAATCACCTCCTAGCACACGATGCATGCATGGTTAATCCCAGCATGACTAGGCGTATAGGCTTCGGCCTGAGACGCACCTAGGTCCCTCCCCTAACCTGCACCCCTCCCGAATACACTTAGTTTTTAGTTAGGTTAGGAAAACAAATAGTTGCCTGCGGGACTGCAGGAAGCCACTCGGCACCCCCGGCAGGATCTCTGGAGCAGCTCCTGCCCAGAGTCCGTCAGCCAGCGAGGGCCACCGAAGCCACCACGCTGGCAGTGCCCGCACACTCGTCTAGACGCGCGCCGGGATCTCTGCGGCCACGAGCAGAAGCTCTGCAACAAGGAGGACGCGACAAGGCAATCAAAACCTCCAGCTAATTTCAAACACTGGCAAAAAAAAATTCTTTGGAACACTTACTTTCATGAACACTTTTCGACTTACCTACTGCTTGAATATGTGAGTGAATGCGTGGTGGTTTTACTGTAGTGCTGCTTATTGTTATCTTGTTTTCGCAACGCCGGATAGTTAAAAGTTTAATTATGTTCCAACACGCGCATGTCTTTGCAAAAATTGTAGGTATTTGTAAATTAGCTTTTTGGTTAAATTTTGCAATGGTTACATCTTATCTTTGAACATTTAGTTAAAGCTTAACTATGCTTTCTATATTATTACATGTTTTTTTATCTATTATGATAATGTTATGCTTTATTATATTTAAATATAAGAAGTAATAGCAGAAAATGTGTTTAAATGTAAGAAAAGGCGTATCACCTCAACATCTCCACTATTAGAGACGATAATAAATAAATACTTTCAGTAATACCTTCTTGATCATGAATAACAGTTTATAAACAAGCAACCACACCTATAAACACAGTAGTCAGAACTCAGTTGGCCCTGGTAACGAATCCCAATTCACAAACTAGCAGCTGGCTGTGAAAACCTAATCCGATCATAGCTTTGTGACCCTGGTTAAAAGTTTTTTTATTTAACAAAATAACCAAGGTAATTCGGAAGGAAAATTATTAGAATACTTGTCTTGCGATCTTCATTTAGACTTTCCATGTTGCCCCTTAATCCAGTGATGCCAACTTGGGGATTTTCCCCCATAATGTGGGAGAAAATTTTTAAAAAGGAAATTTTATGGGGGGAGGGGAACAATTTTTAAGGAGAAAATGAATAATTTTTTGACTCATGTAAAATCGAAACTTCTATGGAGGTCTCTGCTCCCCATGGTCTCCAACTTAACGAGCTAGACAGTAGCGTCACAAGAAAAATAAATATGAGAAAAAGTAGCATGTGGCCCTCTATGATTCGATTGCTGAACTTAATAGTGTCATTTTAATAATGCAAAAATAAAAATAAACATTTGTTTAGCTATTTCATGAATAATCGATGCTTCAAAATCTTTTTCTGAAATAAAATTTATTTTTCATGATTAATCGAACAGCTCCTAGTCGATTAAAAAATACTGACATTTAAAACAAAAATATCGATGAATAGATTGTTCGATTCAATCATGCTAAGCAAGAAAATATTACAAAATTAAATTGTATAGATTAATTAAAATTTTTATAACGTTCGAAGTTAGGATATGTTAGTGTGAATTTAGGGGATTTTAAAATAGGCTTGGGAGAACATTTTTCGGCCAGTTGGTATTACTGCCTTAACACCAGGCTAAAGCTGGATATATTTTGTTTTAAATTTTAGGTCATGTACTCCCAGTCGATTCCGTGAATATATAGGTGTGACCTCCCTTGAGGCCAAACCACATATATATTTATATAAAGAAAAACCTTGTTTTCAAAAATTCATATTACAGAAAGCCTCTGGGTTTCTTAAGATTAAAGGTCGCAGAGAGTATAAAATAGGTAAATAGCGGGGAATAGAGAAAAAACTTGCTTCTGTCCTTCATCCTTTATACACAATTGCAATTGGTTTCCTCTATCAACCCTCGAAATATAAAATGCAAAAAATAACTCACATAACTTAAGTACATCACAATCCCACAGTCAACTGACTAAATGCTAATAAAAATGCTTATTGTCGCTCTAGGAATGTTCAAAACAGAATTAGACTGCAACTTAAGCGTGTACCAGTTTCATTATGTTCTTAAACCTTCCAAAAGGACTCAGAACATAATTACTCAACTGTTGAACTGCCAGTCTTCAACTATCAGACCATGACCGCAGGAGGTACCACACGCGCAGGTAAGGGTCCCTGTACGACCAGATTAAATAAACGGTCAGCTGTTCCATGTGTCACCCAAGCAACATTTTCGAAGTCGCGTAGTGGCACATATCTGACAGTAACTTAGAATTTGTGGTGATCGCTAAATAAAAAACCACCAAAGTTCAATATTCTGCTTCGCTGAGAAGCCAGAGCCCTTACACATGCAGTTATAAAAATTTGGCCACAAGAGAGTCTAGAACTTTTCTAAACCTTCCTCGTGTGACGAAATTCATATTTCAGTAGTGATCAGTGGGTCAGTAAAAGAAACCTCCCAGTCTCGCCAGGTGTTCGCGTGCCGTCAAGGCCACAGCCACTGCAGCCCAAGTTACACTGCGCGATCCCACGACACGGTAAGTGCGCTCGCAGTCCCTCGCGCACTGCTGACTCGAGCGGAGGGCAAGTTACACTGGACGGTAACAGTCCGCAGAAACACTCGTTTTAAGTGTTCACACTAAGATATGGCATGAGCCAGGGATGCTTATATGCTTTCACGTAAACATGTGTATAGATCGCGTAAGTGAAACTTTAATGTTTCTCGCGGCATATAAACAAAATAAAACCACGAGCCAGTAAAGTCTAACAAAGTTAACTTTAAATGGATCTCAAGTATGGGACTGGAAATCAACGACTAACATCTTTCTAAGAAACCTGTCAAAGCATTCAGTGCCAGTGGTTTAACTCTCAGTATGCGAGATCCTTGCAGGAGAAGTGGCGATGATGGCCTAGGAGCGCGGAGTCTCGAGAGCCCCACTCCTTGCTGTCCGCAGCTCCGCGACAATGACTCCAAACCCAATGTAAATGGCATTCCTCGACCACTTGTCGCACGAAATCACTGTTATAGTTTATCCTACACCAATTATAGCGAAAGTCAACCTAGCGAAACTAATGTTACCACCAAAATATAAATAGGAAAATTAACAGAGAAAGAAACTTTATAAAGCAATTATGTGAAAAAACACAAACAAATAGTACCTATAGCAAAACTTTAACCAACATTTAAATTAAACATAAACAAAGAAACAAACATTATTTAAAAGCATAAAGCAGTTAAACAAAACAAACACAGGCTTAACGAACCATTTTAGAGAGTTTACAAAAAGTAGGTCTCATCTAGAAAAAAGGCTGCATGCAGACACTTATCAGTTTTTGCTACGTTCACAACTGAACGAGGGGTTATCTGAAACGTTTATAGGGTATTTGAACGAATGGCAGGCCAATAAAAAAAAATTAACCGAGCAAGCCAATTAAAAATCGTCACAAAATCGACTGACAGAGAGAAAGCGATAGTGTATAAATGAGTGATTAGACATAGTGTGAGTATAGTAAACGGTTAATTAGTCAATTCGCAAATGAGAAATCGTATTAGGAAAACAAAATCTGGGAGCCATTTTTTATATTTGTGATTTCATGTTTTTATAAGTACCAAATAGTTTTTTTATTCATAATCAGACACTTGTAACAAATCTGGAACGGTTTAACATGGCGCGTAAACACCTGAAGTTCTGGTCGCTGATTGGCGACACCCTGGAGTCACTGTGGTGTCCCCGCTGGACCCGCGCTTCCACCGTTACTGGACAGGTGACTTCACCGGTGTCTGGACTGGAGGCACTGACTGGCGTGCTGTCAGACTCGCTTCTCTACCCACGTCTGTGCTCTGGGGCCTGCAACTCTCGCGGGCACAGCCTCTGTGAGGCTGTGTCACAATACTGTGTGCGGCAACGTGTCTGAGCAACTGGTTTGAGCTACCAGCAGTTCGGTAACCTCGAACATAACATCTTCGACAGGGCTCTGTTAACCACGTTCGTAGGATGTGGAGTTTTCTGCCAATTCAGGGTGCGGCTTGTTACAGCAGTCTGAAATGGCGAAATTTAAATATGTGTTAATCTTTATTGATAACGAATGCTGCAACCAACCGAAGTCGAAGTACTGATTTTGCTAGCAGTTATCAAAATAACCACTAGGACACTCTTTTGTACTGACGACTTGTAAGTTTATAAATATTTTCTTAGTACATAAAAATTTAAAGTATGCACACATCTAGTCTAGTTTATTAAATAAAAATTGCATATGTAACTAACTGTATAATTTATATCCTAATAAACTATTTCCAAGTTATTTAATCTTTGAACGTGTTTCGTTGACTACTTGAAGGCCACGAAAAAAATGTTATTACATTAATCCATTCAGTATAATAATAGGGATGGCTTCGTAGTATAAAAATGGTAACGCACCCACTTAAAAATATTTCAGATAATGCTACCACTGCAATATTTACTCGATTATGTTCTGCCATTCCGTATCAACTGTTTTACAATTTCACTTATTAAAACTACATTTACGTGTGTATGTAAACTCATTAATGCATCGTTCCCACCTACGCTCGCGCGTCACGACGTCAGCGCACGAATGGCTGAGCTTCAGGCCACGTGGCGGCCACGGAGGTACGCCCTCGCCTGTGTTACGGAATGCCTACCTATTGGCACCTAATGCATGAGTGCAGTAAGGAACTCGGTGCACAGCTTTATGAATAGGGGCGGTATTCCAAGACGTCCGGGTAAGGTAGCGAATGAGCACTGCCTTGTTGGGTTACAACTGTAGCCTAACTCGCCGGGCCGTATTAAGAACGTGTACAAACCGAATCCCAGTAAGGAAACAAATCGGCGACCTTTTTAATAAACAGTGAGCTGCGCGAGGCTAGAAACTGCTTCCAACGCATTCTAGCGGACGTTTCGCATGCATCGATACAATTGTTACGACAAAAATCCTTGAGATAGCAGCACCATCACTCAGAAATAGAACCACCATTATAATTTTCTCGTTTTTTTTTTTTAAAAAAAGTTGCGATTATATCTTGTTATGTCCATTAAAGTTTACAGAATTTATTCCGAGATAGTTTCGCTATCATAAAGTTTAATTTGGCTCACCAACATACTTGGTACATCCCTCGATGATCACAAACATTATTATATATGTACCTATTAATAGCGTCAGAAGCGGGTCCGCCATCTGGACGCAATCAACGAAGAAGCGAGCTCTGCGCATGCGTGGAATTTGGACAACAGATCGGCAACGGATAGTACACCAAAATCAGTTCCCTAAAAATAAGACTGGCCGTGTCCTGTTGTGCATTAGGAATGGGGTTGGGGTACAGGTGTAGCATATTCAATACCTGAACCCTTATTTTTGTCTTGGAAGACGGCCTGGAAGTAAGACGTCCTGACCGCAGCGCGCGGAAGAAAGTGGGTTCTCGTCATGCCTCACTGCTCGCGGTATGCGAGTACACAGTTACCCGCGTGACGTCACGCGGCGCTGCTGTTGGCGGGAGTGAGCCACGTCACAACGTAACCGAGGGTGCTAGTTAGCCTGTTAGCTCAACTACAGTGCATCCTGCTGATCTGAACACGTTTCAATTCTTCGTACGTGATTTTTTTTTTCGGCCAAGACGATGTTAAAAAATACTCTCACGTTATCAATTTATTTTTTTCAAATACTGAAAATTAGACTTGAACATTAAAATTTTATGACATGAAACGGCTCGAAACTTCATCACTTTTTTTTTTTGGAATTGAATGGCATCCATTTTCATCAAATATTTTAGTTAAGAACCTGTTCCTAATATAATTTGGTACTGAATGGTGGTAAGATATAGGGCACACGATGAGCAGATTCGTGAAAGTTTAATCTATAATTTAAAAAAAATAATCTTTCTCATAAAAAAATTAACACTGGAAGATTTCACTTTATGATAAAGTATTACGTAAATAACTAAAAAAAAAATTAATGTGTTGGTAACACATTACTTTGTCTACAAAATTTATTTAGTGTTCAGATAAATATTGAAATTTTTTTTATTGTTTTATAAAACTAACAAAGTAACCAGATTTTGAGGTATTTATAGTGTTAATGTTTTTTTTAAAGCTTTAGCCTATAGCCTTACCGTCAACATTATTTTTATAATGTTCTTACTCTCGTTAAAACAATTGAGTTATAAAATTTTTAATGTAATTATTGTACGATTTTTTTTTGTTCCAGTGGAAAAATTTATCGTTAGAGCTTTGATAGTGTAGGACACAATTTCAAAAGACCGTTTAACTACTTCAGATAATCTTGGATCAAAACATTTGAAGCGATTTGATCATATAATTTATGCGACAAATTTTGTGTGATAAGATGTCTTAAGTCACATACTTTTTTAGTAGAGCGTTATGAGAGTCACATGTCTATTCACAATGTTTACATCACTCGGAGTGCACTTTATTGCGTGTGAGTGTCTAATAGTTTCTTGAGGCATTATTTACACGATTCACACCTATATTTCTCGTCCTACGTGTAGATGAATTCAAAAACGTTAATGATAACTATGTGAAAATTTTGTAATCAACCGTTGGGAATAATCTCTGGCAACGACTGGGAATAAATAAATTATTGTCAGGTTCGCAACCAATTAGGCTTGCAACACATCAGAAAGATTATAGTTAGACGCGTATTGCATTATATTTCATTATGTAGGCTACATTGAAGGCAAATCTGTGGGGGAAAAAAATATCCCCTAGAAATAACTTAAAATATAGGTACAGTAAAAGCAAGAAAGAGGAAAACTCAAACATGTCTTCACTGGACCTAATAACATAATTTTGTCCCGAAATCACTAAGGATAAACGCTGGTGGTGTTTTATTTACTACAGACCACGGACCGAAACCGCTTCCAATTTACCTTCATTTTTCCGTCTCTAATGCCTTGTTGTCACCCTTGGCTAGTTGGCATAGTTTTTCGTTTTTAATTATTTTAATTTTTGTTTTCAAAGATATATGAAATGTGGATTATTTATATACATACGTCTGGATTACAAAACCCCACTGGAATTCATTTCAAAATACTATTTTATTGTTTACATATTAACGTAACACCTTCCATGGCAAACTACGATAACTTACCCCACCCACGGCGTAAGTTGGCATGATTTTTAATTAATTCACTTTTTCCAATCTGAGAGGATTTTGCAAAAAAAAAAAAGCTTCTTATTGAAAAAAACAACACTGCATTGATAGAATTGAAAAAAAGAAGAAATGACATAATTTAGATTCCCAAACATCATAAAAAATACTTGTTTATAATTACAAATTTAAAACTACATCTCTACAATAACATTTTAATAGAATAAGTGTGTGGATCAATGGCTATCATGATTGGTTGGGATCCACTCATTTCTTCCTTGGAACCTTGTCCCTCACAAACTTCTATGTTTGGGTTGTTCGCCTTTCAACAACCGAGTTATCCTCTGAATCACTATCGAAATTCAAAGCCAGGCTGTCCTCAGATTCTTCGTAGCTGACGACGCCTTCCGACTCATCCTCCATTGTATCTTCCAGTGAACTATCAACATATTTTGTTTTCTTGTACCATTTCATAGTTTTTATTTTGCTTTAATTGCATTCCTCTTTGGCTTTACAGGATTTGTCTCTTTCTTCCATTTTATTTCTCCAGACTGTGTTGATTCTCTTCTTTTAACTTATTCTTCTCAGGTGTATCATTCAAAATGGCAGAAATCCTTTTCTTACATCTATGGTTGATTTGCTTCCATTGCCCTACTTTCGGTAGAGGCCTAACTTCTTCAGGAGTTTTAGATTCCTAGTAGCAGAGACTCCTGAGGGGCTGGGCAAAGAGACTTGTGATGTCCGTGGCTTGTCAGGTCCATCCTGTGATGGTTCTGATGGTGTTTGAGGGGGTGTAGCGTTTCCAGATGGGACGACAGCAAGGAACGGGTCTTCAATTCCATCCTTGGCTGATTCTTCAATGTCGTCATTGATCACTCGTTCAGGGAAAATCAGTAGCATAACCAAGCATCCAATGTTCATCTGTAAATATGTCAGGATTGTACGGGAACATTTCTGACACCCTAAAACCACGGATGATGTTAGTTGGGGTGACAGCATTGGGGAGAGCACTTTAACAATGAATGGAATATTATTTATTGTCATTGTTTTCTCAGGATTGTAAGTGGCCCATGTATTACATGTCGGGTTCATGTATCTCTTGAGAGGTCCATATATGCTTCTGCCGAGTGGCTGAAGCTTGTGGCTGCAATGTGGAGAGAATGACAAGACTATGAAACCATTATCTTTAAAATAGTTTAATGCTCCTGGACAAATATGAGAGTCAATATTGTCTAACAACAACAAAGTCGGTTTGTCCTTCGTGCTTCTCGAATGGCGAACAAAGTGTTTTGCAGAATGTTATGAAACTATTCTCAATCATCCATCCAGATGAATTCGCATCACCAGCAGATCCATATAGCCTACTAAGAACATAATGTGGTTTGAAATTGACATAAAAGGAAAATGAAAAACGCAGGCATTGTGTTTCCTCCATCAGAAACCGCAACAGCTAAAGTCACTAATGTCCTCTTTCAGTAGAGGTGATTCTTCCAACTTGTTTGCGATCTATTCTGGCAACTACATAGATAGTTATACCCGTTTCATCAAAGTTCTATAAATTGTAAGGAATCAAGTGCAGACGTTTCAACACAGTTTTCAGAAGGTAAAAGAAACTTTACATTATGCTTATTGAAGCTGGAGACTCTAGCCAAACTTGTGGTCTGTGGAGAACCTGTCGAAAGTCTTGGATGTCGTTTAAGAAGGGAAGTGCCATTTCGAATATTAACCACTCCTTCGGAAACTTCACATCATTTTGAACAGCCAATTGATATGCAAACCTTCTTACCTCATTTGGGATAAGACCAGAATATATATCACTTACTTTCATCAAGTACACTACCAGGGGGAATTCAGGTTCTGGGGTAAAAACCTGTGGGAAATACAAAGGGGATAACAGAATTAGCTAACTGAATATTAGTTAGGAATCATTAATCATTTCAACTATTTATGTAGAAATTTAGTTTAGCACAGTAGATGTAGGAAACTGCCTGTTTGACCAAATTTGTACACCTGTTTATCAACACTATATCATCCAACTTCTAGTACTTCTGTAAGGCCATCATTTTCCATTTTTTTCTTTAGCAATTCTACAGTAGCGGGCCAGAGTTCGCGTCGGAATACCGAACTGCTGAGATACATCATTCAAGCTCACTTTATCTATGGTGTGGGCTTCAACTGCTCGTTTTCTTATATAAAGTGGTAAAGCAGCCCTCACAGATTTTCAATTGTATGTCCTCATGTTTCTGAAACATATTTTTTTCTAGATATTTGGTGGCAATTACTTCAAATGCAGTGAAAGTTTTATCTTGTTTAAAACAAGTTATTATTTCCATTGGGAACAGCTCAAAACATAGAAACATATGTTGTTCAGAGGGCTAAGTTGGCATGCTCCAGCGGGGTAAGTTGGAATAGATCACCACCAATGCCAACATACCCGTTTTAAAAATGCCAACTTACCCCAACCACACTATTCATCACAAACATGACGGCCCCAACCAGTGTAAACAAACAAACGAAATTTTTTTTCAACTCTTAGCTTAAGTAGGTACTTATAGATTCAAAAAACCTCGTAGAAATTTCTCCTATCTTATTTTATCTACATGCAAGAAAAATAACAGACTGCAAAATTTTACTCACTTAACAGAAAAAAATGTTTTTTGGGGGCTCCTCGCTTCACTACATTCACAGTCAAACTGACGTTCTTAAGGCAGGTGGTGGTTGTTCTAATGACCACGTGACTGCATGCCTGGCAACCTCCCACTACTGCGACATTTTTTTTAAAAATCATACTGCCAACTTAGCCCTTATGCCAACTTGTCCTGCTCTTCACATCAGTAATAAAACTAATTTTTCTCTTTAACGACACAGTCCATGTTCAAATTTGTCAATTTGTAATTTTCTAATTAGAATTTTTTAGGTCTTATTTCGAATGCATTCATATTGTTATGTGTGGGGAAATCTAGTCCGGAAAGGATAGTTCAATTAATTACTTGTAGTTTTATTTATAAGCTAATATCCACACTATTAATTTTAATACAATAACTTAAATGTATGTCCACAAATTAATCAATCTTTCGTAAGTCCACTATTCACTCTCCCCTGGAGCTCGGCTCGACAGTAGCTCCCCCTACCGCTCGTCTCTTGCCGCGCACCTCTGTCCAACACTGCCTCTCACTGCTCACTCCTCCGCCGCACACACAACACCCGGATGCTTCGGTCCCCGATGATCCACTCTTTGCAGGCGAAGTCTGTCGCCAGTCGTCCGGTTTCGCTCTCCAAAGGGTCACTCGCCCTCCTCACTTCACTCCTCGCAGGTTAGTCTCTCCGTTTATATACCTGCCATGTCCTCGCAGCTCTCCGAAGTGTCGCGTCACCAGAATCCCCGTCTTTACACTCGAAGCTGCGAGAACAAAAAAAAAAAAAAATACGTAAAAATATATTTATAGACTAAGTATCGCGAAAAATAAGCAGTTAGAATATTTATGTTCAAAGCCACTCACCTATTTTAAAGTTTTAAATAAGTAAATAGAACATGCATGCACTTCATACTATAAAACTTAAAACTGACATTGCGTATTCGTAACTATATATTTTTTGTAATATTATGAATTTTACTAGTTACAAAATAAGTAACTTTCTCTGTGTGCAAATCTGCAGGGTCAATGATCAGCGGGGCTCGGTTGGGCTTTGAGTTTTATTATTTTTTTAATTTGTAATTCGTGATGGGACGAAAATTACTTGTCTATTGTTAGAAGGGTTGGGGTAGTGCGATATGCGAGTATCATGTTTACAGTTACGGGAACGTTTACAGTTTCAAACTGTCGGCCCTCGGTGTCTCTGGGCGGCCCTGCAGACCCAGTGAGGTGACCACCCAGGCACCCGGGCAGTGGGCCGGGCAGTTGGAGCTCCTGGTGGCCATGGCGGATGGAGGGGAAGGGGGAGCGTGCAGCTGCGCGCGGGTCGGCGCGGGTCAGAGGTCAGCGCGCCCCGCCGGCCGCCGGCGCCTCCAGTTCGCAGCACAGATAGCCGCGCCGCATTTCCGGGACCTTGAGCGGATCGCACGCCGCCATCTTGGCGCTCATACACGTGGGCCTGCTAGCTACTGCTCGTTACACACGACTAGAGACCCGGGAAATTCGCGGGTTCAATGACCTCCAGGATAGACTCCAATATCCTCTACACACTCGGGCAAATGCCAACTGTTCATTGACTGCTGACTTGTGAGTCGTCTCGACTGGGTGGCCTGTGATTCGACACTTCTATGAGTGAGGATCTCTAATTGGTCCTCAGTCCTCCAGATTAACAGTGAACCAATGACAGAAGCAGCACTAAGGTATAATTATTTGAATTTTAGCATAACGCGAAATGAACCCGCGAATTTTCCGGGTCTCTACACATGACCCTCCTCGCGAGTACGCAACTGCCGCGCCTGAAACGGAAAAAAATAATAATAATTCTAATCTAGATAATCAAATTACGAAAAAAAACCTTCAGAACTAAGATAAACGGGGAAAATAAAAAACCAAACACGCTTTTTTTAGGGAGCTTTCAAATTAGCAATTATTTAACCATTATCATACCAGTGCGATGGCGAAGGTCATAATTACAGATCTACGGGATTACTATACGAAAGAGAATGAAGCATCAATTCAGTAGCCGTTGCCATGGAGATGATAGAGAAAACGTGGTCCAAAATCGCTAAAATAAATAAATAAATAAATAAAGAACTAAGCCGAATATCGAAAAAAATCGCTTGAGTTGCGAACGGACACCCATCTCCTTTTTCCTCCTGGAGGATCCATGTACCAAATTGCACGGCTATAGTTCTTGGCCTTACTGCTTTCCGTGCTATGCGTGCTACAGACACACACTCTCTATTTTATTAACATAGATTTTATCACAGCTTGCAAAACAGAAGTGTGAGGTATTTATTATTCCATGACTCGACGCAGCACAGGGGCTAGCTGTGAACCCTCGTGGAAGTGAACACTCGTGGCCAGGGCAACTGCTGCGTCAAGCGAAGCTGCTCACGTGGCTACAGCCGAGAACTTCCTGCAAATTTACTCTTTAAGATATTTTGTGCTGAAAATTGGGATCTTATTTTCCATAACTGGAACCACAAAAAAAAAAAATATTTCAAAAATGTAGTTGATGTATTTGTTAAAGAACGTTCGGCGTAAGACCGTTTACTTTTAGTTAAGTTTTCAACTTGACACAAACAACTCATCTGACATTACCGGAAATTAAATCTATTTCATAATTTCATAAAAATTATTAATCTTCAAACTTGTTCATACAAATTTTACTCGAAACTACTTATTTTTATTTCACTTCACCTACCCATATTTTGCACTACACACACACACACACACACACACACACATGAATGATGTTAGAAAATGTATTTAGTCTTCTTGACGAGTACAATTTTATCAACAACGTGTGCATAGAACCTTTAGCCGATATTAAATAGCTTGAGCTTAATTGTGCGCTGCTTTGGAAAGGGGTGCATTTAGAAGCATGTTCCAAGCATCTAGGTAAGCTGGAATGCACAATTGCTTCTTGGCAACACGGTACCCATTCGGATAACTGTCTTCCAAAACAGCTGCATTACGTGACGGCAGCCTGTCAGCTGCAGCTGTAGCAATGTCGGTAGCTACCCGTAACACCTATACAGCGCGACAGCTGAATGTTGGACAGCTGCCGTCTGACATCTGTTTTTCGTTCGTGTGATCAGAGTATGTACTGGATTGCGTGGTCGCCAAGACAGAGTGCAGTGCGACCACCAACGGATTCCAAACATTTCCCTGCTCTGTGTTGGGCTCGAACCACAGCGTCAGGGCTTTTAAGTCATGGATGGTGACCCCTACACCGTCCAAGCCGGAAACAACTTAGCCAACTGCAAAGAAAGAACACTGTGATGTAAGTGATGATCGTCAGATGATATGTATGTAAAACACCTTATTTATTTATTTATATTGCAAGAGTTGGACTTCGCTAATAAATATATAGGACACATCAAACAGACACGTTAAATAGATGTGTGTTGTTTTTCGTCGCATGTGAGCAGTGGTGGGAACAAAATATTTTTTCAAGGGGGGATTTGAAAAACAAAAAGAAACACTTTTTTAACACTTGGATTAAAATACCTTACATCACTATTAACACTAGCACACTGACTTATGTGCTTACAGACGTAGTTGCAGGAGACGTGGCTTCTTACAGTTTAACTGCAGGTGTTGTAGCAGCTCACCTTGCATCGCAGCATAGCGCAGCATAGCGCAGCATAGCGCAGCATAGCGCAGTGGTGCAGCCCTGGAGTGGCCTCCGCCCCGCTCTGCTCGCTCGTCATGCCGCAGCTGCGCCGAGTTGCCGCTCAGTTGAGTCGGGGTCTCACAGGCCGTGTTCATTTTTTTCTTTTTTTCTTGTCATTACTATTAGTTAAGGGCTGTTGCTGTAAATTTAACACTATACCTCTCCTGAATTTGTTGTTCTGTCGCTGATGTTTTAAACAGATATCTACTTAGTGTGATATAACTTCTGTAAAACTTCGCGCCAGTGACAGCAATCACAAACATTTACGCGACCTTCCACAGCAATTACGTCATACTAAGTAGGTACATATCCATTCAAAATATCTGAGACAAAAAAAAATTGGTTGTCTGTAAAGTCGGTTTACGGACGATAGTTTAACGTGACAACGTCATAAAAAAACATTGATGAAATGATTGCATACTTTTATGAATAAAACTGAATCATTTTTATTTTAATAATAAAAGAATAAATACTTGAAATTATACTAGTAATCAGATTTTTAAAATGCAAGAATAATTAACCTTTATTGCCGAAATTGTTGTTGTAATAAGCAATGAAAACCACATTAACTTTTCACTTCACTTTATAAACAGTCGACGAAACAGTTCACGTGAAGATGACTTGTAATTAATTTTAAAAACTGGCGTTTAGCTATAAAGTTTAAATATAATTATGAACAAATTTTCATATAAATAAACTGTAATAAAATATCTATCATCAATTAAATGAATCACCATGATTTTTTAGTCAATTGTAACCTAGTAACCTATTATTACTGCACTCGCCGACAGCGTAACGGAACACAGCGTAACAGAACAATGAGCGTAACGGGTCACAGCGTAACTGAACAATGAGCGCAACGGGACACAGCTTAACGGAACAATGTGCGTAACGGGACACTTTTTCGTGCGTGCAGCCGGCGTTCATCGATTTATTAGACGTCACGTCAAAATGGCGCGTGAGACCGCGAGTGGAGCGGCGAAGCTGAACTGCGTGCCGGTGCCAGCGAGGGCGAGCGGGGAACATGGCGGACGTTGCCGGTGGACTGCCACCACTCGCGCGACACTAGGACGCACGTCTGGCAGCCAGTCTGTGTAACTGCGCAGTAGCGGCTGTAAGCACAGCTCTCTGTCTCCACAGATTGTTCGGCAGGTTCCCAGAGACCCGTCGCGTGAAGTGGCGTAAATAGGACGCCATTGTTCTCGAAACCTAGAGTGCTATGTCGGGGATTCTTATGACGCGACACTTCAGAGGGCTACGAGACCTTTCCATTCACTAACCCAGAGGTATTAAAGGTGGGAGCCGACCTGCGTGTTGAGTCAAGTGAAGAGGGCGAGTATCCCTTGGCGAGCGATAGCGGGCGACGAGCGACGAGCTACGTGTGCGAGCATTGGGACTATGTTGCAGCGCAGTGGACAAGTGAGAGGTGCGAGGCAGTGTGATGGGACAGGGGTGCGTGGTGAGTGACCAACAGTAGAGAGACCCACTGTCAAGTAGCTCCAGTGGAGAGAGTAAATAGTGGACTTGTGAACGTGTGGTTAATTTACAGACAGGCATTTAGGGCCGCTTGCAGAGTCAGGTAGGTAAAATTTTTGCAGGTTAATCAAATGGAGAAATACTACTTTGCCTTAGGTCACGACTGTGAAAACCGGTCTTAGATTATTAAAATTTAATTTATAATTTAAATATTAGCTAATAATTATTACTGTTTTGAACATATTTGGCTATTATTTCAAGGAACTGTATACCCACCTGTAACAATATGTAAAAACAAATACGGTCAAACAAAGTGGTATTTGATTCCGACATCTCAACACAGTAAAGCAGCATGCAGGTTCTGGCAAGTAAGCCGTTCAATGTCAGAGCCAGCTAGCGCGTGCGCTTTCATTTAAGTCTGTGACGCATGCGCATATAGCGGCAGGACGAGTTAAAGGGGGAATATCCTAAATTATCTAGTTTATAATACTTCGTGTTCTTTGCTACATGATTTTTAATAAATTTATAAAATGGTCACATTTAGTGATACAAACTTCGTATCGAGTTCACCAGTTCCTCTGAGTTCCTCGAATGTGTTGTTTTCAGGCTAATTCACAAATCTTTATTTTCTATATGACAGAACCTGAAACAGTACCGGGAAATCAGATACAAAGGTACCTTCCTACAAATGTCTACTTTAAATTTAATATTCATTTAGCAAGACAACCGGCGCAGAGAAACAGTAGAGAAACAGGTCCAGAAAGGATACCCAATTAATTAATTACAGTTTGTTTATTAGCTAATATTGACATTATTAATCAATTTGCAATTTATATTATAAGTTACATTACAAAATATTTAAATGTAAGTCCACTAATTAATCTCGTTTTCATTAGTTAACTATTTATTCTCGCCACAAGAGCTCGGCGCGACAGTTTCTTTGTCGGCTGCTCGTCTCTTACCTCGCACATCGGCCCAACACACTGTTACGCATTACTCACTCGTTCAAAGTGTTCTGACTCCGATCTTCAAACACGAAGCCAGTCGCTCGTCGCCCGCTAGAGCTCACTCACCTACCCTATCCACTTCACTCCCAAGGATTGGCCGATATCGCCATAAGGATCGCACACGCACACACATACATACACACACAACACACTGCCGCAGGTCGGCGTCCATTATTTATATATATGCGAGATTCACCCTGGGAAGGTCTCGTAGCCCTCCGCAGTGTTACGTCATCAGAATGCCCGACTAAACACTCGAAGCTGCGAGAACAATGGCGTCCTAGTTACGCCACTGACGCGACGGCTCTCTCTGGACGCGCAGAATGTGCCAGCAGAGACGGTAGGGCGCGCAGACTATTTACAAACATGCTGAAGGAGGGGAAGGGGGATGAACAGGCATCACCTGGTCGCAGCGGGGTTTCCCCAGAGATAAGCGCGGCCGGCGCGCCGCTCCAGCCGTATCTGGCCGCCTCGTAACATTATTAAAGGCCTTTCCTACTAAACAATTACTTATTAAATAGTTTTATAAACTTGAAATCAAAATTGTATTCCTGTCATAACATGCACTTAACTGGTATACAGTTTTGGATTAACTGTTCGTATGTAACTTTCGTCTCCGAACTCTTATATTTTTGTATACAATTCGTTAAATCAATAAAAATTAGGTTTTCCAAAAAAAAAAAAAAAAAAAAAAAAACGAAAATTCTAGGTTTTTAGAAGGTACATATTTTCCCTAACAATTAGTTAAAATCATGAGAGATAGTGTAGTAACCACACGCAAACGTATTAAAATTCACCACAAATGATACATAAAATACTAACTGCAATTGATCTTTGAGGAACAAAAGCGAAGCGACAACAACGTACCAGCTCTCTCGTGAGATAATATTGTGACAGTAATGTTGTCAACTGAGCATGTTGGATAGGGTCTACTGTGTCCACACTCGGAGCGGGAAGCACGCCTGCTGTGTGGCGACCCGTTCACACGCGGACCGCGTTCCCATTCGTTCCGTCAGCAGCCGGAGCACTGGCCAGCTGCCTGCCTTTTTTAAGTATTTGCAGATACTGTATTGCTGAACAAATATTATTATTCATTTCCTCGTCATTACTTTTATTTTAAGAATCTTTCAACTAATTTTTTTAAAAATACCTACCTTGAAATTGTTTTTCTGTCTCTAATATTTTCAATTTCACTAAGTATAATAAAATGGGTGTAAAAAGCCGCACAAGTGATAATAGTTACGAACATTTGCACAACCTTTTACATGTACTATATATTACACTCACTGACTATAATTATGTTGAAAATATTAGGGATGGAACATAAATGAAAGAGAGATATAGTGTTAAATTTCAGTTTTAGCCCTTAAATAAAAGTAATGTCGATAAAATAAATCAATCAACATGGCGTGTGACAGTTGCTGCGATCATCATTTCATCTCCTATCTGACTCATCTGTCGAGATTTAAAGCCCTAATTCATTCAATAATTGATAAACGAAGCAGGTACTCTACATACCTTAAACTGAAAGTGATATGATTTTTACTATAACGCCAAGTTACTACCCTTTTAATATCCTGAGGTGTGGAGTTTCAGTTAGTGGTAAAAATAAGTTGGTACTTGTGTATTATTTATGACATCAGCTATCATTACGATAACATTAATAAATATTGTTGAAGTGAAAAAAAAATTGAAAGTTGTACCTACAATGAAACTCATTTTGATTTTAATTTATTCTCATTTTCTTACCTTGCCCTTTATTATATTTCATGTTATGAATTTTCTTAATTATATCAAACGTACACATTTTCATTTCTGAGAAATGAACTACACACACACACACACACACATATATATATGTGTGTATATATATATGTATATATATGTATATATATATATATATATATATATATATATATATATAGTAACCAGGTGTTATTAATTTGTGGTGATTTATCATCCATTAACAATATCTTAAATTTAGCTGGAATAACTTCTAAAATAATATATTTTAAACTACAACACCTTATGTACTTAACTTCTTTACATGCAATTGACGAAAATGTTAAAAAGGAGATGGTATTTTTATGGATGTCCATTATTGGTACGTACCTAATATTTTAAACCTTGCTTTTTTATACTTCGGAGAAATGTGTCTTGTTATGAACCTAAACATGCCCTTTTTTACGCAATTAGGAGACAAATTTCGTAATGATATAAAGCATAAGGTTAATTCAGGATATAGGTCACCTCTGATCCAAATTTTATCAAAATCGTTCCAGAAATAAAGACGTGATTGAGTTACATACAAGGGCGCAAATCTGTATATTAGCCCTGGCGAGGAGGAGAGGTTATCTGCGACACGGGTCTAGAGCGTGGAGGTACCCGACACATGTCATCTCATGAGGCGGTCCAGGCCTGCATGCGTGTATGAAGCTGTGGAATTCATGGGCCAACACTAAACTAGTTTTCCTTAGAACTGATTTTTGAATTCTTTATTACGTTTATCATTCCCTTCTTAAAGTTACGTTGGCCTCCACAGTGAGGGAGGGTGCTTTTTATTCCAGGGGGGGCTCTGGCTTCCCCCCCCCCCCCCCCCCGTTACGGGTCAAAACCACCACGATCTACAGCGATGGTTTCACTTTTCCAGAAATTCACATTTTTATATTTATACATTAGTAGGGCGTAGGACAATGTATGTAAACGGCTCAGAAAATTAAAAAAAAAAAAAAATGTCGGCAATCTTATATTCATTTGCAGTAGGTTAGTGCGCGAGTCTAAGGTGTACCGTTTTTCAGTGGAGACATTAACTGATACGTCACAACATTCGTGCTGCTTAGGTGCATCTGTTTGGATTGTGGCAAATTACTAATATCAATCTAATTCGTAATTATTAACGTATTAGCGTGAAACCAGAGCTGTTATAGCTTTAATCAGAAGTAAAGGCCACTGTTTTGTGCTTATAACAACCACACTTGTTTTTGGAAAAACAACAGCATAACTCAAAGGCCATGTAGAGAGGACACCCACTGTTTTTATGTTAATAATAAAGGTGAAAGTTTGTATGTTTGTTACTCAATGATGTCTTTAATAGTGCACTGATTTATAACATAAATAGCTGGTAAACTGGCGTTCAATGAACTGTCAGGATAGGTTTCCTTGTTTAACCTTTTAAATTAAAAAATGGTAGGTATATTTTATTTGCTGGCCAATAAAAAGTAATTATTTTAGTTTTTCACATTGCACGACGCATGCTTATTCAGGTTAAATACCAAATGCAGATGCAATCATAGGCTATGTTAGTGATGTATTTGAAGAATACAATATCGCCCAACAGATCAAAATGTTTTCGTAATATTTAAATCAATAACAATTTGGAACGGGCTCGATGTCGTGTCTACCAAAAGAGCAATTAATTTTTGGTACTCAGTACTCATTTTCGTCACTGCTTTCAGTACGAGTAGACTGTTACTTGACGTAAGTTTTGGATCATAGTTAAACTATTAGGTATAAATACATATATATTTTAAAGTTGTTAAACTATCTTGAACACATACTCTTGCAAGTTCCGAACCCTAATATTAACCAGCGGAAATCAATTTGCATTGGCCAAAACTATAAGAAATTTTCCTTGCATAGTTAATCACTACATTTTTTATAAATTATTTACTTAAACAAAAAATATGGTTTGTTAAAATGTGTATCAGGAAATCAATTACAGTAGTAGCAAACCGGAGACAAATAAAAGTTTGAGACCTATACTTCAATGAACGTTTTATGAAGTTTCCACTCAACCCATTTTGAAAGCATGTCTGGAGACACTATTAACACACGAAACAATACGACAGGTGTTAAGAGGCGACTACAGCTGCTCGCCTTGTGCGTGCGTGCAAATCAGTGGAGCTAGTAAAACCGTTATGGTCCCACACCTTGAGTAAATAATTCCCAGCGTCCGTGAGAGAATTCTCCCCCCTTGTTGCACAACGCGCCGGGCAGCCATTCAGCCAGGGTCCCACGGCCGAGCCGCAGCTGTGCGCCTTTGATTTCCCTCCGCACAGGTGGAACCTCAGCGGCCCGCATAATGCACGTGAGCCATCACAGATGGCACTGCATTGTTGGGTCGCACCGGGCCCCTCGGCCGAGGGAGGGGGAACCCCTCCGCGCCCCGGCGAGCTCCCATTGGCTGTCGCGGCTCGCGCGCCGCCCCGCCCGCCCGGGATTGGGCTGGCGCGTGACGTGACGGCGGAGTAGGGACGGTTGGCCGTCGGGAGGGAGACGGAGGTTATAAAGGCCGCCGGCGGAGGGGAAGTGCGTCAATCCGTGGCTAGCAGTCTGGGACTAAGGTTACGCGCAGTTCGGAAGCAGGTAGTCTCGTGCGCTCTCGCTGTGATGAAGGCGGTGGCGACTGTGTGCGCCAGCACGGGCGCAAGCGTGGGCGGCGTGTCGAACGGGCGGGTGCATCGGCAGCGGCGCGACGTCGAGAACGAGGAGATTCAGATGTACATCTCCAAGCTGAAGGAGCTGGTGCCGTTCATCCCGAAGAACCGCAAGATCTCGAAGCTGGAGGTGATCCAGTGCGTGATCGACTACATCTGCGACCTGCAGTACGCGCTGGAGACGCACCCGAGCGTGGCGTCTGTGGTGAGCAGCGCGATGGCCACGCCCTCGCTGGCGGCCGCGAGACACGCCCCTTCCTGCTCGGCGCCGCGACAGCCCCTGGGCGTGCTGGCGCCCAACACGATCCTGCCCTGCGCCAGCCCGGAGCTCGCGCCAGCGGTGAGTTGCGCGGTTCTTCTCCCGAGCCCTCCCCAGCTGCTGCTCTCGCAGTGCCGCGCTAGACACGACGTGTCATTGCTATCGACGAAACAACATCCATGATCCCAATGGCATGTTCCTGTGGTACATGATGCTGGCTGTTTTAATTAAGTACGTCAAAGGATACTACAAATAACAACTTGTGATACAACAAAAAATTATAATGTTAAGATGAATAAACGTGAAAATATATTTTGTATTCAATTTACGATCATTATTATTTGTTATACAAGTTTTTTTTGTCGGGTCAGGATCTTTCGACGTACTAATTTAAAACAGCAAGCATCATGTACCACAGGTTCATGCCATCGTGATCATGAGATTAAGTTGAATACGTGTACTGTATTATATATATTATATATTTTTCAGGTATGTAACTGTGGTTAAAACTTAGAAACCTAGTTGATGTACCTACGAACAACGCGTGCCTTGAATTGGAAAATTTTAATTTACACGAGATATATAAATGTGAACGTCAAAATTAGGAATTTATTTTATAATTTACCAAACATATTGTTTTTTGTTCTTGGGCTCGTATTTGTCAGTGGAAAACATTCATTCTAGTACCCGTGTTTTGTTTGTTTCTTCTTGCCAACTGTTTCATAGAGACCTATGTAATGGAAGCTACTTCCACACGGTATTAGAAACAGATGCTTTCGTGCAGGTGTTCCTTCGCTACTGTGATTTGCTGGCCTTTTTTTTACGAGTTCCGACTGCATTCGTTTACAGCGCTGCCATCTAGGGAGGGATGTTGGAACTAACGCAAAAATCTTACGGTTGTATGACGGAAAAATACATCGTCTCTCGTCAAATGCTTTAGCACACATTTTTACGCTAATGAATTCGTAGAAGCACCTCTTTGATTTCAATTTTAATGCGCACCTTACAGTGTCTTCTAAACCGTTAGTTTAGCAGCGAATATGTTAATTTATTGTAAGTAATAGTAACGGTCTGCTAATTCCATTATTTGAATTTCACTACAATTAAAGTGTAGTTTCTTCTCACCAAAACTAAATCATCCACCAAGAACCTTTGAGTGCCAGTGACTCGTCATGTAACAGTTGCGGATACTTCATTTATTCTCCAGTGGGAGGGGTTGTAATAAAAATTTGAACAGTTGGATTAATAAAAACTTAAACATTTAACACACTGACATGGGCTTACAGTTTAGTCAACGCGGATTCTCACACATTCGTTAACAGTTCTTCCTGATTAACGTACTGTTTCTCTGATATTTTGCAAACTTCAAGGGGGGATATCCTCCAGGGTAATTAGAGACGTGTTAACAAATTAGTGCTTAATAAAACACAAAAGCGTACCTTGCGTGACTGGTTGAGCACCGGGCGTGTTTCTGCTTGTAAGCTTCTTGCTGGAACACTGTATCGTCACTTTATAGTTATGTCGCACAGGTGATCTTATAGTAGTGATGGGAGTTAAATTTTATTGTGATATAATTATAAAATACCACCTTAATTTCTTAAATAGCACTTTATGGATATAACGTTGCAAATATCATCGTAACTTCCATTTTGTAAAATAAATAATGTACATAAATTTATGTAAGTAAATGTTTATGAATACAAAACATTTTCTTATAACATTTTTCTACTATACGTGAGGAAAAATTTCCTTTTAGTGGCAAAGATTAACTCTTTCAGTCACACTTTGTCAATTCCTAAGATACACTTAAATTTAATTGTTTTAAACTGATTTTTTTATATCTTTGCATGTTGTAATAAACGTACGCTGTAATTACAATATTGTTTAATTATTTACTATAAATAAAGTAAAATAAAATGTATTATTTCATAGCCACAAACAATGACGTTCTCTAGAATGTAGGTACACCTTATTCCACACATTCATGAATCATTGTCCACTTCAGTGTTCAGGGGACGAATAGACTGAGAGGGTTTATTAAGTATTTACAGTGTGATTGCACCCTCTTACACTCAGCTGGCTAAGCCTTTTGCTAATCATGGTGGTCGTAGAACTTTTGTGGTGTGTTGATACGGAAAGGGGGGGGGGGGGGGGGGGGGGAGAGACACACTCCGAGGGGCCCGCTTGTGCTTGCAAAATGTAATTGTGAAATAGGAATGATAAACTTTAACCCGCGGGCCCGTCCTAGGCATCAGTGTTTCGCCCATGTATGCTAGTTAAAATATCTATTGGTGTTAAATGCTTTTAATTCCTGTAGGTGCATTTGTTTGTTTAAATGAAATGGTTTTAACTCTAATGTTAACCTGTCGTTTTTACAGCCGTGTTTAATCCAAGTACATGGCACGCAATAACTACTGTCAAACTTTTCCACCTATCTTTATTTACTTCTCTTGTTTATCATTATGCATTGGAATCGGTTTGTAAAGTGGTATATTAAAAAATTATTTATTCAAGAAATAAGTTTTTCATTTAGCAAAAATTAATTAATTTTTCTTGTCATACTTGAGTGCCATATTCGCAGCTTTTAGATTTTTAATTAATTGTGTTAGGCTACTGTACGAAATGTTTTGATGTCATTATAACAAACATTTGCCCCACAGTGTCAGGGCATACTTCTAGCACGGGCACACTTGCTGGTTTTACATTATGTTAAATGTTTTAATCACCTTTTCCTATGAATAATTTAAGACGCACTCGTGGTTGCGTGTTGGAAACATTCAAGGACGCGTTATCACTTCCTGTACACTTGCGTTATCACTGGCGTCAGAAAACAATTAATTCTCTCAGTGCAGTACTGTTTTGCGATCGATAACTTTAGAAATAAAATTTTTAATGTAAAAATTTCACTTGGAAACATTGTAAACGTTGTAAAAATTGTTTGAACCTAATTTATTTGAAATATAATAGTACCAAACATCGTTTAAAATTCAATTACAGGCTGGATTATAATCGTTATTTAGAGAGTTTATTATTCAAAGTTTTCAGGGGTGACCTTGGACGCTATTACTTAACCCCTCCCCCTTTTAATATGGCCCCTCCTCTACTTATTAGGGCACCACTGCCATGGTAAAATAATATGTTCTGTGTTTATTTTATTTAAACTTATGTCAGATTCTGACTGCCGGTGAGCATAATACTCTTCTAAGCGTAATCCAACCATTCCAGAAGTCCTAAGCGTAATCCAACCATTCCAGAAGTCGAACCCACCCACACCCCTTCCATCTGATTGACAAGCACGGCTGTGGTATTTTGTAACGTTGCTGGGATGCTTCGATCTTCATTTATTCGCATATGACATTGCTTTCCAGCTAGTGCTGCACGAGTCAGATATAAACGTGAAATAGTTATAAAATAATTTAATTTCTTGAATATTGTCACTCGTTAGTAGTAGTACTGATTTCTCTGACCACGTAACTAAGACGGTCGGTAGCGCTACGGCAGAGCGCGCAGTTGTGAAATTTAAGGGGTTATTTTTTCATAGTTCAATCCTCCCCACTAGAATTTTTTTTTTTTAATTACTGGATTATTCAAATTTGGCTTTAAACAAATATTCCATTTTCATACATTTTACAGGAGTCGCGAAAAATGTTTACAGCCACAGGTCATGGTTTAGATTTTTATTAAGTATCATTGGGAGGTCTCCAATGGTCTTTGCGATGCGGCGTACCGCGTCGGTCACTATACGTTAATGGGATCACCTAAAATATCTCCAAAGCATCGTATGGATTTTTTTTTCAACCTGTTGTCGCATGTGCGTTCAATTTTTATGTACCTAGAAAACTATCAAAATTTCTCGCCATGTATTGCTGCACGTTACCTACTTTTTAACTACCCACTTTAAAGGTCGCCACTAAAACTTTGTTTTTGTTTGTCTCATTTTTTGTGTTGTCTACAGTTCGATGAATTCATTAAGTTAAAATTTTGCAGGGCCCGTTTTCGAAATACCTACTCGTAAGAAATAATTCATAATTGCGACTGAGCCTGAAGTTTTAATTTTGGCTTTTTGTACTGGGCCGATAGACGTTGGTTTATTTGTGGGGCGCAGAAGCCGTGTGCGCTCAAGCGAAAGGGCCCAGCTGTGGTGGGCGCCGCAGCTCCGGGAAAGTTGTAGTTTTGTCCGCCAGGTGTCAGCAGTCGTCCCCCGCCACCTTCGTTCTCCGGTGTTGCCAGATTGCGCGGACATCCAGTCTCAGACTTGATTGCAGTGTGCCATTTACTCTTTTCAATGCATGATATCTGCTTACAGCGCTGTCATTGTTTCGGTGTGCTCTATTGTCCAAAGTACGCAAAAATCAAAACAGTTTTGGACAACTTTATAATTTATTAACATATTGTTGAGAATATACCTTAAATCATATTTTCAGGAGATACAGTAAAATGAGACTTTTGGAAATACATTTTCCTGTAGGCTATTTCATCAAGAAAATCATGTGATTAAATTTTGGATTATATCTTGTGAGGAAACTGATAGAGCCTTTTTGGTTTTAGGCTTTTTTTTCCGTAAAATTATTGTATATAGCTTAACATTACATTTTTAGCTATAGATATGTGACCATAATAAATAATTAATTGTTTATACCGTATTTTTAGTGAGACTGCTACAAATAATTTATCGTCTAAAAGAATAATCGGTGTTTAAAATTGATGATTACTTTCTTCCAGAATGTTTACAACTGTAATAATGCTACCAAAATACACTATTTGTGGTATCATAAAAATCAAATAGGTAAAATAAAAAATATACTGAATCTTATTTTAACTATTAATTTTGTGCACAAAGAAGTTAGTTATCCGGGTAGTA
Source organism: Bacillus rossius redtenbacheri (assembly GCF_032445375.1). Lineage (NCBI taxonomy): Eukaryota > Metazoa > Arthropoda > Insecta > Phasmatodea > Bacillidae > Bacillus > Bacillus rossius. The sequence continues at coordinate 116,710,952 of NC_086332.1, forward strand.
TCAATTCGGAATCTGTGTGCGGCATTTGCTCTGTATGTACTGCAATCGAACTGCTATTAGGACTACTTTATCTCATAGCTGCATTGTACGCTGAATATCTACTGCATTCGTTTGGAACGCTTGTGAATCATTTGGTTGGCTGCTTTGTCAGGTAGAGAAGAATGCCTCACTTGTATTTCTAAGTCAACCAATCGTTTGTTACATTGATAATTCACCAGTTGTTGGATCCAAACGGGAGTGTGTTTCCAATTATTATGCTATGCGATATTGAAATATATTAACCAGAGGTGCCCACCCCCCCCCCCCCCCCTAACCTAATGATGCGCCCCCCCCCCCCCCGAAATATTTTATGCCATTTTCTCAATGATTTACTCAATTATTTTATAATATTATACTTTTTTAGTATTATATTTTATCACATTTTGCATTAATTAAAACTGATTTTCTAATAATAATTTTGGTCATATCAGGTAATATTTCCATCCTGAACCGACAGATGCCAAACTGCTTTTGTTGAGGAAAGTGCGGGGTTGCCAATTTGATTTACAAGATCCCTTTCAATTATCAAAGTACCAGAAACGTATTTTCACATTAGAAGCTATAATTATGTAAATAATATATACATTTTTCTCGTCTTTTAACCCCCCCCCCCCCCCCCTCGTTCCTTGAAATTTTAATGACGCAGTCTGCGTCGTTACCCCACCTTGTGGGCACCCCTGTATTAACATAACTTAATTATTGCGTTTTTATTGAAGCTAATAATAATGGTGGTTTTAGTTTTATTGATCGATTATCGATGGTGGTTTTATTTAATATGTCACGCTATCGGTTCAAAGTTCGTGGAAGCAAACAGTTAAAATGTCTCACCTTAGCTTGAACGGAATGTATTTCTAAACTTCAGTATCGTGGTCAATGCCACTAACTTCTTGGTTACGTCCGAGGGAATTCAGGCGTGCTCGATGTTTCGGCATGTTTTGTTGCAGGCATCTTTGAGAGCGTTATGCAGCAATGCATACCGAAATGTCGGTCATGTTTTATTTTTCCACACGAATGAACGCAACCGAGGAGCTAAGAAGTATTTATTGATATATCATTAAAGCATCTACGTGTGCACTTTTCTGACGTTTTTTGAAGGCTGAATATTCTTCCACAGAAATATAACACGCTTAGAGCGCTAAATGTAAAAAAATTCAGGGAATTATTTATTCAATCTTTCTAAAAAAAAAGATAAAAATAGTCTTAAAATCAATATTAGTCTGTGCCGCATTAAATTAACTTTTGCGTGCCTTGTTTTTAAACTGGGCTAGTAATTTGCTGCGAAAAGGGGTGGGTGTAATTGCTCACGTGTGCTGACTTCCCTGAATTTTGATACTTACGAAAGTTATAGATGAAACTCTAGAACTTTATAACGTCTGTACAAAACGGGTAAATAAATATTCAGTTTAAGTATATATAGTGATTAAAAAAGCTGTCATATGAAGACGTTAGGCGAATGTAGTCAGGGCGGCCGAGAGGGGACGTGTGCATTGAATTTCCAGAATTTTTTTTAACGGCTGAGTTTGCCCTGATAAGAAAAAAAAGTATATTGCTAGTATAATTAATTGGAAAACTTGCAAGTTAATTTGAGGCACTTGGGGAACTTGTACATTGGGCCATGACTTATACTCTTAAGTGTTTGACCACCTGTTGGAAGGGCAATCTAATACTAAAAGCTCGGCAGAGGCTCCGTCGTGAGTCGGCTAGTTTTTCAGTTTCTTTAATAAAAACAGTGAAAATACAAGGATACTGCTCGTAGTTCAACTGAATACACTGCGAGCTTGCGGCTGTACTCGCCGCAGCAAAGGCAGCAGCGAGAGTCAGTGGCTGCGCGTCAACTGCTTACCAAGCGCGAATAATCTCGGCCAGTGTAATCCTGCCCGTTTCATTACACGCCGCATCAACGCCGCACTCCCTCCCCCTCTCCTAACCACCTCCTCGCCCTGTTCCCCTCTTTTTTTTCTGCCACTGAAGCCGGCGCCGCGCAGAATACCAACTTTCTGCCTAGAGGCCACGAAACCCACGCAACGCGACTCTTACAGTGGAAACTGAAACCATGTTTCGCGTGTCATGTGACGCTGTTGGGTGGGCCCATTGCTACTAGGAAAAAAAACTCCTGATAGAGGTTATAATACATAGTTTTAGGGCCATAATGTTAATTTATCTACTTTACGACAAATTGCTAAGTTACTGTGATTTCAACTGTAGTGTGAAAAACACTTAATGCTGTTTTGTAATAAAACCATCATGTTACATATGAATCCGTAGCAGATGCAATAATTTCTGGTATCTCACACCAATATAGAGTAAATTAATTTTCACTGTTATGTTTGCCTGATAATAGCTAATGCTCTCAATGTAGGTATGTTAGCAATGCATTTATAATGAGCGCTACTATCTGGCGGGCGGGGCCAAAACTACTTCAGAAAACTAGGTCTCAGTTCCGGCAATAGAGTTTCCAGGACAGGACAGTTGTGCGGGCTAAGTACTGCGTCGCAGGATCACAGGACTGCTCTCGGCTTCCATAGGAGCGCAGGATTATTTGCATCTGTCCATTTTTATCATGTCGGATATTCTAAAAATATTAATACTGTTGCCACTAAATCATTTAGTTAGAAATAAAAGTAGGTAACAGAATATATTTTTTTATTTCAAAACCGTAATATTGAAGTTATAAACTTGACTTTCAGCTGACAACTCGCCTCGAGCTGATAATTCTTCCCCGTGTAGCGGTACATTTGACGTATGTCTTGATTAATTCGCTCAACGCCTGTGTAGGCACTAGACCCGTGGTGATGTTCTTAGATATGGTACTAAGGGCGAATCCAACTAATAGCACTAAAAGAAAGTGCCAGGAGGGGGGTGGGGTGGGCATTTTCCAGAATGCAAACTCTTTCACGAGTAACGAGTATCCATAAGGTCATACAACACATTAAAGATTTAAACATAAAAAAAAAAACTCTTTTAAAATATTCACTACAGTTTGTAAGAATAAGACATAAATGTTATCTGATTACGGGTCCTTGCTACTTGTTATATTAATTTTTTTCATTTTTGGAAGGTGTTTCACCCCCGACCACCAATAGCAATTTACTAATGACGGATATTAAACGTGATTAGCTTAAAATAATTATCATAACCACAGTAGGAAAACGAGCTTGTTTTAAATCATCTTCTTTATTTGTCAACGTCAACACGTGAACTCATTTTTTAAACATGTAACATGATTCGAGTGCTACCAAATTTCATAAACAAGCGTCTCGCCGAAAAGTTGTTTAACTGCAGTAGGGAGATGTAAATAAAAATTTAATTTGATAGCTGGCTGCAAAATTTTTTAATCTCGCACTATTTTAATGAAATCATTTAATAATTCAATTCGAAAGTTCACAACTAAGACCAGAATTTGTCGAAATTTTCATCAGCGCATTGTCCTAACCAATTGGTTTGGACTCATTTTAGACTACCATAATTAAAGGACTTCCCTTATGCTAGGCCTATAATTTTATCGCCGACAGAGGGGATCACGGGATATCCAACTATTACTGAGTGAGAAAATATTGAATACGCGAGTTCTTTAATACAATATTTCTTCAAATGCCACTATTGGAAATGCGATGAGTAATATCAGTTGGTAAACGCAAATTATGCACGGCGTTAGTTGGTTCATGTATTCATTCGTCTCGATACACGCGATATTTTGTGTGATGTGAGCAGTGGTGCGGAACAGATGTACGCAACCCTCGGTGATACAGCAGTTTTCATTAAGGGGATTTGAAAAAAAAAATACAAAATAATTTGTGTATTCAAAAAAAAATTACGTTGTCAAGGCGGGGCGTGAACTGTTACACGATCAATCTCAACATGAGTCACAGGGTCCTGTGTTGCTTGTTCCAGGCGTTGTGATAGCTCACCTCGTGTCTCACCAAAAATAGCATATTGACTTAACCAAAATGCAAATGTTCTCATTGCTTGTGTATGGGGGAGGGAGGGAGTACCCTACGCCACTGTTGCGCGGTGCGCAGACCTGTTGCTGCTGGGCCAGGCTGCTCGCCCCCACACGTGCAGGGGTGCAGCAGCCGGCGCAGTTTTCCCACGCCGTTCAGAGCCCCCCCCCCCCCTCCCCCCCCCCCAAGCAGCGCGGCACGGCTGCGGGGAAAGCGGCCTCTGGCTCGAACACCTGGGCGCTGGCCCCGCTGAGAGACTGTCCTGGTGGGCAGACACCGCGGACATCTGCACTCGTCTCGGCGAGGGCTGGGAACACGTGCAAGCCCAGTCCTGCCCATTCTTTTATTAAGGTTAACGTCTCCCACTTAACACTTCCCACCGAGAGATGGCGCGCGGGTCGGCGGCGCTAATTTCTCTAATGCAGTTCCCGCTTCGTCTTGGCACGGTCTACGCTGCAAACGTTCATTCGAATCGAAATTAAAAAACGTTTAACCTACGCTTGCTGTTAATTAGTAAGCGTCTTAGGGGCCCGCCTCGTCAGGGGTGTATGTGTGTTAGTGAGGCGGGATGATAAGCGCGACGCTCGCTGGTGCTTCCAGCGCGGTATAGCCTCTAAGCGCAAGTCTCTGAACTGGCGCGCATTCGTCTCGTCGTCACAGGATAACTGTGAAATTTGAGCGGTGACCGTAACATTATATGGCGGAGAAATGAAGATAAAGGTGTTATGCAAGCCCCATCAGTGCTTTCAAGAATCTGTACTGATTGTTTTATGCCAAAAAATTACTCTGAGAACACGCGTTTTTGGCATTTTAACGCTTCTAAAAATACAGTTTAAAAACTTAATCCGAAATTAAAAGTACTTTTCGGTCCTCAGCGAACTCTTAAATGCTATTCGTAAATAGGCCCCACTCCGATATCTCGAGTAGTTTTTCCGTTGTTTCGCGTTGTTTTTCCGTTGTTTCGCGTTGTTTTTCCTGAAGCTCTGCTCACCGTGTGTGTGCCCAGGTAGGCGGGCCCCTTTCTCTAGCCCAGTAGTTGACTATCCCATAGACTGCTTGCATTTTATGTTTAGTCTCAAATGTTCTTGGAAGTGAAGTCAGGGTATTTATGATCCCTTGCGGGACCTTCTACTGTTAGAAAATAACGTGAAGTACATATATGGTGAAAAGATTTGACACGAACGACAAATAACAATCGTAATAAATGTACAAGCAAAGCCCGTAAATAATAGCAATGACAAAAAAGAAATAACCAACCAGATGCGTGAACCCAAATCTTAAGCTGGATTTTTTTTTAGAGCTGTTAGAAATTATACGTTTAGGTAAGACACTTTCAACCATTTATTAATGGCATGTTGTTACAGGAAAATACATAATGAACCTCCTAGTAAAATCACAGCGTGTAAATAATGATGCAAAATAAGGAAATAAAACGTGTATTTTGGCCTTATGTTATAAAGTAGTATGAAAACTGCTTGAGATAAGTGCATTTGACAAAAATTTCACTAACGACAATTTCTGCACTGATTTTATACCAAACAATATATGTAACAATTAGATATATAGTTTTTTTTTTTTTTTCGCGACTTTTACTTGCCTGAAGACTCGAGTCAGAAACCAGTCTCGTTTTCCGATCTCATTTCGCATATGGATCGACTCTGCGTTCATACTTGAATTCATAATTATTGCCATGTTGCGTCGATGGACTATGGCCATTTGCACCATTACAATTCAGGCGTGATCTCTTTAAAATAACTGGTTTGATCTTTTGACCACACTTTCTGTGGCACCATTGTGTTTCGATAGCTGAACGAAGATCATTGGGAACTTTTGAGGTGAACCGACCGTCGGGTTGGTTGATGGAAAATGATCGCCGAGCGATACAGTGCGAGTAGACATGTCTGGAGGTTGTACGAACTTTATAGAGGATATTATTGTAATCAGGCGTAAAGAGTGGAGAATTATTATTAAATTTCAGATCAATATCCTCCTTTTTATAGCGTTTCAACATTTCACACATAATGCCTATATTTGAAGTGTTTGTAACGAACGTTGTTTTATTTAATGCATTATTAAGGCTGTTTATTTAGTTTCAAATCATTTTACAACAAATACGGGCTTTTTCTTAGCAAAAGTTATTCATATTTCTGACATTAACTATTTTTTTTAGTAACAGCTTTTTAAATACCCGGATTCTTTTTTTAGTTGTAACTAAAATATTAAGAGATAATGTAGTACCACATAAGTAGCTATTTTGTGGCTACCAATAGAAATGCAACTAACATTCCTATGACATTGCTGCTACCACTTTTTGCCGCAGAATGATCGCGGAGCGAATAGCAGAATGGTGCAAGTGGTCATTAAACAAGAATAGTGTGTACTGAGATCTTTGAATATATATATACTGTATAGAAGTCGCGAGTGGATAGGATTTACTCTACGTTTTTCAGAAGCGTATGATGAGCAGCTTGGGAACTTCACCGCTGCAGTGCGCTGCCGTAACGCCCTGTATCGTCTTAGTTGTTATTTACACGATAGAGCGCAGCGCTGTCGCCCGCTGTCATTCCCCGCACCCCTCAACTATCATTCACTGCAGCTCAACGTCGTTCAGCAGGAGGGGGAAGGGGTGTTTGAAGAGTTCGACACTTGTCCGCTAGGGACCACCACAAGTCGATGCCCTAGAGATGGTGGCGATTGCGGCGGTGAATTAACCAACTACCTCAAAACCGTATTAGAAATGTTAACCTGGGCTGGCGACTTCTATACAGTATATATATTCAAAGACTGAGATACAACGCAGTGCCTGTGTGATTGGCCCAGGGTGTGTGTCGGGGTCGTGACGTCACCACTGTGTTGCAGGCTTCCAGTCACGCGGAGAAGGCGACGCCCTCCGACAGCAGGCCGGTGTCGTGCTGAGCTCAGCGCCCCTGGCGGCGGGGAGCGACACCACGCCACTCCGTCGCGCGTGAACAGACCGTTGCACCTGTTCCTGACTTTCGTTGTCTTTTGTGTTAACTTCACTTATGTTACGTGCGTGTACAGATCTCAAGAGGAGGCTTGCGTGTACGAGGACAAGGGAGCATACTTCACGGTGTGTCGCATAATCGTGGCACTTGACTGAAACCTTTGTTTACTCAATGAGAACCAATGCAAAGTACACTTTCTAGACTGTAAATGTGGTGATCTTTATAATGCAAGATATATATTTTTTTTGTTATTTGAAACTTCTAAGGTTGAAATAGGGACGCAGGGTATATTTCCTAAAGTTTATTTATATTTTTCACGATCAAACTGTTTGACCATTCCTTCGGATTAGTTTGTGTATTTATCTTGTCTGCCATGAATACTATATACTATTGGTTTTTCTTCTCTGTGTACACGCACTTTTTTAATCGGTACCTGTTTTCAGTTGTGACTGTGGAATATCGTGTAAACTATTTGTGTTTCCAGTTCAAGTCCCAGAATACTTTCTCCTGTGTGTTTGTTTGCACCAGTTTCATTTGAGTGAATGTGGTGTGCCTGTAATTAAGAGCGAGAATGTGGCTACATGAGGCTACGTGTCTACGTGAGTGTGGCACCATTCGGCATATTAATTCTCAATTAGTGTATAGGGTGTGTTGAGAGTTTAGTGACTCTCAATATACTTTTGATCTGTTTAAATTACCAAGAAACAAGCAGCTTGGTTAGAAATCTCACGTGATATATTGAATGAGTGTTTTATTTAAAATGCAATTTGTGTTGTTACCTTCTGGGTACACATAAAAAGAATCCAGACTTATTTGATAGATGCATATGAATATAAATTGTGTTGTTGTTGCACATAAAGATGTGAAATAGAATTTTCACTGAATATTATTGTTACTTGTGAAGAAGTATTAGATGTTATGTTGTCTGTGATGTTAAGTTCTTTATTTTTTTATTATGTACAAATGTATAGAGTATCTTATAAATGAATTATTACGAAATTATTAATATGTATTTTTTTCTATCTTGGCACACTGACATTTATTTGAAAATATTGTTGTGTAAAGTACTTTGTATGTCGGAAATTCTACGTAAACAAAAATATATAAAAATACATATTACAAATTCAATTTTGGTGTTATTTTTCAATATTCCATTTATTCAGACTAAAACACTGATTATAGTGTTAGTTCTCAATTATTTCTTAGGTTAGATGGAAACTGTTATGGCTGCCTGTGTCAGCATGTGGCTACTGTATTTGTGATATTGAATAAGTAGGTTTGAGATTCTACTGGTGGATTTCACGCTTCTGAGGCATGCAAGTGTTGGCTTACCTGTTAAAAAGGCTTTTGATTTTGCTGCATATGTGCACATCACACTCTTAATTACTACTAAAATGTAATGAGCAAAAACCACCATTTTAGATGACTTTATTACAGGGCTGCCTACACAAAGCAGAAGTACATATTCAAAGGTTATGTTGTTTACTGTGATTGATTTCATACATCTTTATGAAAACCATACCTTAAATTTTAATTTTTTAATTGAGTGATGTATATGCATAAAAATTAAATACTTAAACATATGCATCTTTGCTGAATTGAGATAGGTAATACAATATAGTAATAATACTAGAATGCATAATTATGTACTTAATTTTATGAAAAATAGAGATAATGGTTTGCATTTGTAAAATATTTTTAATATTTTATTATTTTTACATGTTTTATAAATGCAGAAGTATGACATTGTAACCCACAGTAAACAGCATTATCACAATTACCACATACCATGCTATTTATACAAAAAAAAAAAATTGTTAAGCAGCAAATGTAAAACAACACATACCACAATTCAGCAGATCAGATAGCAAATAATTTTCTGCTATTGCATACATATCCAGAAGTATGGTAAGTTGAGAATTAGCTACTTATTTGATACATTAAAAATGACTAAACTATGCATAGAACTGCAAAACTACTTGCCACAATTATTAATAAATTGTTTAAATCTGTTGCAATAGGTAGTACAAGCAATACAGTAAATATACATGTGGTAACAAGAGGGATTTAATGTTAGTTGTAATTTTGATAAGAACTAGCATATTTCTACAAAATATTTGCAGATATGAAATTTTTATTTATAAGCATTTGTTTTGGGTAAATAGGTTGAAAAAGCCTAACATAGAGACCCATAATGGATATAAGAAATTATCTTCCTCTAAATGTTTTTGTTAAAATTTAACAAAAAAAAAAACTTTGCAACATGGAAAAATACAATCTATTGACCAGACATGATTTATAATTTTCATGTATCATTACTCTGGAGGTACAGAACACAGTCTATTTAGTTTAGAAGGAGCCAATTGAAAAAAAAAACTGAAAATGGAAGCAAACACATTTTCGTGTAGCAAAGCATACCGAGAATAACATGCAAGTTAAAAAAATTCTATCGCTAGTGGACAAAAAAAACTGAAACGCATAGAGTACTTACTTTTCTGAGTAATTTTTGGGCATGTTGTCATTACCTATGGGGTACAGATGTGTTTACTGTGAGGTGAAAATCTAAAATTTGTACATTTATTGCCGGTCTTAAGAAAAATTTGTAATGGTACATCAATCTTCATTGAAATTGGAAAATAGGGTACACATTTAGATTAAAAAATTGTGCGTGTCGCTCAGTACATGTGATAAAAGTGAAACTACTTTGTCAAGTCAAACCTCTGAAGTATATATAAGGGGTAAAACTGCGAATGGATAAATAGAGAACAATTTTCTCAATATGTAAACATGAATTAACATAATTACTACCCCAAAATAACCACAGGATATCAATTATTGATCAATAAATGTTGATTAATAAACAATAAATATTACTTTTGAAATAATCACACCTAGAATGTTATATTAAAATACAAATTTTACATGTTTAAAAGGTAAATCAACTTCGATAAATTTTATTCCCAACCACATTTGTAATATTACTTAGTATTGTTCAGCAAAACCATTTATAAAATTTTTATAACATAAAACAGCGTAGTTTTGTTTTGTCTTTTGTTTCTTTTTCAAGTATTTCAGAATCCTAACTTCTTTGTATGTATTAAAAATTTGATTAAAATTAAAATAAATCTATAAACACGAATTTACAAAATTGTTACTCCAGAATAACAGCTGAGGCTATCAATAATTTTTTGATCAATCAATATTGATTAGTTAATAAGTATTACTGTTAAAATACACCAAAGAAAATTTGTTTAGTAATTATCAAAGCTAGCATTGAGAATAATAAACTAATTTTTAATTATATTTTATATTATGTGTAGTTTAGATGTGGTCGAGTATTCTAATAGATTGATTTTAAAGTTCTGTAAATATGACATCATTGAGTTATAGTGCAACATTTTCGGTCAATAGGCTACACAGACATACTGCAATGCATTCATAGGCACTGATAATGTTTTGTCGACGAATGCATGATCAATGACATGCCCACCGGTTCATGACCGGAAAACTAAATGGCACGGACCTTCCTCACGGTGATTCTTTACAATTTAACCATATTGCCACAAAATTGAAAATAAACAAATTTCACACACAGAACTTGTTTCAAAAAAATTTTTAACTAGCATATTGTTCGTTGGACTTAACATATTTACACGCTCCAGGAACACACTCGAGGGCTCATCATTATAATGCGATATGTTATTTAATTCGTAAATAATTTGTGACAATTACCCGGTCAAACTGAAGCGTGAAAAGCATTTTACAAGCAAAAAATTTTTAGTTACACAGCTAAAACAGTACTCATAACACTTGAACAATATTGATTTACACAAGTATTTCAAATACTTGGAAAGAAAACCATTTTCTTGTGAATATTGCCCGTGGTGCGGTGCACAACAATAATCTCAAACCCCGTTGTGTTGCCCTCTGCCCAAATACTCCCCTACTAGATGCCAGCAAGTCGGCTGGCGTCAGGCGCAGGCAGGTCCCTACCGCCGCGACCCGCCTATCCCTGCAGCATGGCGGGGTTCAACCTGAGCCGCACGCCGCCACGTGGAGCCCGCTCAAGGGAACGAGTTCGCTGGATCGTCCGCTACAATTTAGCGTCAGAAATCGTTTCACAACGACGTTTCACGAAAATATTGCATTAAAATTCGGCCTTGAAATTTTACTCCCATCGCACCTAAAGAAGTTTCACTTCATAAAATATGTTTTCATGTTTTATTAAGTCACTGCATCAAAAAAGGCTGAAAAACCGTATCACCACTCAGTTTTTGTTTGTGGGGATGATAGCATTTGGTTGGGATTTCGGGGCGGAAGGGTTGTAGAGGCCTTTACACACGATTAGTCCGACCTAAACAGTCGAACTGCCGTGTGTGCCAGGGCGGTTGACTGACCAACTGATGGCTTCCCATCAAATCGGATTGTGGGTTCGAGAGCCGTGTGTGGGAACGTCTCTTCAACCCAATCAGCTCATTAGCTGAGTGTCGTGGCAAACATCTTTGTGGTTGCTTTGCTATTTTTTTCCCTTCCTTTGTCTAACTAAAAGTGCAACTGCAACATCCAATGTTTCTTCCATATTCTACGATGAAACGATAGATCCAATAGCAACAGCAACCACAAGACTGGTTCTGTGTGGGGAAGGCTTCACTTCAGTCCAAACAGTTCGGGCTGAGCAGTACGAACTGGGGGCTGTACTGACTGTGTGTGGAGATCTTTTATTACCCCCCCCCCCCCCCCTCCATTTCGTGTTAGCCTCAGGGGTAAAACCTATTGTCGAGCCCTCATTATCTAATGTACAACTTAAAACCCCACAAAAAATCTAGACTATTGATGTTTCTGTGGCCATAACTGAGACATGATATGGATCACTTTTTTGTAAGGTTTATGTGTATTATATGTAGTTGTAATTTTCGTCCTATCAAGAAAATCTAAGCATTCGAAAAAAAAAAAAAAAACTGTACCTCTGAAAAACCGCTCCTCTGAAAAACCATCACCGTGCAGGTACTGGCGTTGTAAGACACTAAACACGTTTTAGAGAGAACCTGGGTTTTACCTGGCTGGCCTTTCTGATTTCTACCCACAATGGTTTCTAAAATAACTCCAGTCAAACGCTGAGATTGTTCCTAACAGCAGCATATTGTATTATAAGGGTTTTGTCCGCCATCTTCGGCAATCTTTCAAAGTCCGCTGAGCAGTGTTCCTTCAACTAAGATGTTACGTGATGACAGTGTGTCTTACAAGAAAGTGTTTAACCAGCAGTACTGCTATATCTGTACGTGACTGTGCATTGGGTTGCTAACTGGGTCAGTTAAAAAATATATATATAACGGGCCCGCGTAGTCAGGGGTATATCGGTGTTAGTGAGATAAGTGTGCTACTGTCCCTAATGCTTCTAGAGCTTCTACTGTGTTTATCCTAAATATTATTTAAAAAATGCATTCAAGGCATTTTTAATCTAAAAAAATACAGTGTACATACAAAATACTCAAACATATTCAATACTCAGCATATTCTTAAATGCTTTTCTTAAACAGACACCACACACTGACATCTTGAGCAGTTTTCTAATCGCGTGGGATCTTCTGAAGCTCTACACTCCGTATGTGTGCCCGGGTAGGCCTGGCCTTTCAATGCAGTCTAACAATGTTTTTATAAAATTTCAATAAAAAAAATTGTCTGAAAATTAATTTCTTTAAATAGATACTTATTTCAATGTGTGATTTTTTTTTACCAATCCTATTACGTTTACGGTAATTGTTTTGTATTCGCAAATTATTTTTTCCCTGGCTATGATATATATTATTTTCTAGTGAATTGTATTCATCAGTTCAAATGTTGAGTGATAACGTCACTCGCTCCCACTAAGAAACCCAGGTTACGACCAGGTTTTTCACAAGCGAGGAAAGTGGAGGACATTGTTGTCAACCATTCGCTCTCCCATTTCCCCCACCCATTCATTCCGTTATTGGTTCATACAGTGGCGCGAACACAGGAATTTATTTCGGGAGGGGATATGATAATATATTGAATTATTGTAGGGGAGTGGCGGGTAGTACGGCCCGTCGGGTAGTATGGCCCAGTCATTAGTTCACACACTTGCCGCTAGATAACAGCACGGTACAGAGGTGTGTATGCAGAGCCCACGCCTGTGTACTGTTTGCGAACTGTTGGTAGTGGTCATTGCTGTGCGTCAGAAGAAACTTTTTTTTGTGTGTTTTACTCGTTTCGGCTGCTGTTTCGAATAACTTTTGAGATTAACTGAGTGGAAATAGGTAAAGATTTTAACTATCACTTTAACTTGTGATTGTAGTGCACTATGTGTAGGGAATATCCCCAGACTTTTAAAGATATATTTTCGTTCCTTTAAGTTAAGCGCTATTTTTCTTCCAGTAATGTCGATCGGGTAGTATGGACCATGCTATGTGCGGGTAGTATGGGCCATTAAAATATCAGTGTATATCCAAAGTTAATGGACATAAAAACATATTTTAGAGTCGCAAGTTATACCAAAAATAGTTAGTATCAAATTCTTGACCCCATTAAATGAGCGCAGTTTGTATTTTATTTCAAAATTAAGGCTGTTCCGAATTAAGAAAATCTTTACTTTGCTTTTGGTTTACTTCAGACTATGTTTTTCTTTTGTCCCTAACAGTTTTTTTGTTCAGAATGTTTATTAAGTCTGAAAATAATATGCAGAATGATTCAGTATTCCAGGGACAAATTTTGTAAGACATTAATTTTCGGTAAATTGCAGTTAGAAAAAGTTAGAAAATTTAAACTTTTATTATCGGGCAGTGTTTATTCATAGCCCATGCTGATTTCATTTAGGCCTAATTCATTACAGGGACGATGCCTAAATTTAAGAAGAAGTCCGCTGGAGAAGGGCGAGGAGAATGGTCTGAAGATGCGATGAAATCAGCTGTGCAAGATGTTTTGGAAAACAAAATAGCGGTTCGGGCAGCAGCAGAACGTCATAATGTTCCTAGAACCACTTAACGAAGAAAAATTTTGGCTGTAAGAACAAAATCGCAAGTGGAAATTAAACCTCAGCTTGGAAGCTTCAAAGTAATTTTTGATGAGATGTATGAAAACGAGCTTGTAAGGCATATGAAAGATTTGGATGCACGACTTATGCCATTATCGAGACATGAATTCCTAAAGCTTGCATACGAACTAGCAGAAAGTTTGAAGTTGCCTCATAGATTCAACAGGGAAAGTAAATTCGGGGAAAGATTTTTATATGGGTTTCATGAAACGACAACCCGAGCTAAGTTATCGAAAACTACAATCAACTAGCTTAATGCGATCAGTAGGTTTTAACAAACCACAAGTTGAAAGATTTTTCGATCAACTTACGAAGCTTCAAGAAGACTATTCTTTTCGTCCATCTAAAATGTATAACGCAGATGAAACAGGGGTTACATGCGTTCACGAAAATTAGATGGTGATTTCAGTTAAAGGAAAGTGCCAAGTTGGGAAAATGACTTTGGGGGAGAAAGGTCGCACAGTAACACTCATGTTTGTATGAGTGCAACAGGTCATTTCATACTACCTCTTTTTATATTCCCCCGGAAGATAATAAATGATCGACTAATGATTGGTGCTCCTACAGAAAGTAGCCATTTCCCAACCCCCACCGGATGGATGAATGGTCCAGCATTTTTGTCATGGCTGAAACATTTTGTTTCATTTACAAAGCCTACTGTAAATGATCCAGTTTTACTTATCCTGGATGGGCACAGCAGCCACAAGGAACAAGATGTCATCATGTATGCACGTGAAAACCATGTTCATATGCTAAGTATCCCAGAGTGCCTACCAAGTCGCTTGCAGTTTGTGGATGAGGGCCAATCCTGGACTCAGGATAAACGAATATGACATCGCAAAATTGGTCGCAGATGCATACAGGCAAGCCAGCCGTTTGGAAATAGCAGAAAATGGCTTCAGATGCACAGGAATATATCCCTGGAATTCACAAATATTCACTGATTTGGACTTCATGGACAGTGAGTTAACCAACATATCACTCAGCCACTCGAAATCAATCACACCTGAAACTTCAGCTGCAGTTGCTGTCCAAACCTCTACCATGACATCTCCTCAGCCATCGAGGACGACTGACGTAGGCCTATTAGCTGTTCTATCAACTACTGGAACTTCTGCAACTGTTGTAGTTCAAACATCTGCAGTGTCTTTTCCTGATCCATCAAGGGTGCCTGGCGACCCAGCTGCAGTACCATCGCTTGCTGGAACTTCTGCTGCAGCTGCTGTTCCGATGTCTGCTGTGCTTTCTCCTGATACATCGAGGGTGCCTGAAGTATCAGCTGTTCTACTAATTGTTGAGACTTCTTTGAAACTACACACACATTCACATCTTAGTGTTAGCTGTTCCGAGTTTGTGAAAAACCTCCAAAAATTGTCTCCTCTACCATCGTGTAGTGATAAAAGACTGACAAGTCGTAAGAGGAAGGCAGAAAGAAGTGAGATTATGACCTCAACTCCAATAAAAGATGCACTTATAGAAAAGAAAAACACAGAAATCAGAAAAGAAGCTCAGAAAAAAAACCCAACTAAAATTGGAAAAAGAACAGAGAGATCAGCCAGGACATTCAAAAGGAGCAAAAACTAAATCAAATGTGTTAATGATGGTAAAGACGAAAAGTAAACAGCATAACTCTCATTTTGAGGGTTCATCGGACTTAGCGAATGGTGAAAATGTTGACTGTATTGTTTGTGGTGAATATTTAGATGAAAATTGGATTCAGTGTCGTACATGTGAAGGGTGGGCACATGAACTTTGTGCAGATATGATTATACTTTGTATTACTACTGCGACTATTGTAAACGTAACACTTAATTGCTTAAGTAATGGCTTCATTTGTAAACAATGTACAGTGTTTTAGCACTTCTGTACCTTAAAATGTGTTTTATTCCATTAATATGGTATGGCTTTATGTTATGGGCCATACTACCCTACATCAACCGCTTAATGGTGAATGCATACATTCATGAAATGATACAAAATATGTAATATTTTATGAATTTGAGTTTATGTTTCATCATAGTTGTAAAGTAAATGTGTCACGTATTCTTGTTACAGAGTTTTGCACAATTATTTCTGTAATTTATTATGTTATTGTCATTTTTACTGCCCATCCAGGATAAGTAAAACTGGATCATTTACAGTAGGCTTTGTAAATGAAACAAAATGTTTCAGCCATGACAAAAATGCATCACTACATTTGCAGTTTTGCGATTCCAGTTGTGCTATCACCTTACATTACATCACCCGAAATAACACACTCCCTCCATCGAAATCACTATTGAACGGTCCTGCGCCTGAAGCTGGAGTGTGGATTGTGGATTAGGTCAATGACCGATCGCCCTGACGTCACGGCGGCCATCTTGGATGACGACCCCGGAGACAATTTCTTATCCACCATTTTTATTTCAGTCATTTTGACGTGACAACGTCTAATAAATCGATGAACGCCGGCTGCACGCACGAAAAAGTGTCCCACTACGGATGTGTCCTGTTTGCTCATTGTACGCATGCGTGGCATCTCTCTTCCACTCGATTGGAACAACCATCGATTTGACTTTTCAATTATATTTTCGTCGTTTGAATTATTAATATTATGTAATTTAACGATCGTCCACCGATTTTAAGCACAATCAGTACGGTTATTTAAAAGTAATGTTGAATATTCAAATACGTTTTGAACCAACAATGGTGTTTTACAGTTACACATAATAATTAAAATTACACTCGGGATCTTTTGCACAATGTTTTAAAAAAATATTGTAACACATTGTAAATAAGTTTGGTTTATTTGGGATGCGTATTTGTTATAAAAACGAAATAATATTATTCCCCTAACGTGAACAAAATTTTTATAAATGTATATATAACATCTGAAACGATAATTTTTTTCAAGTATGGCCTCGTGGTCGTAAGAGTCGGCCTACGTAGCGTAGTCGGCAACGCACCGGAATACGGTGCGGGGGCTCTGGGTTCGAATCCCGGGTAAGACATGGTTGTAATTTGTGTTGTCCTTATCGTCTCCTTGGCGCTTATCTATACACCAATAACTACAACTACAACTTCACAACGACGCAGAGTTACATAACAAACATTAAGGGGGGAAGATGAATGGCACATTGGTGACTGTCAAACTTGCCAGTGTGCCAACCAACTAAAAAAAAAAACGGTCATCTACGCTAACTTTCAATCCAAAGGATGTCGGATCGAATCCCGGCAGCTGCGAAATTTTATTTTTGTACTTGTAAAAATAAATACGGCACACGCAACATTTCAAAAGTAATAAATATATTTGAATTAATGAATGCAAATAAATGTAAATTTATTAATTGAATTGTACATTTCATTTCACTCCTTTGTATCCATAGAAAATAGTGATAATTCAATAAAAATGATTCAATTTTATTCATAAAAGTATTAAGAGGTAGATTTTATCATAGAAAAGATAGAAAAATTAAAAAAAATTCTTCCTCAAAAAATATAACATTTTTAATGCCTAACTGGTTTGGTTCCAAAAACCTATTACGGCTCAGTCTCAGGCCGAATATGATATTTCCTTTTCTTCTGGATCAATAATTTCATTAATGTTTTGTTATGACGTCACGTTAAACTATCGTCCGTAAACCGACTTTACAGACAACCAATTTTTTTTTTTCTTAGAATCGAATACCCCACTTCTCGAACGTTGCCATTTCTGGTATGCCTCATATCTTTAAAATCCCTATTTTTAATGCTAGAAAATTAGAAAACAATTACATAATAAAAGTAACTAATTAAAATTAAATAAATACTATTCCAAAATTTTGAAGATTATATCGTCACTGTTACATTATAGTTACAGCCGCCATCTTGAAAATACGTATTTTTAATGCTGGAACATTGGGAAAAATTTTAAAACTAATAAAACATTTAATTAATAAAACTTTAATAAAATCGTACTTATGTCAAGGAGTCTTCGGTTCGAGTCCGGTGAGGTCATTCAATTAAAAATGGCGACAGATACTTCCTCTTCGGAAGCCACCGGCAGGCTGACTTCACCATGTCAAGGAATATATTACATCAATTAGTGCGACATCATGGCCGCCATATTGGATCCTATATAATTTTTTTTTCGTCTGCTAGAGGGCACGCCCACCATGTTAGTTTAATTTTTACCCTCTAGAGTGTAGTATTATTAATTACCTTGACATCGCCATCTTGTTGGTCATCTTTGCCGTCATATTGAAAATCTGAAAAAAAAATACAACAAATCATTGAATAAATCACTTGTTAAAATAATGAATTATACGATCGCATACGATGGTTACTTCGATCCTCAATCAATACAAAAAAGGCAATTTTAGTAAACTTACCATAAAAATGATATGTTAAGAAAAAAACTTTACAAATAAAAAAAATGAAATAATTTTTACTACAAGAAAAAAAAAAAGCAAATCACTAAAATTTCTCGATTTCTGCATCTTATACCAACGAATTGAAGTGAGGTGAGAAGCCCTACCACTTGACATAGGATGGTCTATTTCTTTATTTAAGAATCTTCTCCATCAAGTAGTTATCGAGATACACCGTAGGCTGAAACTCTTCGGCATAGAAGCCACCCCTAATAGGCTATTGGTCCAAATCTTCGAGGTAGTAGGTCCTAGGCTTCGATTCGCGAACGTGGGTTACATGAAAAAGTTCGGGACTCCAATTCGCAGTTAAACCTTTCTCGAAGATGCCTTTCTACTTGGAGATCAACACGTTCACCGACATTAGCTCTATGCTTTCGTGGATCTTTCTTCTTTGTGTTGGAAAACACTGTTCGAAGGAGGTGATCGTCCTTTTAAGTCTATAGGCTTCATTTTCGTGGTAGAGTGAACTGTGGAATTGTATTCGCTTATTAGTTTCGGCAAGATATCCAACCACTTGAAATTCCCGTTAGCCGTGAACTGTCGCCACATCTTGGTGCGCAAAGTTCTGTTAAACTTTTCAGAAACAGAGGCTTTGACATTACTCAATGTAAAGTAGTTTTCGATGCCACACTTCTTCATCAAAGCCTTGAAGGTTGCATTTTAGAATTCTTTGCCCAGATCCGTTTTCAGGACGATGGTACACGCCCATCAAACAAAATGTCTGACATGGCCTTGGTTACGTCGGTCACATTCTTAGATTTCACAGGTCTGGCCCAAGTGAACTTGCTATACACATTGATGACCATCAACCTGTACTTGTAACCTTTATTCATTCGGGAATACGGTATAATCTTAACGAGGTCAACCTGGAATAAATCAAGACCACGTACTACGACTTTGTGCCAAATATATTTCCGTCTTGCAGGAGCATGAAGTTCGCGAGCGATTCCGGTTAGACTCATTGGATGTAGCCGGCTGCCCTCAGTTATTCGAGTATGAGGACTATTTCGTTGATGTGCGTATATTTTCCTGCATTAAGCGAAGCCTGCAACAGTCTCAGACGATCGATTAATCCTCTGGTCGTCCCAATACACATAGCCTAAGTTCTGACCACTTTCTAGCTTTTCTAATCCTTCACTATGTACTGCTAGTTCACTGAAGATATTGGTGAGAATATCGATTTTTTCATGATCTTCATCTTTATATGTATATGCCACTTTCCGGATCGTTATTATGAAAATGGGCATAAGTTAGCTCTAGTAGTTTTTTGTACTCTTGGAAATTTCGTGAAAACAGCCTTTAGGTACCCTGTGAAACGTCAAATTCGTATTACCTATAGTCCCGTGTGTTTTGTACTCCTCTGCACACACGACATTTACTAGTAAAAAGTCTATTTTTGTAACACCGAGTAACCACCTGATTTTTTTTTCGGTACACTCCATTGGTCGTGTTATTATTCCGACTTGTCAAATATCTCAAGTATGGCCTGATCATTGAATTAAACTTGTGTACGCATTTCCATTTTTATTCCTTGTGCATAGACTCTGTACTGGTAAAGTCCTCTACTTCTGGAGCTAGTTCATATTTCCTCTTATTTTTAGTAGGCAATTCGACCTAAAATTCTGTCTTCACATTGTTGGGTGTATCTTCGTTATTTTTAAGTTCATCGAGAAGATTAGTGATTGGTTTAAATAGGATCCTCATTTTACATTTCACTTGCAAGTCTGGCTCTTCTAGCAAGTAGATATATTTTACGAACCGACTGTAGAGCACAATGAAGATCATTGTCCAGGTCCGACATTGTACTGGCTGAAAACATATAACAAGACATTCTTTTATACTATTTTATTCGTTCGCAGAATCATCTTCCCTGTGGTTAGCAATATCTGTTTTCGTTGTCAAGTGAGTTAGTGATGCATTCAGGATACTTTGAAAAGCTCTCAAATCATCACGTCTTTGTGCATTTGATATTTCGATCATATCGCGAATTCGAGAGTCTGAGGCCTCCACACGCTGTTTGATGGCTAGAAGGTACTCTAGTAATTCGTTTTACATACTTTCTACTTTTTGAGCCAGTAGCGAAATGTATTTCCGAATATCGACATCGTGAGACTCGAGAACTATGCAGTTCGGTAGTGCGACTGCTACGACCGAATTTCTAAATGCTATGACTCATGGTTTTATATGTAAACATTACTCGGAATCCATGCCCGTTTTTAGCCCAAGGAGCACATGTCTTTGAATTCCTGAAACGTCATGTCGGTGTTTACATGGTCGTTATAAACGTGACACAAATCAAGTTCGTCCATGAAAACAACACGATGACATTCGTATTGTCACGCAGCAAATGTTTTGAATTCGACAGAATGTTTGACACAAGTAAATGCAGTCTAATTTTGGGTCTTCTCATGGAAAAGTACTCTTGAATCAAGCCTTGCTTCTCGCACATGACGTCGTCGAAAACAAACATGGAATTGTCCACATCTGCATTATCGTTAAACGGAAAATACTCTAGGCCTTCCGCCAATTGTAGAATCGTTGTTGGGCGCTGGTAATTTGGCTCTTGAAACATCTTCGAATAGAGGTACTCATTTTCGAACCTAACAACGTTTGGTTCTTTAGGAAAACATAGTAGAACCCGTATTTTCCCGCAATAGGATGGGTCCGCCATAAAGAATCGTACAGTAGAGGACAATAAAAAGACATGCTGCAATTAATGCGCACTGGCTTCGTCCTCTTGCGTAATTTTCATGAGCAAACACACTTCTTGCTTGACGACTTGCATTGTACTGACGAAATTGTATAAATGCAAACACATTTATACTTTCGACTCAGTTGTGTGTAATGACTTGAAGAGGTAACAGCTAGAAACAAATCGGCGCAAATCTTGTAAACTTGCTAATAAATAATCTGCCTTTTGATCTACATATTAGGCTACAGATTCAGTTGTCCAGGAACTAAACTAGACAAATGACTAGCCCGAGCACAATCAACGAAAACGAAGCACAATTGGAAGCACAATAAACGAGTCGGAAGCACATTCGACAAAGAGGAAGCACAATCAACGAAAACGAAGCACAAAAAAAAAAGAATAAAACATTACAAAAACCGGTTCTGCCAGCTTGTGAACTTCTTCTTAGTTAAGCAAGGATAGAGTTCTAGTACAAGCCAGAATGTTTTGTTATTTTTTCATTCCTCATTGTTTTTTTTTACTTTTATTATTTTCACTATCGTAATTATTATTTTATAATATGGTTATTTTTTATTTTAATTCATATTATAATTTTTATTAATTTATTTTTGTGCTTTGCTGATATCAAGGAAAACGTGCGTTAGTTTTCTCCGTGTGCTCCTGATTATTCCTGCCAATATTTTGATGGTATTCTGAATGTGCTCATTATTCCTACTGATGTTCTCCAACTGCCTCTGGTTATTTCTGAGAAATCGACCGTATTCAGAAAGATACTCCATACTTTGTAAAAATTAAGGACTCTTAAAAAGGAAGCTTCAAGACAATGAAGATGCATCGTCAACGATTTCGAATTCTTACAGTAATCTGGGTGAAGACACTGACTTCTACGATGGTGTCGACAGTGACTCTGAGGCTGGTGACAAAACCAAAGACTGTGATGAAGCACCTAAATATGGCAAGATCGAAAGGTGTAATGATGCCCTGAGACCGAAACGATGGAAACAGCATGATAAAATATTTAATTCTGATCAAGCTTATGATTAACACTGGGACGAGAGTAATCTTAAAAATATTAATAACATATATTCCAGGAAAATGACGACAGCAGATGAAATTGATTATATGTCAAGGGAAGATCCTAACATATTAGTTGATCACCTGAGACTGTTGGTGGCATCGGTTCGTAGAGGAAACTACTCGCACATCGACAAAGTAGCCTCCATACTTAAAGAACTGAGGGAGGCTGGCTACATACAATAATCACCTGTTTAACTTGCACATGTATAATATTGAAAGATATATAAATTAATTAGATTTCAAAAAAATTAATGTTTTATTTCTTGTAATCTGATTTCTAAGACTGAGTTCTCGTATTATAGCTTCCTTTTTTTATTATGCTACCAAATGTTTCCTTTCTTTATTGTGCTTTCTTTTCGTTGATTGTAATTCCTATCTGTCCGATGTCTTCCAATTTTGCTATATTTTCGTTTATGTGCTTCCTTTTTGTTGAATGTGCTTCCACTTGTGCTTCCTTTTCATTTATTGTGCTTCCTTTTCATTTATTGTGCTTTCAATTGTGGTTCCTTTTCTTTGAGTTGCTTCCAAATGTGATTCTTTCTCGTTGATTGTGCTTCTAATTGTGCTTACATTTTTTATTGTGCATTGAATTGTGCTTCCCTTTAATTAATTGTGGATCTTTAAGTCTGTACTCAGGACATGATTGGACTCATCGTTCGGAGATGTCTGGTCTAAACGCCTGTCGTTAGAGATTTTCTGTTTAAAAATGTTTTTCGAGTATCATCGAAAAATACCTCTTGGTTCGAAGATGCTTGGACTAAACGCCTAACATTAAACAATACCTGATTGCAACATATTCCGAGTATCGAAAAATTAGACTTCCTTGTTAGGCATCGCGTCAACATATTTAATTAGACGGTATCTTGTCCAGAGTTGTTTTTTGTAGAGAGAATGATCAATAAACTCCACGAAAAGTAATGGGAAACAGAATTTAAATTTAATTTAAGCTATAGTTACCCTTACAGTGGTCGAGAATCAAACCAAGGACTGAAATTTATCGCGTGAATGATTTTTTAATAAGGAATTTTTTTGATGAATTTTGGATTTTTTTCAAAATTTCTAGGTCAATAAATACAAATTTCCAAGAAGGCAGTCATATCGGCTTAATGGAGGCTGGCATACGAGGAATTTAAGCTGCTTTTAGGATTTTGAACATGATTTACTAAATAAGTATTTTTTTTTCTAAAAAATGTTTATTAAATTAATCAAGTATCGAACCAAGGATGGATATCGATCGAATCAATCAGTATATAAATTGTAGATTTTTGATGAATTTTGGAATTTTCCCCCAATTTCCAGCTAAATAATTACGAATGTCCAAGATGATGGTTAATATGTCGTCATCGACTTATTAGAGGTTGGTGGTAGAATAATTTAAACTTATTTTAGGACTTTCAACCATATTTATGAAATTAATATTTTTTACGTTATATAATTCTATTTTCATCGATCAAGTATTGAACCCAGGACGGATATCTATCGAATCCACCATATTATTAATGAGTGATTTTTTGATGAATTTTTGTATGTTTTCCGAATTTATAGCTAAATAATTACGAATTTCCAAGATGGTGTTAAAATTTCAAGATGGCGGGCGCTACATTAATAATAAATAATTACTGCACTCTAAT
Source organism: Bacillus rossius redtenbacheri (assembly GCF_032445375.1). Lineage (NCBI taxonomy): Eukaryota > Metazoa > Arthropoda > Insecta > Phasmatodea > Bacillidae > Bacillus > Bacillus rossius. Next base: position 116,734,734 of record NC_086332.1, read on the forward strand.
GAATAAAAATTAAACTAAAATGGCGGTAGCGCATTCTAGCAAACGCAAACCAAGATGACAACCTCCAGTAGACAAAAAATAGATGGCGGGCATGGTATCATACTAGCTGGCGATATATGTATATTGGCATTAGTGATGGGAGGTCAGTCTGCCGGCAGCTTCAGTGAAGGAAGGATCTGTCGTCATTTTTGTATTTTTGCCCTCACCGGGTGCGAACCGAGGACTCCATGACGTGTGTGGTTTATTACAAATTTATTAAAATTTAATTAATCAAATTTTTATTATTTTTATTTTTTTCTCGATTTTATAGCTAATAAATTATGGATTTTCAAGATGGCGGTCGTGACATCATAATCTAAGATGATGGAGTGTTTTTATTAAAATTAATATTAATTAATTTTTTATAACTTTTATATATTTTTTTCGATATTCTAGCATGAAAATTATTTAATTTCAAAATGGCGGTCGTAACGAAAATTACAACGATCTAGAATCCAATCTGGCGGCCGTAACTAAACTGCAGCGATGATGTTATTTATACACATCCAAGATAGGCGGGTGTAACAAAATTCGCAATTTTTCCTAGAATCGAAGATGGTGACCGTAACAAAATGTGTAACGGTGTTTTTTTTAATAATATTATATTACAAATTTATTAAATATTTTTTATGAATTTTAAATCTTTTTTTCGAATTTCTGGCACAGAAAGTACGGACTTTCAAGATGGCGGCCGCAACGAAAATATAAATTTTAAGAATTAAAGATGGTAGGGGTGAAGAATTTTTTAAAATTTAATTTATTAAGAATTCTTTAAATATAGTAGGTATTAATAAAATATATGTTTATTCTTACCGGGAATCTAACCGAAGACAGAAATCGATTGAGTAACTGAACATTTGAAGTAAGCAGTTTTTAAAATATTTTTTTTTGGATATTTTTCATAATTTTTTGGTCAATAATTACAAATTTCAAGTTTATGGTCAAGGTGAAGGTGAAGGTCGTTACCCCGGTGGCTTAGGGACGGCTTGTCATCGGGGAATTTAAGCCATCTTGGGGAATTTTGGTTCTTTCGAAGGAAAAAGTCTTTTGAGGTTTGACGTAACTAATCCGAATTTTTGAATTTTTGAGGAATTGAAACGGGAATTTTCCCTTCGAAATAGGGAAATATCTAGGAATTTTAAGTCATTTTGAGTAATTTTTGAGTAATTTCTAGCCCAAGATGGCTGCCATGACGTCGCAATCTAAAATGGCGTTGACAATCCACAGCCGGAAGCCAGGTCCAGCGGGAACATTTTTATACTACTGTCAAGAAAAAATGGTAGGATTAAAGGCTTAAGTCAAGCAGTGGCGTAGCGTGCCATCTCGGCGCCTGGGGCGGGAAACCCATTTTGCCGCCCCCATTCTATAGGTGCTTAATTAAAATTAAATTTCACATACAATGAGGTACCTTTTATTGAAGTTAAAATAGGATGAGCGGTTTTACAAGCGGGTTCTACGGGCCTTATGAGCAGCGAAGTCAGAAATAACTTTGTCAAAATCAATATTAGCAGCCAATTCTTGTTCAATCGACAATATAGTCAAGTTTGATAGTCTAGCGGAGTTATGTTCTTATATATTTTTAATGCCTTTTTGGTAATTATATTTAATTTTCGGAGCTCCGAAGTATATAATCAAATTATAATTTTTCGGGGGAATTGTTAAAGTATTTTTTTAGTATTATTATATAGCTATTTTTTATAAGTAGTAATAGGTTATGTATTTTATGATGGATGCACCGATTTGTGATGAAACGATTTTATGATATATATATATATATATATATATATATATATATATATATATATATATTAAATGTTGTCATATAAATTTTGTGTCTTTTTAACTTGCTGCCTCCTCTCACTGTTCGCAACCTTATTAGTATTTTTTAAGCCTGCTATTAGTTTGGGTTTTAATATTTTTTTGGGTTTACCTGCGCTCGCGGTACGGGGAAATATATGAGTTTTACTGTGTCCCGGTTTGCGGAAGTTGTTTGGTTTGCCCTGGGTTAAGGTCAAACTTTACAGTACAATGCGTAGTACTAAATTCAATGAGTGCGAAAGAGAGGCATCGACACGGGCCGACGCGTGAAACAAAAGATTTTGTATGAGTAATTAACATAATAAGGAGTGCCGCTCAACTCGGCACGCGCGCGCCGGGCGGCGCGGCGTGATGCGATGTTGCTGTTCGTATGTAAACAAACAAACGTTATAAAGAGCTCTGTCAGTGATTTCGCAGTTTTTCTTTTAAATAAATATTAAAAAATAGTTGGTGCGCAAAATTTTAGATAAAAATGGAACATTATAGTGTGTCTGACACATGTAATGAATGAATCATAGATCAGATCTCAACCCGCTTCACCGGCGACCCGCCCCCGCGGGCTGCCGCCCGGGGCGGGCCGCCCCCTCCGCCCCACCCACGCTACGCCACTGAAGTCAAGATGGCACCCTTAACGACAAGTGCAATGGTAACGTCATAATTCAAGGGGGCCGCCTTGAAGACAGAATCCACGATGACCAGAGTACACACAGCTACCGAACTATGAACCAGTCCTCGGACATACTTATCTATACTACTTGAGGAGTAGTTCTAAAAACTTGCAAATGCATTACAGTTTATAATTATGAAGGGCTCTTTGTTTGAAAAGGACTTCGCAAACACGTGATGAAGCTTGATACACGCAATTCAGATTCTAAACTACAAACAATACCGTCTGATGATTGTAATGATACATCTCTGAATAGATTACTATTATGGTTTTTATTTGTCTGTTTTTTTTCTTCTCTGCCCTGTTTCTACTGAGTCGTCGTCGTCAGCCTCGTGTGTGTTCGTCTGAGCTGTGCTATGTTTTGTGACTAATTCCTTCCTCGGAATTCTCTGTTCTGTCAATTCATTTAACTTTTGACATCGGCTGATTTTTGGCTTGTTTTTTCCGTGTGTTTGTGTAGTCCTTTCTAGTGGTTTCTCTGCGATATACAATGAATGGTAGCAATGGCGTATGTCCATAAACAAGTATTATATCAATCTTCCCCGTTGCATGAGTCATTCAAGGAAGGTACCTACGTACTGTAGTATTCGTCATTTTTCAAATGTTTCTAATTAGGTACTCCATCCATTTTGGTAATGGGGCTCGCATTTACTAGGCGTGTTTTCCTCCAAACAGTGCAAGGAGTCAGAGGGGTGGGGAAAGGGAGGGGGGGGGGGCAGCTGGGAGGATATCCTCCGGCGGACGGAACTGCGGTTCTCGCTGTTATCACCCGCCGACTTGGGCTGCCCCTGCCCCCCCGCTAGGTTCCGGCCGAGTCGCGGAGGCGACTAGCATTCGGGAGCCGCCGGATAACAATCCTGCCCGGAGGCGGGCGTGGAGTCCAGGGCCGGCTCCAATCAAGGGCTATCGTACAAATATTATGCATTATGTAACTTGAATAGTTTCAAACAACTTTTGACGAAATAAAATGTAAACACATGAATTTAAGTTATATTAAGTATACTCTAAAAAAAGGTAAAATTAGATTTGGGAGAGGAAATAACTGCCCCTCCTCAACAAGCTATCGAGTCACTGCTCAGCGAAACAAACCCTAGTTGTTGAACTTAGTCGCTAGGAAGAACCGTAAAAATGCCACCATGAAGTGAGTACTTTTAAAAAAAGATGTTATCATCAGCAAGGATATTAAACTAAAACGTTTTAGTGTGCATTTTTTTTTTAGGTCGGACAGAGTTATTTACTAAATTATTAACTGCAAAAATTTGGTTCCATTTTTGAAGTGAAACTTCTTTGCTGAGGGGCCTACAATTTTCGAGCGATACAAACATTCCGGTCCCACGAGGGGAATAGTTAGGTACGTGGTGGGGGAACCGGCAGAGCAGGAGAGTGCATCAGCGGCAACGCCACTCCAACACATTCGCTAGCGGTCGAATGGGAAAACGGAAAAAGAGGGAAGGGGGATTGGTACGTAGTGTAGCATGCTGCATGCTAGTTGTAACAGCTGGAAGAGGAGACAGCAGGGTAGAGGTATAAATGACGCAGCAGTGATGCTACGGAATACTTGTAAAGGTACTATTTCGCTGGAACTGCCGACCGCGACGGTCGGCAGTAACTGCGAACCGCCGCGGTCGGCAGTTACTGCTGGGGCATTTCGCTCAAACTGCCCACCGCTACTGCCAGTGTGTGTTAAGCTCTGAAATTGTGTAGTACGAATGCCAATCGAGACATGGATACAGAGATGTTTGCTGCGTTTATGATTGAGGAGGAAGAGGAAGAAGCTGAATTGATGAGCCTGTTGGCTTTGAATATATATACTGTATAGAAGTCGCCAGCCCAGGTTAAAATTTCTAATACTGTTTTGAGGTAGTTGGTTCATTCACCGCCGCAATCGCCACCATCTCTAGGGCATCGACTTGTGGTGGTCCCTAGCGGACAAGTGTCGAACTCTTCAAACACCCCTTCCCCCTCCCGCTGAACGACCTTCAGCTGCAGTGAATGATAGATGAGGGGTGCGGGGAATGACAGCGGGCGACAGTGCTGCGCTCTAACGTGTACATAACAACTAAGACGATACAGGGCGTTACGGCAGCGCACTGCAGCGGTGAAGTTCCCAAGCTGCTCTTCATACGCATCTGAAAAACGTAGAGTAAATCCTATCCACTCGCGACTTCTATACAGTATATATATTCAAAGCTGTTGGTGAGAAGAGAAACAAATAAACTGTACAAATGTAGGAAAAGTGAGGGACATTTTATAACAATCATACAAACCCATTTCGATAATGACGAATAAATGTTCAGAAATTTCTTTGGACTTAATACACAACATTTTGATTTTGTTCTTAGTTTAGTTGGTGACGAATTGTTAAGAAGACCTACTAATGCAATGCAAGAGCCGATTAGTGCAAAGGAAATATTAGCAATTACATTGAGGTACGTACATTTATTAGGTAGATCATGTGATTTGGTTGAAAATATATGCCAGTGACACAAAATGTTTTAATTTGAATCTAAAAACTGACAATGAAAAATAATAACTTACATCCATACAAACGTTTTGCCACTTTAACAATGCATGCGCATATGAAACATTATAATTGATACATTATTGAAAACTATCTTGAAGGACGTTAGCAAATACAGTATTTGTATTATCGTTGCATGTATTAGCATTCTGAGGAAGATGTGCGGTCACATATGTAGCAGATGAGCTTGGAGCTGAGGTAAGGTAGGGAAGAGTGGACATTGTCGCAGATGGCATTTCACTTGTCTCGTAACTAGCATGCGCTTCGAGTCGTGTAACAGTACTTAAAATGTCAATTTTCGCCTGGGAAATGAGATGTCTTGGTAGGTTTGTCACTGACAAAGCAATACTTTTCATGAAGCAATCAAAGTCATCATCATTTTTTTGAGTAGCTATGTGTTCAAGTAATGCTAAACGCCTCTTGCTCATTTCCTCAATGCCCTGCATGCGAGATCTTTTAGATGACGCCGATCTACCTATGCGTGTGGACTGGAGACTGGATTTATCACTTGCAGGAGTGAGTGTATTCTGGCTGCTCGATTCATGTGTAGCGTCTTCGATTTCGTCCGAGGTTGCTCCAAACGAAGAACTGTCACCGTCGTTATCTGATGTGTCGCCGACATTGGTAAATTCCTGAGGCGAAATGTTGCAAAAGGTCTCTCTGAGCTCCCGGCGTACGCTGTTTAAAAATGCCAGTCTGCCAAATAGTGCCCACTTGTTAACCGAGGCCGGTGCTGCAGAGCCTGTTGATGATTTGTTCATCTTTAATATTTTGAAGAAGTTGTCTTGTATATCCGTCCACCGTATTTTACACATTTCAGCTGAAACAAAAACCCTTTTATAAACACACAATAATCATTTTTGGGTTCACAAAATTAACACACACCACACTGAAACCAGTATAGAAAACTCAAACATTTTTATTACAATTGTCACGTGTACAAAATTACTTACATTTTTCAGGTTAGACTATTGGGCTATTGAACGTACAAAATATAGATTAAGCAAACGAAAACATTCAATAATATATAATGAATTTCAACTGCAATATTTTAAGCCCTTTAGTGTTCTCTGTAAATAAAGTTTCTTTACATTAAAATTAAATAGATAACATTTATGATAGTTAATAAAATAAAGGCCATTTCACTGTAAATGTTTACTAAACATAATAATTGTTTGTTTACATAAAAAACTATAGTTCATTAGTATGCTGCTTCATCAAACATTGTGATTTTACTTTTTTTTCTTGTGACAGATACTTGGCCACAGGAGAAAGCTTTACGTCCCTTTCGGCATGCTGAATCGACAAGATAACACTTTATAATCACGAATAGGCACGCGCAAAAGCCTCCTCACCGCGGCGGTTGACCGGACAGACTGCTACTCGAGCAGTCGAGTCTCGGCAGTTGACGGCCAGCCGACGTGACGTCACAGCCGCGAGCGGCGCAACCGTTCCTGCGAAATGACTCTCACCAGATAACAGGGGAAGTCGCAACTGCCGACCGCTGCTGCCAACCGCCGCGGTCGGCAGTTCCAGCGAAATAGTACCTTAACGCTGCTTGAATCTGACCACTCAGTTTTCGTGACGGTTAACGATTGACTGTACCATATTTATTTAATTTAAAGTATATCGAAAAAAAAAGCTTTTTTATTTTTTTATTTCAGACCATACCCGCATCCTTACTATTTACAAATATTGTATCTTATTCAATCAAATATACTAATAAATTATCTCTATCTATACCTAATAAGCAAGAAGTATCACTTCTGTCGCACGCTGACACCACGCATACGGTGGAAACAGCCGCGGCAGGCGTCACCCACCACACTGTCTTCGCTGCGCTTCTGACTGCGCAGCCATGGCTGCCTTCTTCAGCAGTAGTCGTGATCTGCGTCATCACGCGTTACTGCTTGTACCCACCTCCTCCGCTGCGCTTCAGACTGCACAGCCGTGGCTGCCTTCTTCAGCAGTAGTCGTGATCTGCGTCATCACGCGTTACTGCTTGTACCCACCTACTCCGCTGCGCTTCAGACTGCACAGCCGTGGCTGCCTTCTTCAGCAGTAGTCGTGATCTGCGTCATCACGCGTTACTGCTTGTACCCACCTCCTTCGCTGCGCTTCTGACTGCACAGCCGTGGCTGCCTTCTTCAGCAGTAGTCGTGATCTGCGTCATCACGCGTTACTGCTTGTACCCACCTACTCCGCTGCGCTTCAGACTGCACAGCCGTGGCTGCCTTCTTCAGCAGTAGTCGTGATCTGCGTCATCACGCGTTACTGCTTGTACCCACCTCCTCCGCTGCGCTTCAGACTGCACAGCCGTGGCTGCCTTCTTCAGCAGTAGTCGTGATCTGCGTCATCACGCGTTACTGCTTGTACCCACCTACTCCGCTGCGCTTCAGACTGCACAGCCATGGCTGCCTTCTTCAGCAGTAGTCGTAATCTGCGTCATCGCGCGTTACTGCTTGTACCCACCTCCTCCGCTGCGCTTCAGACTGCACAGCCGTGGCTGCCTTCTTCAGCAGTAGTCGTGGTTTGCGTCAGCGCGTGTTACTGCTTGTACCCACCTCCTTCGCTATGCTTCTGACTGCACAGCCGTGGCTGCCTTCTTCAGCAGTAGTCGTGGTTTGCGTCAGCGCGCGTTACTGCTTGTACCCACCTCCTTCGCTATGCTTCTGTTTGCACAGCCGTGGCTGCCTTCTTCAGCAGTAGTCGTGGTTTGCGTCAGCGCACGTTACTGCTTGTACCCACCTCCTTCGCTATGCTTCTGACTGCACAGCCATGGCTGCCTTCTTCAGCAGTAGTCGTGATCTGCGTCATCGCGCGTTACTGCTTGTACCCACCTCCTTCGCTATGCTTCTGTTTGCACAGCCGTGGCTGCCTTCTTCAGCAGTAGTCGTGGTTTGCGTCAGCGCACGTTACTGCTTGTACCCACCTCCTTCGCTATGCTTCTGACTGCACAGCCATGGCTGCCTTCTTCAGCAGTAGTCGTGATCTGCGTCATCGTGCGTTACTGCTTGCACCCACCTCCTCCGCTGCGCTTCAGACTGCACAGCCGTGGCTGCCTTCTTCAGCAGTAGTCGTGAACTGCGTCATCGCGCGTTACTGCTTGAACCCACCTCCTCCGCTCTGCTTCTGACTGCACAGCCATGGCTGCCTTCTTCAGCAGTAGTCGTGAACTGCGTCATCGCGCGTTACTGCTTGCACCCACCTCCTCCGCTGCGCTTAAGACTGCACAGCCGTGGCTGCCTTCTTCAGCAGTAGTCTTGATATGCGTCATCGCGCCTACCTTCTTGCACCCACCTCCTCCGCTGCGCTTAAGACTGCACAGCCGTGGCTGCCTTCTTCAGCAGTAGTCGTGGTTTGCGTCAGCGCGCGTTACTGCTTGTACCCACCTCCTTCGCTATGCTTCTGTTTGCACAGCCGTGGCTGCCTTCTTCAGCAGTAGTCGTGGTTTGCGTCAGCGCACGTTACTGCTTGTACCCACCTCCTTCGCTATGCTTCTGACTGCAAAGCCATGGCTGCCTTCTTCAGCAGTAGTCGTGATCTGCGTCATCGCGCGTTACTGCTTGTACCCACCTCCTTCGCTATGCTTCTGTTTGCACAGCCGTGGCTGCCTTCTTCAGCAGTAGTCGTGGTTTGCGTCAGCGCACGTTACTGCTTGTACCCACCTCCTTCGCTATGCTTCTGACTGCACAGCCATGGCTGCCTTCTTCAGCAGTAGTCGTGATCTGCGTCATCGCGCGTTACTGCTTGCACCCACCTCCTCCGCTGCGCTTCAGACTGCACAGCCGTGGCTGCCTTCTTCAGCAGTAGTCGTGGTTTGAGTCAGCGCGCGTTACTGCTTGAACCCACCTCCTTCGCTCTGCTTCTGACTGCACAGCCATGGCTGCCTTCTTCAGCAGTAGTCGTGAACTGCGTCATCGCGCGTTACTGCTTGCACCCACCTCCTCCGCTGCGCTTCAGACTGCACAGCCGTGGCTGCCTTCTTCAGCAGTAGTCGTGGTTTGAGTCAGCGCGCGTTACTGCTTGTACCCACCTCCTTCGCTATGCTTCTGACTGCACAGCCGTGGCTGCCTTCTTCAGCAGTAGTCGTGGTTTGCGTCAGCGCGTGTTACTGCTTGTACCCAACTCCTTCGATATGCTTCTGACTGCACAGCCATGGCTGCCTTCTTCAGCAGTAGTCGTGATCTGCGTCATCGCGCGTTACTGCTTGTACCCACCTCCTCCGCTGCGCTTAAGACTGCACAGCCGTGGCTGCCTTCTTCAGCAGTAGTCGTGATCTGCGTCATCGCGCGTTACTGCTTGTACCCACCTCCTTCGCTATGCTTCTGTTTGCACAGCCGTGGCTGCCTTCTTCAGCAGTAATCGTGGTTTGCGTCAGCGCACGTTACTGCTTGTACCCACCTCCTTCGCTATGCTTCTGACTGCACAGCCATGGCTGCCTTCTTCAGCAGTAGTCGTGATCTGCGTCATCGCGCGTTACTGCTTGTACCCACCTCCTTCGCTATGCTTCTGTTTGCACAGCCGTGGCTGCCTTCTTCAGCAGTAGTCGTGGTTTGCGTCAGCGCACGTTACTGCTTGTACCCACCTCCTTCGCTATGCTTCTGACTGCACAGCCATGGCTGCCTTCTTCAGCAGTAGTCGTGATCTGCGTCATCGCGCGTTACTGCTTGCACCCACCTCCTCCGCTGCGCTTCAGACTGCACAGCCGTGGCTGCCTTCTTCAGCAGTAGTCGTGGTTTGAGTCAGCGCGCGTTACTGCTTGAACCCACCTCCTTCGCTCTGCTTCTGACTGCACAGCCATGGCTGCCTTCTTCAGCAGTAGTCGTGAACTGCGTCATCGCGCGTTACTGCTTGTACCCACCTCATTCGCTATGCTTCTGTTTGCACAGCCGTGGCTGCCTTCTTCAGCAGTAGTCGTGGTTTGCGTCAGCGCATGTTACTGCTTGTACCCACCTCCTTCGCTATGCTTCTGACTGCACAGCCATGGCTGCCTTCTTCAGCAGTAGTCGTGATCTGCGTCATCGCGCGTTACTGCTTGTACCCACCTCCTTCGCTATGCTTCTGTTTGCACAGCCGTGGCTGCCTTCTTCAGCAGTAGTCGTGGTTTGCGTCAGCGCACGTTACTGCTTGTACCCACCTCCTTCGCTATGCTTCTGACTGCACAGCCATGGCTGCCTTCTTCAGCAGTAGTCGTGATCTGCGTCATCGCGCGTTACTGCTTGCACCCACCTCCTCCGCTGCGCTTCAGACTGCACAGCCGTGGCTGCCTTCTTCAGCAGTAGTCGTGGTTTGAGTCAGCGCGCGTTACTGCTTGAACCCACCTCCTTCGCTCTGCTTCTGACTGCACAGCCATTGCTGCCTTCTTCAGCAGTAGTCGTGAACTGCGTCATCGCGCGTTACTGCTTGCACCCACCTCCTCCGCTGCGCTTCAGACTGCACAGCCGTGGCTGCCTTCTTCAGCAGTAGTCGTGGTTTGAGTCAGCGCGCGTTACTGCTTGTACCCACCTCCTTCGCTATGCTTCTGACTGCACAGCCGTGGCTGCCTTCTTCAGCAGTAGTGGTGGTTTGCGTCATCGCGCGTTACTGCTTGTACCCACCTCCTTCGCTATGCTTCTGACTGCACAGCCATGGCTGCCTTCTTCAGCAGTAGTCGTGAACTGCGTCATCGCGCGTTACTGCTTGCACCCACCTCCTCCGCTGCGCTTCAGACTGCACAGCCGTGGCTGCCTTCTTCAGCAGTAGTCGTGGTTTGCGTCAGCGCACGTTACTGCTTGTACCCACCTCCTTCGCTATGCTTCTGACTGCACAGCCATGGCTGCCTTCTTCAGCAGTAGTCGTGATCTGCGTCATCGTGCGTTACTGCTTGCACCCACCTCCTCCGCTGCGCTTCAGACTGCACAGCCGTGGCTGCCTTCTTCAGCAGTAGTCGTGAACTGCGTCATCGCGCGTTACTGCTTGAACCCACCTCCTCCGCTCTGCTTCTGACTGCACAGCCATGGCTGCCTTCTTCAGCAGTAGTCGTGAACTGCGTCATCGCGCGTTACTGCTTGCACCCACCTCCTCCGCTGCGCTTAAGACTGCACAGCCGTGGCTGCCTTCTTCAGCAGTAGTCGTGATCTGCGTCATCGCGCCTACCTTCTTGCACCCACCTCCTCCGCTGCGCTTAAGACTGCACAGCCGTGGCTGCCTTCTTCAGCAGTAGTCGTGGTTTGCGTCAGCGCGCGTTACTGCTTGTACCCACCTCCTTCGCTATGCTTCTGTTTGCACAGCCGTGGCTGCCTTCTTCAGCAGTAGTCGTGGTTTGCGTCAGCGCACGTTACTGCTTGTACCCACCTCCTTCGCTATGCTTCTGACTGCACAGCCATGGCTGCCTTCTTCAGCAGTAGTCGTGATCTGCGTCATCGCGCGTTACTGCTTGTACCCACCTCCTTCGCTATGCTTCTGTTTGCACAGCCGTGGCTGCCTTCTTCAGCAGTAGTCGTGGTTTGCGTCAGCGCACGTTACTGCTTGTACCCACCTCCTTCGCTATGCTTCTGACTGCACAGCCATGGCTGCCTTCTTCAGCAGTAGTCGTGATCTGCGTCATCGCGCGTTACTGCTTGCACCCACCTCCTCCGCTGCGCTTCAGACTGCACAGCCGTGGCTGCCTTCTTCAGCAGTAGTCGTGGTTTGAGTCAGCGCGCGTTACTGCTTGAACCCACCTCCTTCGCTCTGCTTCTGACTGCACAGCCATGGCTGCCTTCTTCAGCAGTAGTCGTGAACTGCGTCATCGCGCGTTACTGCTTGCACCCACCTCCTCCGCTGCGCTTCAGACTGCACAGCCGTGGCTGCCTTCTTCAGCAGTAGTCGTGGTTTGAGTCAGCGCGCGTTACTGCTTGTACCCACCTCCTTCGCTATGCTTCTGACTGCACAGCCGTGGCTGCCTTCTTCAGCAGTAGTCGTGGTTTGCGTCAGCGCGTGTTACTGCTTGTACCCACCTCCTTCGATATGCTTCTGACTGCACAGCCATGGCTGCCTTCTTCAGCAGTAGTCGTGATCTGCGTCATCGCGCGTTACTGCTTGTACCCACCTCCTCCGCTGCGCTTAAGACTGCACAGCCGTGGCTGCCTTCTTCAGCAGTAGTCGTGATCTGCGTCATCGCGCGTTACTGCTTGTACCCACCTCCTTCGCTATGCTTCTGTTTGCACAGCCGTGGCTGCCTTCTTCAGCAGTAATCGTGGTTTGCGTCAGCGCACGTTACTGCTTGTACCCACCTCCTTCGCTATGCTTCTGACTGCACAGCCATGGCTGCCTTCTTCAGCAGTAGTCGTGATCTGCGTCATCGCGCGTTACTGCTTGTACCCACCTCCTTCGCTATGCTTCTGTTTGCACAGCCGTGGCTGCCTTCTTCAGCAGTAGTCGTGGTTTGCGTCAGCGCACGTTACTGCTTGTACCCACCTCCTTCGCTATGCTTCTGACTGCACAGCCATGGCTGCCTTCTTCAGCAGTAGTCGTGATCTGCGTCATCGCGCGTTACTGCTTGCACCCACCTCCTCCGCTGCGCTTCAGACTGCACAGCCGTGGCTGCCTTCTTCAGCAGTAGTCGTGGTTTGAGTCAGCGCGCGTTACTGCTTGAACCCACCTCCTTCGCTCTGCTTCTGACTGCACAGCCATGGCTGCCTTCTTCAGCAGTAGTCGTGAACTGCGTCATCGCGCGTTACTGCTTGCACCCACCTCCTCCGCTGCGCTTAAGACTGCACAGCCGTGGCTGCCTTCTTCAGCAGTAGTCGTGATCTGCGTCATCGCGCCTACCTTCTTGCACCCACCTCCTCCGCTGCGCTTAAGACTGCACAGCCGTGGCTGCCTTCTTCAGCAGTAGTCGTGGTTTGCGTCAGCGCGCGTTACTGCTTGTACCCACCTCCTTCGCTATGCTTCTGTTTGCACAGCCGTGGCTGCCTTCTTCAGCAGTAGTCGTGGTTTGCGTCAGCGCATGTTACTGCTTGTACCCACCTCCTTCGCTATGCTTCTGACTGCACAGCCATGGCTGCCTTCTTCAGCAGTAGTCGTGATCTGCGTCATCGCGCGTTACTGCTTGTACCCACCTCCTTCGCTATGCTTCTGTTTGCACAGCCGTGGCTGCCTTCTTCAGCAGTAGTCGTGGTTTGCGTCAGCGCACGTTACTGCTTGTACCCACCTCCTTCGCTATGCTTCTGACTGCACAGCCATGGCTGCCTTCTTCAGCAGTAGTCGTGATCTGCGTCATCGCGCGTTACTGCTTGCACCCACCTCCTCCGCTGCGCTTCAGACTGCACAGCCGTGGCTGCCTTCTTCAGCAGTAGTCGTGGTTTGAGTCAGCGCGCGTTACTGCTTGAACCCACCTCCTTCGCTCTGCTTCTGACTGCACAGCCATGGCTGCCTTCTTCAGCAGTAGTCGTGAACTGCGTCATCGCGCGTTACTGCTTGCACCCACCTCCTCCGCTGCGCTTCAGACTGCACAGCCGTGGCTGCCTTCTTCAGCAGTAGTCGTGGTTTGAGTCAGCGCGCGTTACTGCTTGTACCCACCTCCTTCGCTATGCTTCTGACTGCACAGCCGTGGCTGCCTTCTTCAGCAGTAGTCGTGGTTTGCGTCATCGCGCGTTACTGCTTGTACCCACCTCCTTCGCTATGCTTCTGACTGCACAGCCATGGCTGCCTTCTTCAGCAGTAGTCGTGAACTGCGTCATCGCGCGTTACTGCTTGCACCCACCTCCTCCGCTGCGCTTCAGACTGCACAGCCGTGGCTGCCTTCTTCAGCAGTAGTCGTGGTTTGCGTCAGCGCGCGTTACTGCTTGTACCCACCTCCTTCGCTATGCTTCTGACTGCACAGCCGTGGCTGCCTTCTTCAGCAGTAGTCGTGGTTTGCAGCGCGCGTTACTGCTTGTACCCACCTCCTTCGCTATGCTTCTGACCGCACAGCCATGGCTGCGTTCTTCAGCAGTAGTCGTGATCTGTGTCATCGCGCGTTACTGCTTGTACCCACCTCCTCCGCTGCGCTTCAGACTGCACAGCCGTGGCTGCCTTCTTCAGCAGTAGTCGTGGTTTGCGTCAGCGCGCGTTACTGCTTGTACCCACCTCCTTCGCTATGATTCTGACTGCACAGCCGTGGCTGCCTTCTTCAGCAGTAGTCGTGGTTTGCGTCAGCGCGCGTTACTGCTTGTACCTTACTGCTTGTAACCGCTTGTAACGACCTCCTTCGATGCGCCTTTGACGTGACCATTACCTTTTCATATGTATGCCCATTATCTTCCCTTGTGTAGTTCTGAGTTTGAATGATTAATGTCATAAGGTAGATGAATGGTCTTTCCTTTTTTGATGGTATCGTGTTTATATGCAATGAAATATGAAATACACATTTTATTGTTTAATATATCTTCAAACGACCACCTCTATGTGGCTTTGTCACGATGAAGAGTTGCAAGTCAAGTGAAAGTGTTTATTTAATCAATAAACAGCAAGGAAGATTATTGATTCACCAGAGACACTTAGTGCGATTAACTATACTAAAATAAATAAAATTTTAAATTAATATTTCGTGTGTATTAAATTAAAATGTTTGTTATATTCAAAAATTGTCAATGGTTACCTTAGGCGCCTAACAGGTAACTAAAATTACGCAAGGAATTAAATATTGAATTAAAATTTAATAATATGATTTTTGAAGATACACTTCTTTGGGCGCGTTATGTAAAAAAAGATGGGAATGAATTATTACGATTCGCGCTCAGCATGAAACGAATAATTGATGAGATGAAAAAACACTACATTTATGTGAATATATATAATTGGGCATCTGGGCCGAGGCTTCAAGGCTGAGGTGCGGAGGTACCAACCACCATCTTGGATTGTGACGTTACGGCGGACATCTTGGACTCAAAATTCCTCAAAAATGACTCAAAATGGCTTACAATTACTAGAAGTACCTATGTCTATTTAAAAAGAAAAATTCCCGTTTTGAGGGAAAATTTCCCGTTTGATTCCTCGAAAAATTCAAAAAAGTAGTCGTGTATATTAAATTAAGATGGATTAAGAGTCCTAAGAGAAATTCTTAAGTCACCAAGGTCAGAACCTTGACCTTGACCTTTAAAATCAAATTCTTTAATTTTGAACAAAAATATCCGAGGAAATTCAAAAACATATAAAATAAATGCCTACTTCAATGTTTAGTTACTTAATCTAATTCGGTCATTCGTTCGATTTCCGTCAAGAGTAATCATGTAATTTATTAATAAAAATGTAAAAATTATAATTAAACTTTAAAAAATTAATAAAAATTTATTACGTTACGTTCAGACATCTTGAATTATGTAGTAACCGCAGCAATCATCGTTAC
Source organism: Bacillus rossius redtenbacheri (assembly GCF_032445375.1). Lineage (NCBI taxonomy): Eukaryota > Metazoa > Arthropoda > Insecta > Phasmatodea > Bacillidae > Bacillus > Bacillus rossius. The sequence continues at coordinate 116,750,130 of NC_086332.1, forward strand.
GGCCGCTATCTTGAAAATCCGTAAATATTTTAAGTTAAAATTGGAGCAATTTTTACATTTATAAAATAATTTATTTAATACAAATTTAAATATAAAATACCCGCCATTTGGGATTATGAAGTCAAGGCCTACATATTGAAAATCCGTATTTTATCAGAAAAATGTGGAAAAAATTTAAAATTTATAAAAATTAAATCAATAAAATTTCAATAAATAATTATTTTAAAAAACGCACTTACATCATGGAGTCCTTGGTTCGAACCAGATAATGACAAAATAAAAAAAAACAGCGACGGATACGTCCTCCAGGGAAGCCACCAACAGACTGACCTCACACCACTAATGCCAGTGTGTGTGTGTGTGTGTGTGTGTGTGTGTGTATATATATATATATATGTGTTAATTTTTTTTTGTATCGACCAAGGAAGGATATCGATCAAATAAAATAGTAAATTAATGAGTGATTATTTATTTATGATTTTTGAAATCTTCCCCGATTTTCTAAGTATATCGTTTCGAATATATATATACACACACACACACACATATATATATATATACATATATATATATATATATATACATATATATTCGAAACGATATACTTAGAAAATCGGGGAAGATTTCAAAAATCATAAATAAATAATCACTCATTAATTTACTATTTTATTTGATCGATATCCCTCCTTGGTCGATACAAAAAAAAATTAATTAATTATCACATCCATTTAACAAAAAAGTGACAGATTATTTGTTAGTGATGTAAATATTGGCAATTAATATAACTGTGTAGTAAAATCATTAATTGGGCTATTTATTTACGAACCCAGTAGTGTTTCCCAAGACAATTATTATAGTTTTAATAATTGGTAACACTATTATATATTACTAACAGCTTATTTTTTATTTGACACAGACGACTGCAACTGTCATAATAATCACGCCAGCTCACGATCGTTGATATCAAGTGTCGGTCATGTGATCTGTCAAGCGGCCTAGTCGCAACAGCATTTGCACCGTAAGCCGCGGCCTGTCTTTGCAAAACACAAGATAGCGGGGTCTGGTCCTTATTTCCCAAAACGCCCCCTCTCTCTCTATCTCTCTCTCTGCCAATGACACAACACACAAATTAAAACTATTCAAGTCCATGTGAGTAATCCTTTAGCTGCCTTGCTTTGCTCCCGTTAGCTCTCACGAAATGACTGGATGGTTTGATAGTTTGATAGCGTTTATGGACCCCACAGAGCTTCAGAAGAAACCACGCGATTTGAAAACTGATCAAGATGTCAGAGTGGTGTCTGTTTACGAAAATCATTTTGAATGCGTTGTGAGTGGATGGGTAGTTAGTTCTTTTATTATATTTTGTTTTTGAGCTGTATTTCTAGGAGAGCGAAATGGGCTGGATCGCGTATTTTCATAATTATTTTTAGGAATGAAACTCCTTGTAAACATTCTTGAAACCACTTTAAAAACTTGCATTACGCTTTTATCTTCGTTTCTCAGTCATATGATATTATGGTCACCACACAAATTTCATAGTTGCCACATGCACGACGAGAACACTGCCTTGCGCTTAGAGGCGATAACGCGTTAGAAGCACCAGCGAGCGTCGCACTTATCATTCCGCCTCACTGACAGATAAACCCCTGGCAAGGCGGGCGGTTGTGCACAGAGGTTTAAGGTGACAGAACATTCAAGATTACAGTGGGCTCCGAAGCATTTTATTGTACTAACTCGGTGATTGTAACCGAGAGTCATGCCTTAGCAACCACGGCCCGGGGACCCGTGATGGAGTAACAATGAACTGTGGAGTAACGTCTCCTCGTCGGAGTCCATCGAAGGGCGAATCAGCAGAACGGAGCAGCGACGGAACGCCTGGGTGGTAGAAACTGGAGTACCTCAAGAAAACACCGGCGCTGCTCCATCTCACCTGGCGTCCTCCATGTCATTGCCAGTCACGTGGTCAGACATACGCAGCAAGGGTTCCATACTGACTACTAGGATAATTGATTCTCAATTGAAGATACGCACAACTTCAAAATGATTACATCTAAGAATCCCAGAAGGAAATTTATTTTACTGAAAACTGTCATTTTTTTCCCGTAAATTAGAACGATCCTAACTTAGAAATAAATACATTACAAATATTTATCTGAAACATTTCAAAACAATTATTATAACACTTAGTATAAGGGTGAATATTTTTTTTTGCTTAAATTACAGAAATCAGTCCACAAATTCATCCTACAAATAATCTTTAATCTTATTGAGCGTATTCAACATTTAAAATTTAACAGTAAAAATTTCATCACGAACTTCTTTTATTTTTCATGATATCGAATATATGCAGTACAACAATTTGTTGTGTCTATACAGTATGATGAACTCTGTGCTATATCTACAATTTCAATGTTAACTAGGGGTTTTCAAAATTATAATGCCAGCATTTTAATATATTTTTTAAGTTGTCATTATTTATTTTAATGACATTAAACGTATACATAAAGTATTAAAACATAGTGTGACTATTATAAAGTGTTATTTTGGAAACCTATGCGCGGTGTAAATTCTACGATATTCACGAAAGCACTATATACGGATAAATCACATGGGTCCGCCAGATTTTCGAGATTTCTAAGACTTTTATAGATTACAGCATCATTACACATTTCCGTTCCAATCGACTTCCCTTCCATTTGCAAAGGGGCGATCTCCCCGTTAACGTTTTCCCCTGTGGCAAATAACGAAAATAGTAGTATTCATTGTGTCACAGTTAGGTACGACGAGGCCGGGCCAGAGCCTGGGTAAATGACTGTGACGATCAAATAGACTACGAAAGAGTTTTCCAGAAGCATCGACCAGAAGTGGAAACCTCCGCCGAGAGAAAGAGAGAGGAAGAGACACCAGGCACGACAGATGGTTGGCTCAGATCAGTTGCTAATGCAGCCAGCACAGTCGACATGTGCGTCGTCGCCCACTGAGACATGATAGCCAGCGCCATACACCTCCATGTTCCACAGTGAGACTGTTCGTTTTTGGCGGAGGGGTGTAGGAGACGGGGTGACCCATATTTTATGGGGGGGGGGGGGGGGATTTAGGCAGGGTGTGCCGCGTGGTTTGGGCTACTTAATTGGGAGTCGGATTAGTGTGGTGATCGCAACGGGGAAGTTGATGGGATCTTTTTGTGGCGCGCCTAGACCACAGCCGGGATCAGCACAGGCCCCCGGGGAGGTCGTCCCAGTGGCGTCTCTCGTGGTGTTTGGTGTGGGTGCACAGTGGTGTGTGGGTGGCCAGCTGGGTCCTGGGAACATGTGTGACGGGCATGCTCGCCCCACCCGACTGCGACCCGCCCCGGAGCGCCAGCTCCTGCCCCTCTGGTCAGCGCGGCGCCAGCCGGGTGGTGACCGGCGAGCAAGCGCGGGCAGGCGGGGTCGCTGTGGCTTGTGGCGCGCGGCCAGGCTGCGCAGCTTTGGGAGCGCCTCTGCCGTCTGCTCCCTGGGTGCGAGGAGGGGGAGTCAGAGCAGTGGCACTCCCTGCTCTGGCTGGGCCGGGTGCCCGCCCTTGTTTGTTGTCTGGTGCTGGAGGGTGCTGCGGGCTGCCACCCCCTCCTCCAGAGGGTGTCCAGGGGGCTCGTGGCTCCTTGGTGTAGCATCTCTCTGTGGCAGGGTCACTGGTCTCCTGTAGCTGACCACCTCCTTCTGGTTGTAGTGCCCAGCTCCCGAACTAGTTCGCTTCTGTGGTCCTGGCCGCCGCACAGAAGCGGTTATTCTTAGTGAGGATTATTTGGACGATGAGGGGGCAGCGCGTAAGGCGATAGAGAGTCCTGTAACGGGTGTATAATATGTCTAGCCCTGTTGTGGTACGATAACTCACTTTTCGGCTACCTGTAGTGAGTGTATTATTCGTGTCGCTGCATAGCCCCACACCTCCGTGGCGTACAGAATGGCGGGAACGATTGTTGCTGGGTAGATTCGGATCTTGATTTTGTGTGGTAGTGTCCTACCCTTTAAGAGGAGGTTTAGTACTCCAACCATGTGCCTACATTAGCCTACTTTGTTGTTGATGTGGCGCTACGTGAGGCGCGCATATAGCTTTAGTCCTAGGTATTCAGCCGTTGGGCGAGGGGGGTTGGAGCGTTGAAGAGGTGAAGAGGTAATGGTGGCCGTGGCCTGCGCCTGGTGAACAGGCATCCTCCAGCTTTCCAGCCATTCTTCCAGCGCCCCAAGGTATAGTCACCGCACGGTAAGTTCGTACTTTTGGGAAGAACTGTTGAAAAATGGAACTAAGAATTTTGGTTTACTATTGTGCAATTTGTTGGACAAATAAATAAACAAAATAGGACGACATAATTTATCAAGCTATTACGTTTCCGTACGTGTGTATGAATACTGAAATAATTTGTATTTGTTAATTTTATATGTAAGTTTTTAAACACGCGTGGCAACGATATTTATCGGTATGTTGGCTACACACTTGAAGAAATAGTTACTTAGTATGTAATTTTGAACAGCTGAAATAACGATAAATAATGCTTAAAATGTTTCACATATGTTTACTTCCAGATCCTGGAGTAATATTGTTTAATATATACGAAAGTTAAGTTATTTTGCTTACAGATGACGTTGCAAGCTGTTGCGGATGAATCACCTACGTAACTGTGTGTCGGCCCGAGCCATGTTGAACGCTTGTTTGCTCAAAACGACTTCTGATTTTCCGAAAACATCCAGTGTATTTGTGTACTAATTAATTTTCTAATTTTAAAGGGTTGTCATAATTGTTACTTGTAGTGCACTTTTGCTTTTACAGTGTAACTTTGTGTTAGTTATTAAGGTTTGTTAGGTTATTAAAATGAATGTAAAGAAGGAGACAACCGGTCATCAGAGACAGCAAGATATTATCAACGTGGCACGAAGAGTTACGATGTTAATGAATACAGGTCAACTGGAACAGGGTGATGTCGCAGAAATGACAGCATTTCTTCTAGATCTGGGCGTCACGACCGTGAAAAAGTGAGTGACTAATTAACACGTTATGAAAGTATGTGCGTGAAAACGTTTCGTTAGGTTGGGGCGTGTTTGTAAAATAGTGTAAAAGTACCTTCCTCGCAGCTTTCTTGTTTTGAATGTCGGGCAAATTACAAACAGACACGTTCTTATATTTTCGGTTATATATTAGGTAATGTCCCACAAGCAAAACATATTAAATATAAGGGAATGTACACAGATACTAACCTAACATAACCTATCCACAACCAACATAATGTAACCTAACCCAACCCAAATGAGGTTTATTTACATGAAATTAGGTTTGGTAAATTTTGGTTAGGTTAGGAAACATAATTGTCAATAATTAGAATGCATTTTAAAAAACTTGAGTAGAAATTCAACTCTACGTAGGTTGTTGTCATGACTTTTTGTTAACACCTGTAACCATAAAAAGATACAGCATTTGAATATATGCTCAGGGTAAATGTGCTAATGTATGCTTTTTAATTACAGGTGTTCTGGATAACGTGTTTAGTGATATGTAATTTCTCTGCTGTGTTTATATGTGATTCTTAAACATTAGTTTCAATACAGGATATAACATAATATTGATGGTAGTGATAATTTATTGCTGAGTTTCGATTTATTTAATATATTTATTTTATTACAGATTCTTAAGTTAAGTTTTTTATGGAAACAATTTCTTTTCTGCATTGTACATACTTATATAGTTTTTATATGAGACAAACCACATATACACATAAAAATACACACTTACAGAAATGTTTAATGTATAACTTAGAATTTGAATTTAAAATTTATTCTGCTTGATAGAAAATAATGCCTCTAATTACAAAACACATGTTGGTTAGCCATAACCTTTAACCGATACTTGACTCGGTTCGTAGTGCCAGAAAAGTGTTACTAACTTGTTATTTTCTATTCACAAATGACCTCTCGATGTAATGGCAGTGATGTGCCTGGCACTCACGGCTTTAGGAAACTAACAGTTTACATAGCTACCTCATACTGAATAATTTCTTAAAGTTAAATTCTTCATAAATGATACTGACATAATTTTCATGCTTTCAACCATAGCACTTTGTGATATAATAATCTCGAAGCAGCAAAATTTATTTAGTAAAACTTAACATCAATTTTTATAGATATTATGTGAAGACACAGCACCACGCTGGGTTTAAACTCTAAACTATAAAAATTTGCTTAGATTTTTTTATATTTAATATTTGAATTATTAAACATGGTGTTATGACATTTTCTACTGACATTTAACCAATTATAAAAATTGCAGTGTAATTTTATTATCCATTAATTACATCCCTATTTGACAGTTACCCAACCGAAACATTGCCATGTGGGAGTCACATGGTTTTCCACATGGCAATGTTATTGTTGATATTTGGCCGAAGGATACATAGTCACCTTGAAAATAGATCCCAGCTTGAAGCAGGGCTTCCTAAAAGTATGAACTTACCGTGCGGCGACTATAGTCTTGGAGCCACCGCTGGAGCCCTGGCGTATATATGGCGGTGTCATCGACCAAGAGTTGCACTTGCAGGTCCGGCACCTGGGGCGGGTTGTAGAGGGCGCCCTGCACCTTGACCCGGGAGGCACGGCCGGCCAGGAAGCTGCCAGTCAGCTGGACGTGGCGCGGCGGGAAGTGGAACACTAGGCCGACGAGCCAGCCCTCTCAACCTGTGCTCCCTGTCGTCGAAGGCCTGGTTGGCGGCGTCTGAGTCTGGCTTGCGGGCGGGTCGTTGAGTGAGCTCGCAGAAGCCGAACTGGAGTGAGGGGATGGCGCCCAGTCCCTCTGCGTGCGTCCGGAGCCGGCCTAGGATTACTTTCTCCGTAATCTTCCTCAGGGCGCTAAGGATGCTTGGGCAGCCTGTTCCGGGGGAAAGTTGGGTCTTTCTCCGGCTTGGGCAGGGCGATGATGTGCGCTACCATCCAGGCTTCTGGGAAGACCCCTGTGCCCAGTACTGTGGAGAGGGTGCGTGCCAGGAAGCTGAGCGCTCGTTGGGAGAGCCACTTCAACATCGCGCAGCGTCAGTGGACATGAACGACTTGCGGGTCGCTGCCAGTGGCACGTGGCACAAGGACCACCGCCCGACACCGAACTTCAGGCTGTCAACGTTACGCAACGACGTGCGAAGTATACATGGGCGTGTGAATCAACGTAACCAGAGACCAGCGACGCAGCAGACACAGGTGCTACTCGCAGGCCACAGAACGAGTCGACCAGGCGGAGCGAGTAAGGTGATTTTCGTTGCGGAGCCCTTTTCAGCATCTACAGCTGCCGAAGGACGGACCCAGAGGACGAGTTCTGGGACAGCGTGAGGACGAGTGGCTCCAGACTCGCCCACGACCTTACACTGGAGGTCGAGCGAGTTCCCAGGTCCACCATCCTGGACGGGAGACTACCTGGAGTCCATGCCGGGGCGAGCGAGAGACGGCGAGCCGGGGTCCCGCTCGGAGTCCACACCGAAGGTGACGAGACCCTGAGCCGAGTATCACTCGGGCCCGAAATACCCTACAAGCGAGTAATTACTACAGTTCCGCGCCCGTGCTTCGGGCAGGTGTAACCTGCCATGAACTCGCCTAGTGATTGCACCAGAAACTTTCGTCAACGTTAACGCCAACCACTCTTACGTATCAAGAGCAGTGAATAGTGGACTGGGCAGGATGTAAATAACTTGTTTACAAATTTTACACATGTTAGTGCCAATCTGCCAGTATTATTTAGTTATTCGCCATTTTGAAGTATTTTCGGTATCCAAGTTAACGTTTTTGATAAACTTGTCGCCCAGTTATTTTGCTGTTTCTTTTGGATTTGCGGAGCGAGTATATTGTAGATTTAGTTAGTCCTCACACTAGATAATTCATGAAAATAGTGTTAAACAAAATGGTAATATTGAAACCGTTGTGTTAGAAAACACGTTGTGCTTTTTCACGTCCCTTCAGTCCTGAAGTCCTTGTTGGTCTACTCATAGTAGACCTAACACACTGAAGAAATTACTTCTACCATAAACAGTATACCCAGAGCTAAAATGTTTACACATAAAAATAAAACTTGAAATTATCGTTTCTTTGAAATACAGTAACAAACTTCTTTATTTAAAAAGTATGCACGCAGTAGTATAAGGAACTATAAAAACAGCCTGAAGGAGCCCTTGAGTGTAAACACGCGAGTCCCTGCTTCCAGGTTGACTTGCTACTGAAGCGTGCCTACTCGCCGGACGTCCTTCTTAAGGCAGACGCATGCTGGTAGTAAACGCGCACCAACGTGGCTAGTGACTGTGTCTATTCGCCCCTGAAACCAGGACGAAGGAGGCACGACACATCAGGGGTTCGAACCCCAGTTCGAGCGTTCATTACTCGAGGTTTCACTAGACAAGAACAGTTGGGAGTCAGCCAGATGACTCCAGACTGCGTTCCGCTCGCGTCTATGAAGAGGGCGAACATAACAAGCTGAAGTTAACAATCCTTGATGTGTAATCTCAAACTAATGGACGGTATGCATCATACAATTCTATCTCATACAATTCCGTTACTAGAATGCCTGGTACCTTATACATATTTAATTTCATTATCAAAAATTGCTGAAACCACCAAAATATACGAAAACATGGAATAGCAATCTAACGCATGGGTCAAAGAAGCGTGTACAATGAAAAATACTATAAATAAATCTTTTAACAAACACGTTACATGGAAGACGATAAGCTTGTGTCTGGTGAGTTAAGCATGCATCTAACAGTTGAGCTACAACTGTCATTAGCCTTAGTTCAGTAACAAGAATTCTAACGACAAAATTACACGCAATGAAGTTAACACCTATAACATGACTAGAAAAGGGTAGGTTCATACAAATAAATTACTTAAAATAAAGACCAAATTAAGTCATCATGTTGACATTGTCTCTGTGGACCCTACGCATACTACCAAGACCTAGGCAACGACTCAAATTTACGCAACAGATCAAGCAAAGTACACAACCTTCCAAATGAAAATATGAAAATAGTAATGTAAAAAACACTTAAAATATAAAATATATATAAATAGATAATCTTTGTTATTTTATTTATAATAGTACACAAACATGATATTTTTACAAAAAAAACACTTTTATACGGGCAGTTTCGTAAGTGGTAGATATATTTTGGCGCTGCTAGAGTGGGGAAACATATTGACAATGACAATCACGCGGGGGCGGGATGCGTATTGGTTGATTCAAGGTTACGTCGACTGCAAGCTTCGCCTCCAACGGACTTCTCTGCTGCCGACTTCTGTAAATTTGTATTACTGTGTTACTTACCAAAATGTTACTGATCACACAAGAGCAGATTAATCATTCTCTGATCTAATAATTTTGCTCAATTATTTCCAAGAAACTGTGCCCTGAATCTAAACCGGGACAATTTCAACAACCGGGCGGGACACCGGGACAACCCAGTATATCCGGGACTGTCCCGGCGAAACCGGGACGTATGGCAAGTCCAGTTATAATGGGAATATAATGATAAAATATCTAGAGACGACGTAAGCGGTGAAATGGAGCTATAACGACTTAGTGGTGTTTTTCGAAGTGCTACAGAACTATGAACTTTTATAGATTATTCGGCAGAGTGATAAAAAAAAATTCCTGAGCATGTCTTCCAGTACTCGCCAGCGACGCACAGTGGGAGATTTGCCCGAAAACGTGGTCAAAATGCAAATCGCAAACTTAAAATCCCGACGAAACTGGCGATGTGGTAGTAATGTTAGATCATCCCTGCATGGGAAACCGGATATGGCAATGAGAAATTCCCATATCCTGAGGTTTCACGGAAAATGACAAGTGAGGGTAGAGTGAGTTGGGTGGACCTAACTATGTTGAAGATAATTCCATGCTGTACTAAAGTGAATGTCGCGGCCGTAAAAATTGATATTTTTAAGTTCTGAAAAATGGATGCAATTCCTGGAGATATGGCGTCTATATCGCTGCCTTATGTTGTTATATATAAAGCTGTAATGTTTTTTTGCTTTATTTTCTAAAGCTACTTTGTGAACATAATGAAAATTTAGTTTTATCATATTACATCGAGGCTTTTAGTTGGGTATGCCACATTATGCACCTTTCTTTCGAAATAGAGTGTTTAGTTTATTGTTTTAGTAATACGAATTTACAATAACTAGCTGCTAATATGTGCTACCCTTTGTGTACGATATTTTTTCCTTCATTGCTGCACTGGTGGCGACTCCCTGAGGCTATGGCGGGTCTAAGCCGACCCATCATTGTCGACAATGTGCATAGCCCGTTCAATACCAGATGCCTTTTTTCTTATTCCTTCATAAGTTTCACTAATTTTCAGTTCATTCTCGACATCGTCATCGATGTATGTTAAAGTCTGGAGAAGTTTACTAGTGGTGGTCTAGCCTTTCAGAAATCTTTGATGAAAACCACATTTAGTGTTTGTATAGTGCGATTTTTTTATTGATACGGAATTTTTTACTACTGGTAAGAAACAAATCTAAAGTCCTTCAAAGTTGTTCACTAAGAAGGACAATTCTTCTAGATTTTCCAGCTGTAAAATAACCATTTAATGATGGGTGGGTACACACTAACCCATAAGGAATTTATTAAGTTTATGTCTTGTGTTGTTTTACAATTCAATGATTTGCTATCTAATGAGATGAAGAAACTTCCTAAATTAGTTCACGAGACTATGCAATGATGGGATGGAAGAAATGGCAACAATTGAGAAATTTGAGCGAAGTTTAACAGCCTAGGGCTTCAGTGCCAGTGACTGTGATTTGGGGTAGAATCGAAGCATGAATGGAATACAACAGTGAAATGGGAAGTACTCCGAGAAAACTAGCTTTTCTAGGGCCAAGTCAGTTACATTTCCCCCCTTAAGAAATTCCGGATCGACCATAACCAAGAATGAATCCCGCGAATAAGACATTATTCCTAAGGGTCTACTGTTGCGAATGCAAATGAGCACTGAACGAAGAACTTGTAAACGAATTCACCAAAAACAACACAATGTAATGAACAATTTTTGACATCTTAACTATGGTAGAATTTTGTTGACTATTTCTTTGGTATTTTCTTTTTTCACTATAACAGAATGAAATAAAAATATCAGTGCATTTTATTACACTATTGTAATTATATTCAACAAAATGGTATTAATAATTTGTGAATAATATGTTTTTAATATTCCAAATTGTTTTTCATCTATGTTACTCTATTCATACAAAAAATAATCCAAGAAAGGACTCCATTACTGCAAACCAATTTCCCTCTTTCCCCGATCTGAATATTTTTACCCGCCCAATGATTTTAATAAGTGCCATTGCATTGCAGTCATGCAAAATTTTCATTTTAGGATCAGGAGAAGAAGAACTGGCATATACTAGGAGGGAGCTATTCTTAATGCTGAAGGGCTTCTTAACTTCAGATATAAGAACTAGTCTGGAACACCTACAGAAAGTGTTGTCCGAGAAACGGGGTTGCATTATAACAATACCTGCGAGTGCAAGGCCTGCTTTGTCCACGTTTTTTCTAAGCTAAACACTAGCCTAAATGTAAAGAATATTCAAGAAACATTGACTATTTTCTGAATAAAAATCAAGCATGGCTCAGCAAGAACATTTGTTTTCCGGTAAGTAATCCCAGTTCTGGAGAGTCGGCAAAGAAACGTGGATGCCCTTCCGTGAAATTTTGTTCAAGTAGTGAACGAACGAAACGAAGGAGAACAGAGCAACTACGTACAAATGTAGACATGTCGATGTTGTCTTATGCCACTCAGATGCGCCTTCGTTCATCTGGTAATATAGATACTGCCAACATAGTAAAAGACATAACCACAACTACCCCAACAAGAGCTTCGAAATATCGGAAGCGTTATATAGTATGCAAGTCAAGAAGACAATATCTGCAGATGAGGCTTTGTCTACAATAATTGAAGCTAAATTGAGTAGGCATCAATACAGTGTAATTAGATCAACAGCGCGAAAACACAACTGCAAATTGTATCCCAGTTATGAAGCAGTAAGGGAAGCGAAATCGAGGTGTTGTGCACCGCGTACGAGTATCACAGTTACTGAGAAAAGTGCAGAAGTGAAGTTTCAAAGTCTGTTAGATCACACCTGTCAACGTATTTTACTAGTCAAAGAAGAAGTGATACAAAGTTTACATCCCGACGATGTGCGTGCATTAAGTTTAATTTGTAAATGGGGATGTCATGGGAGCTCGGGACACAATGAGTAGATACAAGCAAAGATTCAACAACGATTCTGATTCGGATGAAAATATGTTCTTAACGTCTTTTGTACCATTGCAACTTGTTTCTTCTGAACTGAAATCTCGGGACGAAATTGTTATATGGAAGAATCCGAGGCCTTCATCTCCCAGGTTTTGTAGGCCAATCAGACTGCAGTTTCTCCATGAAAACACTGAATGCATTGTAAGAGAAAAAAAACTATATCGAGCAGCAAATTGAATCACTTGTTCCACTGACTGTAACGATAAATGGGAATGAGATATCTGTTACATACAAAATGTTATTTACCATGATGAGCAATTTTCAATAAAATTACAAACATTTAATATGCATATTATAGACTACAAATTATATGTATTTTTTTGTTATTTTAGCCTCTATAAGATGAACCGCCATTAACTAATTGATTTTAACATTAAATTCGTAATCAGCGACCTCGAAAACCCCTATAATGAAGTTTGTATGAAATAACATTGGTTTTTGTATTTTTGACCACGTTTTCGGACAAATCTCCCACTGTGCGACGTGTAAACATCTGACCTCGGTAACGAGCAAATTCATGTGTTCTCATGTTGTTCATGTTGCAAATAAACTTATAACACGAAACTCGGGAACGAAATTTAATACTTATAAATATTGCCGAGCGTGCTTAGTATGCTGGTAAATAAAATATTCGTTTTTTAAGTAAAGAAATTTCTGGACGTGAATCACACACACGTACATTCTGCGGCCGCTATTCAAATTCGCTGACTGATTCGTAAACGTTTCTTGCTGCCATTAAGCGCAGATAACCGCACGGCTCTTATTAAAGCGAAAAACACTTGAAAAAATCGTAAACCCCGGCTTTGGACCTGATTTTTGACCATGAATTTTATTAAAATACTGCTCATATTGTTAAAATTCACTAAACAGATAATGATATAAATTTCAAAACATTAAAACGATACTTATATGGCATTGCTAAAATATTAACGTGAAACATTTTAAAACACATATGAAACTAAGTATATTGTTACTACCAATACGGGGAGAACTGGGACGTAAGGGAGGACACCCATATTAAGTTTTGTTACAGTTTTATCACTTACTAATATTTGAATTACTAATAAATAATTGTACTTAAAATTGTCCGATCAACAACACTGTCACTTAAAAATTTATATTCGCAAATCACTTAATATCTGTCAAGTTCCACAGTTCGCACTCCTCACTGGAGCTAGGCTCAGCAGTGGTTCGCCGCTTACCTCGCGCCTGTCAACACACAGTCTTGCGCCACTCAGTCGCACTCTCTCGATCCCATCGCTCCGCGTCGTGCCACTTTCGAAGAGTTTTCTCACCCTCTTCGCCGATGTCACACTTCCCTTCACTCACGGAAGTGTCCGAACCCTCAGAAATCGCTAGGAACTCCCGCGGAGGCCGGCGTTGCTGCTTAAATACTTGTGGCGACCTTCTCGAACCGACGAGAGCAGCCGTGACGATTCGCGTCATCCCGAGCCGACCTGACGTCCAAAATATCGAGAATTGCGACACTTATTCATGCCACTCCATGTGTTTGGCCTCTGTAAGCCTGGGATTCCCAGGCCGCTAAAGGTGATAATAGCCCGAGGCGGGTTGATGCGCGGGGAGTGGAGGGTGGTGGAGGGATCGAGGACCCTTGTAATACGACCAGGCACGCGTGGCATGCCTTATGTAAATGGACGGTGCGTGACATCAGTTGCCGCCAGCTTGCGCCGAATTTGGCGTCCATCGCTGTCTTGTCTGCATTCGTAACAATATTTTTGATTATTTGTTTTTGTTTAAACGACTGAAATCAGTCTGTAAATACGTCATACAAACAAACCTTTATCTTATTGAGCTGATTCAACATTATTATTACATAATATTGTATCATGATGACAATAAAATAAATGAAATAATTCAAGCGACGAGGTTTGAACTATGTAAAGAATTCGCCCTGAAGTTTTATAAGCACGCTCTCTACCACTGTGTTACGGAGACTGTCCAGAATTTTGAAGGAGAAATTGTACTATAATTATTTTAATGCCAGTTTTATTACGTTTTTTTTTTAATATCGGGATTACATTTTACTATGACTATTTTACTTTACCAAATATATTGCAGGGTGGTTTCACTATTATAAAGATTAATTTGGCACACCAATACGGTTGGTATGTACCCAAATGTTTACGAAAGTGACTATAAACTGGTTTATGTTGCTACACGTAGATCCGCTATCTTTGTGTCACATTTTCTTTCATTGACTTCCGTTCTGTTTTTAAGAAATGACTCCTACATATAGGTGTATATATATATATATATATACACACACAATAAACATAGTTTGATATTAGATTGTATTCACAAGGAGTATGCCCTACAGCTATTCTTACAATATGTAACAGATAACTAAAAGAAAAATTATCTCAGAAAAAGCCCTTAATCTTAGGAGCGTACGCATAATTTCGTTCGGGGTAGATATAGAACCACCTTTCCTGCTGTTTGCTTTCAGATAGTTACCTTTTGTTAGTGGATATGCTACATTTTTAAAGATTGTACACACCTTCTTAATCTATTTGGTTACCGGCTACTCTATTCAGTCGCTATATGATCATGTGCTGTAAAACCAAGATAATTTATTGATAGGCAAAATGACGCTACATAGAGCTGTTTGGTATCTAGTGTTATCGACAATGTGGTCATTAACATACAGACCTAGGACCACGGTGGCCGAGTTGTCAGAGCACTTGCCTCCTGCCACGGTGTTTCGGGTTTAATTCTAGACGGGGTCTCGCCCTGATTATTCACAAGTGGGAGATGTGGCGGACGTTGTTATTCATTCTGGTTATGCTCCATTAGTAGCTCATATTTCACTATATGTATTGACTTTGATGTCGATGAAACATTCAGTTCATAAGTTTAAAGTCAGCAAAATTAGGAAAACAGTCAGTCATGGCCTATAATAAGATAACGTCCCAGTATTTTCCTGGAGTAATTTCGAAAAACGAAAACAAGAATGAATGGGGCAGGATTCAAACCCGGATCTTCCTGAATATGACTTCATTTTCTTTTACGCAACCTTGTATTGCAAAGTTAATATTCAATTCAGTACTTTGCTGTTTTACACTTCAGTAAACTGCTTTTGACTTACATAAACAGTTTTTTTAGTACCATATACATTTATGATAGTTTAATTAGTACCTAACCAGGGGCCGATGCGAGGGGGTGAATATAAGCGCCCCCCCCCCCTCATAGTTATGAAAAAATTAGCAAAAATATCAGCGAATGCAGTATGTTACTGTGTACGAAGCCACGTTGCATACGACCTATGTTTCAGTGTATAGTAATGTAGATTTTTGAACTACACTTTTTCAAATAATAATTATTTTTTTCTATTTTTTCATTTTCCCCTCCCTTTCACAGAAAAAATTCCTGAATCCGTCACTTACGTTCACTAAATATAAATGTATAACAAAATGAGCAACGATTTTTCACCAACCTATATCACATAAATTTAAGCATCATAATTTTAGATATACATTTACATTTTATACAACTGGTGAATTATCTGCTGAGTCATTACTTTACTTCCATGAACTGAATAAAAATATCCTATATTTTTCAAATAATTATATTACTTTTATGCAATGAAAAATTAACCTGTGCTCTTTGTGTATCCAAATACCCCGAAATTGTTTATTCTGCTTCATTTAAAGTGAAAATGTATAAATTTGATTTTGTAAATTCTATTAATGGCTATTGCTACCGAAGTTGCACGAGTGAGCGGAGAACTCCTGTGAACTTCAGAACTGCCCAGGAAGGTCTTGTGAACTAAGTGCGTTGTAGGCTTCCCGCGCAGAGTGCACGCGGTGAGCTGCAGCGAGGCCGTAACCGTAGCGGCGCATACCTCCACCTGCGCATAATTCCGACAGCGCTATCATAACATAACCTACAATATGTTCAATTAAAATACTTAAACTATATTAATTTACACATAAAATATATTCCAGGAGTAGTTTCAGGACCATAAAGTTGCATTTGGCACACCAATACTTTTGATATGTCACCTAATGTTTACGAAAGAGACTATATACGGGTTTGTGCTGCTACACGTGGGTCCGCCATCTTTGTTACATATTTTCTTTCATCGACTTCAGTTCCATATTCGCAAAATTACTCATACCAAATACCGTATACCACGAGTTAAGATATTTACTCATCAATAAGTGTGAAGTTGCAATTGCTAAATCTAGCGAGGATCTGATTGCTTATAAAAATGTATTCCCAGGCGCAAGCTTCCTGAGATGACAGGCCGTCAGCACTTGCCGCGCGGGCAAGTGACCTCCTGGCCACACTTGCCATCAGTGGCCCGTCCAGGGGCGCCGCGCGTACAGAGGCCATGTTGTTCCCGAGCAGACGACCACTTAGGTGGCGCGCCGCCGCGTGAAGTCACTTCCTGTTTCCTACTCTGTGGCACGGGCTCTGCTTCTGTGTGCCGGGCGCCAGGACTCTTAGCGGCGCCATTACGTCAAGACATCACGACATGCACAAGTATCGTTGCTTGGCTTTAATGACATTCAACATCGAAAACTCACTGACTGAAAATTAACACAGCTGAAATTAGTTCGCTCAAGCAGTGAAGACAACGCCATTACCATTTCAAGAAATATCGAGATAATATAGCTTCAATCCCACCTTCACAGGTTCGTTTGTCTAGTGTGCTTGGTTAATAGATCAATGAAAATCTTATTATGCTTACGTGCAACTTAGCATTCTGAGACATCCAATGTTACGGGCAGTGCCCTGACTAGAGTGCGACACCAATGTGACACCTCGCTCCACCAACTGTTTTTAACTTTGAACAAGTTGTATATTTCTATGAGCTGTGAAATCCCATGTTCTCACAACTTTGAATCATTGTGTAGAGAAGCTTATCGCGCCGGGCCATTAAGTGTGCAGTGGGGTCACAACCACGGGGATAAAACACTCGCTTGTCAAACAGAGCTACACAGTCAACAAGTCCGAGCCTTGGTGAGAGGAGAGCATCTTCCCTCTAACTAGTCAAGGGGCGCCCAGTCAGGGGTGTGTCTGTGCTCGTGAGGCGGGATGAAAAGTGCGACACTCGCTGATGCTTCTAGCGCGGTGCAAGGTTGTGAGATTATATGGCGGATAAATGAAGATAAATATGTGAGTGCTATAAAGAATCTCTACCAATTGTTCTATTCCTACCAATTACCTACTCTGAACACACGCCTTGGAGCCATTTTCTTAACTCTCTTGAAAATAAAGTTTGAAAACTGAATACGGAAACAGAACTACCCCTCCGCCTCAGCGCATTCTTAAATGATTTTCGTAAGCACACTCCACTCGTATATCTTTAGCAGTTTTCAATTCACATGGTTTTTCCTGAAGCTATGCACACTGCATGTGTGTCAGGAAAGTCCTTAAAGACTACCCCACGAGAGGAAAAACCAAGTGTGGCGAAGTACCGCGACCGCTGAGGCCATTCATTCTTCAGGGCCAGCCCCATCCTTGCACCACCTTTGCAGCACCCCTGAACCACCCCTGTACCACCCTTGCATCAACCTTGCACCATTCTTGCACCAACCTTGCACCACCCCTGCACCACCCTTGCACGACCCTGCACCACCCTTGCACAACCCTGCACCAACCTTGCATTTCGCATATATATGTAATAGGGCCCTGCCACTGTGAACAGTACAAAAAATTCTGGCTTGTGCAAGAACTCTATCCTTGCCGAACAAAGAAGAAGTTCACAAGCTGACAGAAGATGTTTGTGTTATTTGAAATATAATTTTTGTGATTCACTGAGCTTGATTTAGCAAAACGGGCGTTGGTTTACTGCGTGAGCTCTTGATTATTCCTGTTAATATTTTGTTTGTTTTCTTCGTGTACTGGTTATTCCTGGCGAGACCTTTGCTAGATTCTACGAGTGATGCTAATTATCCATGAGAAAACATTCCCTGCATGTATTTTTTTTTTGTAATGAGACTTGCAATTTTATTCAGAGTTCCATTTAATTTTTGAATTCCTGTTACCAAATCAGCACTTAACAATATGTTTTTATCAGGGTGGAATTTAGATAAAAAAAATTCACTAAGAAGACGATTAATATGTCTTTAAACAACTGAGAAACACTATCATGCAAGACATTTTCTCTTCCTTTGAGGTCTAGCGAAGCCTTCCTTCTCTTGCGATTGTGAGTGAGCATCCCGAATCCCACACGAAATTATTTACCTTCACGCAACATGTGGTGATATCTGTTGTTGAAAAGAATAATTAATTGGCCATGAGTTTTTTAAAATAAAGATTAACTCTTGCTGATGGGATTACTCAAATTCATATTTAAGTATCTGTTTCTAATTTAAAATCTCACTATGCATCTGGTATTATTCGCAGAAGCTATATTGAAAGTGAAAGTGTTCGACCCTGGTTGGATAATTTTGTGTTTGAAATATGGAGTACGATTATGATCACATATAAAGGACAGCCGGCGTGGTTACAAAAGCAGTGGTGTCATCGTCCGGACATATGTGTCTGTACTATGGCATAACATCCACTAAAACAAAGATCGATGTCATGAGTAAGGCAATTATGCAAAGGGAACTTTGCGGAAAATCCTACGTTGAGACTAGTAGTGATAAATAAGAAATAATCAAAACATGCCAAAGTATACTTTCTTCGTCTACTGAGAAAAATTCAATGTTTGAATGTTTGTGTAATTGACATAAATAATACTATTGCATCGCCTGCATTGATTTGTATGAGTTTCCAGCATCGAAGAAACAGAAACAAGTTATAGTACTACAGGAAGAAAAATATGACAAGTTTTCTAAGATGGGTCATTAAGGATTTGATCTTCCTAAAGAATTCTCTGATGGAGTTAACTGTTACTCAAGCTGCAGTATTAAATAATATTACTGGAAACTATGGTAGCAGCAACAGCTTCACAGAAAGTGACAACAAAATAGAAGAATATAAAGCTACCAAGACAGAATATTGTGATGATGTACTCAGATCAAAATGGTGGAAACAACATGATAAATTAAATTATTCTGATCAAGCTTATGATGGCTACTGGGACGATGAAGATGGTGACTTTAAGGTTTGTGTTAACACTAAACCAAATAATAAACAACATATCTAAAACACTTATACATATAATTCACACAACCCCCGTAATCCACATATTTCAAACAATAATTCACATATCTCAAATATTAATCTACTTTCTTTAAAAATCAAACAACATTTTCTCAAACACATATTTCAAACACTTATCGTCTCATTTCAATCACATTCCGAACAACAATCAAGTTTAAAATGTAAAAATTCAAGGTATAATATAAAACTCTTGACTAACACATAAATATAGACAACCAACATAGGAACACTCACAGACATACTGTCACCATTATACAGCCACTTCCTGGCTATGGTATATTTAACAACAAATATAGCTGGAGGTGCACTATATTAAAAACATAAAAGATTTTAATCGCAGACGTATACCCCTATACATATATCGATATTGATTTTACCAATGATCACTATCTGCTGACTATCAATTGTATGCAGATTTTCAGATAAACTTCTTACAAAAAGCAATCGTTTCCTCTCTGGAGTCATTTTCATCAAGCTGCGTCGTTTCCATTCCAACAGCAGCATGTTGTTTGCAGAGCTCACAGTGTTTTACAGAACACTGAAGACCAGCGACCCCACCCACCATTTCTGGATCATTGTAATGCTTGAAGCATAATTTTTATATATGAAAGTCATCACGGCATGTAGTGAGTTGAAAATGTACCAAAGTGGAAAAATAATTGATAAATTCAAAAGGAAGCAAATCGTCACTGACAAAGAGCAGGAGATAAAATGATGTTCTTTCTGTTATGGAGTGACACGTGCTGGTACAATCTTCTGATTCTCATCGATGCTATAGATGTGGATAGAAACACTAGGATTATTTTTCTCAAACAGAGGTATCTGACGAAGTGGAGTAGGAAACTCAATGTTAGTGAAGTCAAACTTTCTCTCCATGTCATGGTAGCATTGATTGACTCACTCATGATGCTTACACTACACGAACTTGACCAGGACAGCTCACTTAAAACACAGGGAGACATCTAAGTTTTGCAAATTGATTACTGAAAATGTATTTTTGATTCAGGTAGGACACTCGATATAGATCAAGCTTGTTAATTCGCTGCTCAAAATGCTTCACATTAGTCAAAGTCCACCCAGACCCCTCCCCCATGGAGTCATCCTCCTCCTTACAGATCTTAGAGATGGACTCTGCAAGAGCGCCCTCCATCTCACGAATCATGAAAACAAGGGGGGGGGGGGGGGTGTTAAATTTGTGGTTTTGAAAGTCCTCTTGTCTTCGCTTGCATCCATCAGCTTTACTTAATAGCACTCAAGCACAATATTGTACTAAAGTGGACTATTCTCAGTTTCCTCCACAAGTTGTCTTATTAACTTAACCTTAATCGAGTCGAGTTACATGCATATATCAATGACAGAACTGGAGTTGTTTTCTACCACATACATCTTAAAATTATCCACTTCTACAATGATGAATCTGTAGGTGTTGGCCAAACCCGTACCTCTTAAATAATTTTTGTTATAAATTTGAAATTGTTTTAAAATTTCTAACTTAATAATTACGGATTTTTAATATGGCGGATGTGAAATCATAAATAGCAATGACGGAATGTTCTAGAAAACAAAATGGTGGAACCCAAGATGGCCACATGGTCAAAAGTCAAGGTTAAGATCATCCAAGATGGCTACCGGAAATGACATAATCCAAGATGGCCACAGGAAGTGACATAATCCCAGATGGCCGCCAGAAGTGACGTATTGTAAAATGGCCACCGCGAATCCCTGAATCCCGAATCCCCAGCCCCTGTCTCAGGACCTACAAAACCTACCTACTATAACCTCTGAGAGGTTCCTAAAAATAAGACGTTAATTGTATTCAGAAGTCTTTAAAGCTGATTTTAGTTCCTATAATAGAGCATCTACCTCTACCATGTTAAAATCTGACAAACCAAAATGAGAGAGACTATCACATAACTAATACCTACCTTGGACGATTATGGTGACGAGGTTTAGTTATAGAACTATTTTATTTTTATTTTGTATTAAATGTTTAATAATGTGTATTTTAATTGCCTAAATTTGTAATTTAGGTTTTGATTTCTTTTTATTATTAGTTTTTCGGTTATTTTAGTATTTATTTGTATTTTCTATCACTCAAATGGTTTCTTGTATAAAATATATTAATTTATTTTTTTAATTTAATTTAATTATTTATGGAAATAATCTGCAATAAAGGTTATTTATTAATATAAATGATTTGTATTCTTACAATATTACGAAACCGATCGATATAAATGAAAATAATGCTGAAAAATAATTTTATCCACGTACAGTGTAAACTCTATATAACGTCATTTAACGGACTGAGCATTTTTCGGCGTTATAGAGAGTGGTCGTTAAATGGAGTAAAATAAAAGATATCATTTTACTATTCTATAATAATATTTATTTACTAATATAGTACACATTTTACACACGAACATTACTATTCATACAAATAACACTTATTGCGTATAGTCTGTTATTTTTTCTTTGTTTTTCCATATTGTAGACACTGTAGAGCGGCTAAATCCAAAGTGTCTTCCAACATCACTGATCTTTTCCCCCGCTTCTATTGAGCGTATTAATACAACTTTTTCGTCAATACACAAAGATTTTCGTTTACTCGCCATGTTTACAGTTCGAAAGTGATAATGTGTCATGGTATTAGGAAAGAGAGAAGGTAAAGGCGCGCGCATCTTTCCCCCTCCCTAAGCCAGGCTCGTGACGTCACGTGGAAACATCGTCTCCCGCCGAGCCGGGAAGGGAGCGCTGAACGACTGCGGATACTTCCTCGCTGCTCTGTGGCTTGCTCAAGTCTTTGCGGCGGGAAAATGTCACGTTGTGCTGTGTTCGGGTGTAACAATGACAGAAGGAACACTACAGATGACATCAAGTTTTTTCGTTTCCCTACAGAAGAAAAAAACTGCCAAGAAGTGGGTCGTTTCATTTAGGAGGTCAGATTTTATAAACACTAAAACAGGTAACTATAGCCAAACAATGTATCAGAAACCATTTAAAATTTTCGTTTTCTTGTTTTTTAATAATCCTATATTTCCTTTCTAACATTTCAGCACGTATTTGTTCAGTTCATTTCGCAAGTGATTTGTTTTACAAAACTCTTCGGCAGAAATTGCTGAATTACTCACCAGCAAATTCGAGGAAAATACGGAAAGATGCGGTTCCGAGTTTGCTGTTGCCTAACAATGAAGACGCAATGCCCAGCACAAGTGAAGTTTACACAACATCATTTAGAGGTGAAAGGCAGTGGCCGGTAAAAAGTTAAAATAGCAGTTCAGCTCTTATCGAATAGCGTATCTCAAGATTTAGGTTACTTAAAGGAAAATAATTTAGGGACAGGAGATTCCACCGCCACAGCGAATTTTTGTAAAATTTTCAATGACTGGTTCGATGTAATGAATTCATCACAGCCTGATAATGCTTATGGCTCACATAAAAACCAGCAGGACAAAGTTTTAAATGAAATGACAAAGCTCATGGAAACTATCAGTGCCAATGGAGTTAAGAATAAATTGCCTTTCCAAGAAGGTATACAAATTTGTAATAAATCCATGCAAGATTTATTTCACTTTTTAAATGAATTTTTACGTGCTCGATATGTGACTACAATTAAGCTGAATCAGGACATCCTAGAATGTTTTTTTCTTATATAAGAGACATGGAACACCAGAATAATCACCCGAATCCAGTGGACTTCAATATAGAGTGCGAAACTATATTCTGGGTAAACACTCTGCAGCAGTATTTTCTACCAAAACAAACATGGAAGACAAAATTGACGAGACATGCTTAATACATTCATCTGCTGGAATTACGAACTTCGACGTAGCGGAACCAACACAATTACTGTTACATAAAAAAATGAATTTAACCTGCAAGTTACAGAACACAGTCAAAGTCAATACTTTAACTGATTCGCTGGTTACAGACATGACTGAAGTAGAACTACCAAGCGAGGATATAACTTCAAGCGAAGGGTTAAATACATCGCGGGTTATGTGGAATTTCATTTCAAAACTAAGTATCCTGAGCTTGGTACACTTTCATTAGAATCAGATAGCAGTAGCTGGATTAGTTACCTTTCATATGGTGGCCTTCTTATTCCGAGTTCCGAACTTATGAATGCCAACAAAATTTCGGAAGATAGATTTATTGCCATGCATGGCGAGTGAGTTAGTCCGTTTTTATCCGAATCCGAGCGCCCTGCATTACACATGATGCAGTGCGCAGTAGCGCGAGATTCCAAACCGCTAATGCCTGCCCCCTGATAATGTGTAACAACTTGACAAAAGTCTAGTGACCTAGGTAAACATGTGCAAGACCATCATACAAAAACATATGACAAAATTTCTTAAAATCTCGCGTACGTCAGTCGAAGTAAACACGTGCTAGATAATACAACAACAAAACAGCAAACAAAAGAACGCACACAGCTGCAGTTCGGCAACATAGAAAGTACTGCCAAATGATTTACAATGCCGTATTGTTGTCGTTAAATAAAGTGAGCGTGACGCTATATAGAGTGTATTATTGTATAGAAAACAAGGTAAACCAACCAGAGTCAAGCAATTTCGACGTTTTAAGGAGTTTGTCGTTAAATCGAGTGACGTTATAAAGAGTGTACACTGTATATTGTTTACATGAAACACTGTGCAGCGGTCCGCAGCTGAATGTGTAAACTTCCTACCTTTGGATGTTTGCTTAGGAAATGTAATAAATATCACATTAAAATATAAGTGTACGTGAATGTAAGTTTTGAGTAAACTTAATAAGTGCTCTACAATCCCATCTTGAGTGACAAAACCATTAGTTTTTTTTCATAACTCCTAAAGCACCACTGAAAATATTCTGACGAAACGTATATTTATTTCCGCACAAGAAAAAATATTTTCCTTAAACAGTCGATTTTTTTTTTTTACTGTGATGCTAAATATTTTTCTAGCGATAACACCTAAATTGTTGTTTGATTTTAAGTTTATTATGAAAAAAACCTACTTGAATTTATTACTAAAGTAATGAACGTTCCAAGTTGACAATTCACTAGAAACAGTATTTCAAACGTGATTATTCTCCAGTTATGTCTCTAGCTGGGGCAGACCCAGAAGAGCTGATGACGGGTGAGTTGCGGCTGTGGAATTTCTTACCTCCTAGGTAAATAGGTTGTCCGATATTATGAGAAACAATTGAGCTTTAAAAACTTTTTTTTTCCGCATTTCTGTAGTCTTGAAAAGTCTTTACCAAATCTGTGGTTTGATCTGATTGAAATAAATATTGCAAAATACGTAATACGTTTGAAAAATATAGAATTATACATGTTTACAAAAACAATCTAACCAACTTCAAACGCCAAGTGTGGTCCGAAGCACGGTCATATAGTCAGGTCTGGCAACTAACTACCTTCATTATACGTCCGGCCTGCGAACTAACAGCGCTGTAGTAGACAAGCCCATCATTAACATTATACCAAATGGGAGTTTCTTATATGTAAAAGTAGGTAGTCTACATTACAAAAACTGTTATGTTTTAAACGTCGGGTAAAGTTTATAGTTTTTAATTTATTTATAAGCTTTGTAGGGTTTGATCAAACTCATTCATGTTACCATTATATCACCCCACTACTTAACAATCGAAGAAAAATATATTTGTTAGTTTAAAACTTTAGCTGACAATTGCGGCAAAGTAACAAGTTATTTTATGTATTCAAACCATATAAAGCTGCCAAATAAATTAAAAACCCTAAACTTTACCCGACGTTTATAACAAAACAGTTTTTTTTAATACACCTAATTTATAAGAAAATCCCATTTAACACAATGTTACTGAAGGGGACACCTACCACTAGCGCCGTTAGTGACCTTCACTAAGAGGACGGAGAATGAAGGTAAGTTGCCAGACCTGACTATATGACCGTAGTCTGAGTTAAATTTTTTTGTTATCGCTCAAGTTTATTTTTCTACTTGTAGGTGGGATAAGGAAAAAGAGAGACCTCTCCCATAGACCGCCACAGATCTCAAGAGCGACATGTATTTGCTATCAGAAATAAACTTGGTCACGCTGCTTCATGTTGCTCATGTTGGTATTGTCTCGTGGCTGCGTGGCTTCGAGCCGGGCTCGGTACCGGGCAGGAACTCGTGAGGGGACGGACCACGCGCCTGCTGTACGAGCCACCATTTTTCAAAATAAAACAATGTAAACATGGGTTTATACTTAGCATTGCATTTGGCTTAGTTAACAGGAAATTATAGGTAACATTCACTCATGGCACTGCACAGTTGAGGCATTAATTGCACGTTTAATGCTGGAACCACTTTACCTAAACCATGTATCTGAATTTTTATGTTAGTTTTAATTTTAAAAAAACTCTAAAAAATAAATTTATTTAACGCGTTGACCTCAATCAACTTGCGGGATAGTATTCCGAACGTTCTTCAAGTGTTTAAGAGACTCGAAACGTAATGGAAAAGTAGTTTTCAACGTGCGTCAAATCCGACCACGCTAGTACTGTAAGTGCGTGTTCTGTTCCAACTTCACGGCCAGACAGTGCTTGCAGCTTCTAGCCGTGGGCGCCTGCTGAGGTCAGCGCCAGTGTTCTGGCGACACCTTCACGGCAGCTGCAGCGCCAGTGCAGTCAGCATCTGCATCCTCGCGGGCTTACCGGCGCTAGCGGCATAGAGCGCTGAACACATTTTTGGACTTGTCATGCCAAAAGTTGGGATAACCGCGTTAAGATTGGAAATAAAACAAAAATTAAAAAAATAAAAGCTTAAATTCGTTAAAAACAAATTGTGTTTACAAGATATCGGGGCATATTCGGGAAGAGGTAGCAAGGAGGTTTGTAAAGTGGAAAATATAGAAAACAAAAAATAAAGAATCAACACATTAAAAATAACATTACGGGTGGTTTTTGGAATTGAAACACTTTGAAAGAAATTCATTTCAAAGTAGATATTCTGCGTCATCCTTCCAAATAAGTCGCTTTATGGTTTGCAAACGCGATTTCAAATCAACCTTTTCGTTCAACAGGCTATCAACGGGCGACGTAAATAATTACTATCTTTATTTAGTGGAGAAGGCTAGCTGATGTATCCGGAAGCCTACAAGGAAAACACTTTTGCACTGCACGTTATTTCTTATACTCCGTATACAGGATGTAATATGTATATTAAACTCTATATACATTTTAAAATTCTCAAACTACCTTGGCTGAAACTGTTGGGATCTCAGTTGTAAGTAGATGGTCATGGATAACTGGGAACTTGAAGCTTGCAGAGCAGGCGCTGGAGTGTTCCCACGGGCCCGGGAGCAGCAGCTGCCGTCGCGGGTTCGAGTCCAGGTGCTCCGCTGTGAAGGGGGGGGGGGGGGAGATTGACAAGCAGGAGGCCTGCTGCGCAACCAGCGTCTTGAGCAGGGGAGGGGCAGCCCCAGAGACGGTTGTTCCTGGGGAGTCGCGGTGTGTTCCCAGGCCCGCGGAGACATCTGGTGCCGGTACCCGCTGACAAAGAGACCTACCCCTCCCTGCGGCAGACTGGCTGCACCCCTGGGGTGCCGCGGGGCGTGGTAAACACGGCTCCGAGCTGTAAACACAGCGGCCTTCCGCAACCACCGGCACGCCTGCGTCACTTGTTTACATCTCGTCTGCAACTTGTTTACAACTGTTGTAACATGGTGTAAGACTACGTTTATAGTCCAGGAAACGAAGACTTAAAATGGCACAAACCTCGAAAAAATTTGTCCAAATATGAATTTTTGCGCAATGGTATAATCTTCTATGCTTAACCTAGACCTTGTGCGGCACACCGAAAACGTGAAGTTAAGTCCTAAATAATAGGTTCTTGCACGCTCCACAATATTGCACTCTGTAAACTTTATTATTATAATAGACATTCAGTAAACCAAACGATAATTAACGACAAACTTTTTCCATGTGATAAAATAAAAAAAAGTATCATAATGTTTTAACAAATATGCAATATATTAAATAATATTAGGAAAAAGGATTTTGTTAAAATTTACGAAGAATTATATTAGATATTAGGTAAATAGAAAACGCCTGTCGTGAAAATCGCTCAAATAAACGTTTCATATTTCGTAAGCTTTATACTGGCATATTTGTTGAGAGTGTGGTACCATGTTCAGACCGCTGTAGCTGCTTGTGTGTGCCTACTGTACTGCGGCGGTGCTACAGCCGCTCGGCTGGGTGCACACACAGCTCGGGACGCTCAATTGTACCAGACTCTCAACAAATATAACAATATAAAGCTTAAGAAATACGCAACAACGTTTTTTAAAAATATATTTTCGTAGGGTCTTCAAGTTTATGATGTGTGAGTTTTCATTTATTGTACCTAAATTTTAATAAATTCATTTTTCCCTAATATTATTTAATATATTGCATGTTTAGTTGAACATATTGAAACTTTTTTATTACATTTTATCACATGAAAACAGTTTTTCGTTAATTATTGTTTGGTTGACTGAATGTCTACTATAATAATGTTTACAGAATGCAATATTGTGGAGCGTTTAAGAAGCTATTATTTAGGACTCAACTGCATGTGTTCGGTGTGACGCACAAAATGTGTGGAGGTAAACATTTTAATGTTACTAGAAAATATTGAACTTTCCACAGTAATAATTTTCCGTTTAGGTAACATTTTTTCCAGAGACTCAAAAACCTCGATATTGTGGGATTCAGTCACCCTAGAGCTTGCGACTGTAGCATCGCACACACACAGCACCGCTGCGCCCGGAACGCTCTAGCGATGCAATCAATTAGGCTAGCCTCTTGAAACATATGTCACTTCAAAGCGTGACATGTTTCAAGAGGCTTTATTTATATTTTAATTACGTTTTTGTGTCCTTGACCGAGATAAAAAAAATTATTTCATTACTAATGGATTTATATCCCAAATTTAATATAAACATTCGGAAATTTTTTCAACATGAATTTGTGCAATAGCTATTCTAGATTATTTTTGGTAGGTTTATGTAGAGTCTAGGTTAAAAACAGCTAAATGGGAAGCATTTTAATGGACTGCAGTACGTTGCCATCACATAGTACTTAACTGGACGTTTCGGTGAAACGCACAAGGTCTACAGCGGTAAACTTTCGGTATGTTTTGATGCATAGTAGATTCTAACATTGAGCAAAAATTTAACTTTAGACAATTATTTCGAGGTTGAAATCTTTGTTTCCTGGCCTATTAAGCTACATTTTGTGCAATTGTTGACAGGGATTGTTGCCAGAAATTTATCCCTATCGTGGACTAAATACCTAGTTACGATTCGCAAACAGAGTTGTCATACTCAGCTAATGTAAATAATACTGTATGGGTTTGTTTACAAACATCACAGCAAAAGACAAACGTTTTAGATGCAATTTTAGAATGTAAACTTCTAATTTGACACAGGACTTAAACTGGTCAAAATAATTAGGGCAACAGACAAACACTTTTGGAGAATCGCACATAACTAGGGACAACACCAGGTCCTTGCCGGGTTGCTCCGTGTTCCACGCTCCCTCTGGGCGACAACACTGTGTTAGCCACGGTGTTCCACCGCGCAGTCTCCACGGGCTGTGCTGTGCTCTCTTGTTAGCGGGACACGCACCAGGGGCCTAGATGCATACAGGCCGCCTGCTGAAGACTGTTACTGACAGTTCCTGTTGCTGTTTGCATGATGCCCCTTCTTCCAAGGGGCGATCTTGTCTGACCCCCTAGGTAATTATGTATGTCGGATTCTCTAATAATTTTGCACTGATTCCCTAATTATTTTCACCAGTGTATATAAATGCACTGGTGAGGAAAAACCAAACACTTATTCTACTGAAACACTTACATGCCAAGTGACACGAGGTTGGGTAAGCTCAAGGTCACGCCAACTGCTTTCTGCCGTGACGTCTTCCGACAGCGGCGCAGTTACCGACTAAAACCAACTGCTACTGCGCCTACTGCGCGCGGTCTACGTGAGTCTGCGTGTAGTCTACTGTTGCTGCTGTCCAGACCAGCGGGCACATTCCTTGCGCTGTAGCGTCCTTGGATTGCAGTGTGCCGTGTAATGAACATCCACTCCCTCTTTCTAATACATCATTTCTGCCATTAGCGCTGCCCTTGTTTCATTGTGCACTGTAGTCCGCTATAGGCCATAGAGGACACAAGTTTAAAATACAACTTTGTCGATTTTCAGAAAACTTATGTTTCTGTAAGATCAAAAATAAAAAAATTCTGAATTAAAGAATGCTTTTAAAGGGAAATTTTTAAAAACAAAATGGAAAAAAAATCCATCTCCTTGTATTTCCTCAAAAGTATAACATAATTTTATCTTCTAGGAAGACAGAACATAATTTTTTATTCTGGTTACAAATGCCTTTGTGTTCAACCTTTTTGATGTGTAAACATGTTAGCTTTCGGTAAACGGCATTTGGTAGGAGTAATTTCGTGAGTGGAACGGAATTCGATTGGAAAGGAAATGTGTAAACACGTAGCTGTCACCTGTCGTAGTCTCACAAATCTCGAAAAGATGGCGGAACTGCGTGATTCATGCGCATATAAAAACTTTCATGAACCTCGGGGGATGCAATAAGTGTATTGGCGTGCAAACTAAACTTCATTATACTAAAACTATCCTTTAATACTTTATGTTATTATATATATAGTCATAAAAATGATGACAACTAAAAAATACGAATTACAATTTTGACAGTCCTTAGTTAACAATGAAACGTAGAGATAGCATAGCGTTCGTCATACTGTAGAGACAAGGAATTGTAAGCCTACATATATTTGCACAATGTTGAACAAAATAATATCGTCATGAAAATGTTACTGTTAAATCTTTAAAGTAGATTCAACTCAATACGATTAAGGTTTGTTTGTAGGAAGTATTTACAGGCTGATTTCTGTCGTTCAATCAGAAATTAATACTTACATATACTGATTGTTACAATATGTGTTTTAAAATGTTTCAGGTTTTTTGGTTTTAATTTATCTATTGAACTCCCAACTGTTAGTCTGAAAAATACTTAGAAGATAGCACCGCGTTCGTAATGAAACAAGAAAACAACAAAATGTTAAATATCTTTGACGCCATGTTTATTCTGAAACAGTTTTCTTGAATAATTAATTATACCTATAGTTATTTTAAGAGTTACGATTATATCTTGTTATGACCATTCAGGTTTACAAAATGTATTCCAGGATAGTTTATATACCATAAAGTTTCCTTTCGCACACCGATATGCATAGTAAATCACCCAATGTTAGCGAAAGTTAATATATACGGGTGCATGTTGCCACACTGGGGTCCGCCATCTTTACGCCGTCGATTCGTGGCTATAGCAGTTTCTGCAAGCATGCGCATTGGACAGTCAACGTGTTAAATTCCGTTGTGTAATGCACTCTTATTTCATTGCATTTCGGGTGCATGATAAAAGTTTTCTTATATTTACCACGCTGGGCGTTATTTTAAAGAATTCCACATTAAATATCGTGTCCTAGTTTAGTATTATAAGTGCAGTGCAACATCATAAATTTGCTCATTACCGAGGTTAGATGTTTATACATCACTGGCGAATACTAAAGACTCGTTCACTTTTGTTTACAGTTTGTTATTAACATTTAGCTTCTGTTCGAGCATAGCTTGTGATTTAATGGAATGCTTGAAATAAATACTGACAGGCTGCTACAAAGAGTTTCTCGTGTGAAATAATTAGCATTTAGTACTGAATTTGTGTTTTCAGAATGACAACAGCTGTAACGATAATATCAATAGACACTATAATTGGCTTTTAAGAATATAGGCCTACAGAATTATTAAAATAAAAATTAAATCTCTATATAATTTACGATGATGTACAAAATGAAATTTTTAGTGTAAATAAGCCATATGACCAATTAGTGGAACGCAACTAATCAATGTCGCCAAGTAGTATAACTTGGCAACAGTGCATGTCCACACTGCGAACTCTCGACCGCCTCGAGGGGCGGTAGTTCCGTTCCTCTCCGCAGGGGAGAGTGGCGCTGTGTGCTAGGTGCAGCACGACAGTGCTTTCTCTCTCCCTGTCGTGGTGGCTGCAGTGTTCCCCAGTTAGCTCGCGGCAAATCTATTATTACTCTCATATTTCAATGCTTATTAGTTTGCTTTTTATCGTCGTAATGATTCTACTCCTGATTTCTATTACTTATCCACCCCATACATTTATTTATCAGGCTTGCACCCCTCGCAAATGATAACGGAGTATAATTTAATTTCATAACATCTTAGTAAATTGTGATTTTTAAATAAGTTTATATGGGCTCTATATTCTGCAACATTTTTAGGTGAAAATTGTCAAGCGCAAGCAACACGTTTTGCAATAACTTAAAAAACGCAATCTCACTTGAAAAGCAACTCTGTAGTTTTAGCAAAAGAACACGTGAAATATTCCAGCATTTTAACAAATTTGTGGATCTGTAGGTTTTGTCAATTTCTCTCTGCAAACGATAAGCGAATCTGTAATGAATTCCAGAGACCTTGGGTTGAAACAATGTTCAGGCATCGTGATTTCTGTTCTCAGAGAGAACACCACTGATGATCTATCTGTATGGTTCCATGCCACATTTCGTGGTCTATTTATTCTCCAATTTATTTTAGTCAATTTATCTTGTCTTCATCTGGTACATCGCTAAAGTCAAGTTGATTAAAAGCAACTGTTAATTATATAAATGTTATTGAGTCCACAGAAGAGTTTATCCTGGTCAGAGCTGGAATACAGTTGTATTGAATCAAGCCCGTAGTACGGCCTGGCCTACTCAAACAGCATAACAACATGAGCCAGAACTGACAATATGAGACAGCAATACAGCTATGACAACATGAAACAACTGTGGCAACTTGAGACAGATCTAACAATATCAGACAGCTCTGACGACATGAGACACCTCTGACAACTGGATTCAGCTTTGCCGACATACATAAGGCAGCTCTGACAAAGCATGTTAAAGCGAGGTGTTCAACTGTATCACTAGCCTACCAAAATATCAGACAAGTCTCCACGCGGCTAAAAAAAGCTTCTCGGTGGCTGAGAGGGTGAGCCAAACCCCCGGCAGTGATGTAGTGTTCACCAGCACGGGTGACAGCACAGTCAGGTGCCGGAGTTTCCCTCGTCTCACGCCGCGCACGACCGTGAAGACATGTCTCACAGCGCGTGGACCTGTCCGCCTCCCGCACTGTGCCTCACGAGCCGCGACTGTAGCACAACTGTCCGTGACAGACATTCTGAGACGTTGTTCCTAACAGTCCCACGCGTTGTGTTGCAGGAACTCATAACTGTTGTTTCCAACATTTTAACATCACGGGATACCTCACATCATAGTTTATTTCAGCCTGCCGCTCACTGAGGCAGAAACGGCACGCAGCAAGAACTGGGAGACCTTGGTTGGGCTCTGGACAGGCAGCTCGGCGAATAAAATAAATTAATTTCTGGCTGTTTCTAACAGCGCAGCGCGCGAGAGACGCGACCAACCGGATCCCACGTCTGCTGGGGGGAAGGGCTCGGTAATTGACGACTCGTAGCGCACCCCGATCACGTCTGTAACCGCTCGGCTGCCTGCTCAGACCGTTTTATTCGCCAGCGGAGGGGTTGTATTCGAGGGGGGGACAGGGGGATGAATATTGCATGGGTTCCGGGTTCCCCCTCCTTCCCCCTGGGAGGACAAGTCCCCCACCCCCTTAATTGACGCGAGGGTTGGAAGAAGGCATGTCACGTTAACTCCCGTGAAGAATCGCGGGAAGTTACAACCCCGACCCCCTGCTTCTTGATATTCATGCGTGTGTTAGCGGGAGGGAGGGTGGTCTCCGCTCCGACAGCCACGCTCTCTGCAGCGCCCGCCGCGGCCTGTCTAATGCTGCCCGGCTTGCTAGCAGCACACGTATTAGTTTGTGGACCATGGTGGGTTAGGATAAGCTCTCATGGTTTTTAAATTGTACTATTTGTTGATTTTATAAAACCATAGAATGGCGTCTATTGACAGTATTATTACAGTTGTAGTCATTCCGAAAGAAGAAAATTCAATTCTAAACCACAGTTATCTTCTCACAGGAGAAACTATTTGCAGCATTCAGTCACGATTAATAAAAATTCAGTCCAGTCAATTATGTAGTATGCTCAAGCAGAAATAAAAGTTTTCAATACTAAATCATAAAAAAAATTGACAAAAAGATCGAAACCAAGTACCTTAGAAGTACCTCCAATGATTCCCTTGACGAAATATGTACAACACGAAAATGTATTTCTAATGTTGTCATTCCAAATTTTTCTTTACAAAATACGATGGTTCTAATACGTAAGAAATTGTAATTACATTATACATTATAAACTCTTGTATTACATGACGTTTGTCTGGCAACACAGCACACCGAAACAAGGACAGTGCTAATGGCAAAAACGTGCATTGGAAAGAGTAAGTAAATGCCCTATAGCTGAGTCTAGGCTTACAACACCAAGTGCACACAGCTCTACATTTCTTTACGCGCACCTAATCTCTTCTTATACCAAAGGCTATTCAACATTTTCCGCGGGAACAATGGGCCAACAAATTAACTTGCTTTTAATATTGTAACCATTCAGAATGTTTGCATGTTGTTGATAATGGCTATTTTTCAGATATTTGTTTCTAAATATTAGTTTTAATTATTGTAATGTTTCCTAATAAAGTTATCCGAGTATTATAGCGAGCTAACCTTCATTAGGAGTGTTGGTTAACCTTTTATTTGCAGTTTAATTTTTCCCAGTTTGTTCTTTATATGTATTTTTAAAATTGAATAATCCCTTTTTGTACTGAGTCTCCACTAGGCACACATTCTTCGTGAATTTACACCTGAACACCATTTGCCAGGTAGAAATCATGTCATCAAATATTTCTCATAGGAATGTTTCTCTTTGGTGCCTCACTCAGTTCATATTGGAAGCTTATAGTAATAATGCAGTTTAAGCAAGCGTAGGGCAGAGTCGCTTCAAGCAGGACATCTGGCAAGAGGTCTCCTGTGTGGGGCGGTGCCAATTCTCACGGGACCCGCACAGGAGGCGAGAAAACCTCGCGACGACCGCGGATTAGTTGTTTGTCTTCTGTAACACCTCAATTTCAGGACGTCTGCCATTTTTAACTTCAGGGGTAGGGTGTAGCGCCGAAGCCACAGTGAACTTCCGCGTCGGCTGATTGAGAGATTCCAGCCTCGTAGTTTCGGCCTTGAAGCCTTTACGTACTTCACCCTGATCTTCGAGTATCATCTTTGGCGTGATTGTCCCAAACTACTGCAGTTTTCAGCAATCTGGAGAAGCTGGTATAGCTGAGTTCCCGACATCTACAATGGTACCATATCGCTATAGCTGACGTTTCCTGGAGACTATGCTGTCCACTCAAAAGTCCTGTTGACGAAGATTTCGCAGCTCTACCGAACCCTGAATATCTCGCAACGCATTAGTGTGGTGAAAGTGCATTCGAGTTTTGGTGCATATAACCCAGAAATTCAAACTCACAAAGAATTCAAGGGTAGCCCAATCAAATACTATATATATATATATATATATATAATATTAATTCGAATTTCAGCTATTTCCAGAAATTTATTTAAACGTTTCGCTTTTGGAATTGATTACTTTTATATTGTAATAAACTATATTTTCGTATTTTTTGAACTTTCCAAGTAAAATCATAATAATCTGAACGTTATTCTGAATTACTGGTTTATATGCATTCATTGTGCGATCATGTAATTAGTTTGGCATACACCAATCACACTGGATTTCATAACTTCACCACAACTATACATTCTGTGGGGCTTATTTAGAAAGAGATTCTGCATTTAGCGTGGGCCCTGCCACCAGCCGTGCACTATATCAGCATGACCCGCTCGATTCAAAGTATCGATTACAATATTGGATATTCTTACCCGTTCATTCCTTCTGAAATGGCACAAAGTGATCTTTTTCATACGGGTATGAACCACTTATGACATACCACATGATGCACCCATGCTTCGCTACTGGCTCTGCTCATTATACACGCCCCTCCTCGCCAGTACGCCACTGCGACGCCTCGAACAAAGAGAATAAACAAAATCGCAATTTAAAATCAACTCGTGAAACAAAAAGATCGTTAGAACTATGATAACCGTAAGAAATATAAGCCCAAGATGCTATATTGGATTCGTTGTTTGCAATGGCCTTCAAATTCACATCTATTTAACCAATGTCGTGTCAGTATAATGGCAAAGACGATTACAGAAATACTGGATTATGATCCGAAAGGGAATTAGTCGTAATAGGGAAGCCTACAGTTCACAGGGTTGAGAGCCAACTCCAACAGTTCCGTAGTTCTCAGGAGTTCTCGTGTTAAAACTACTTATTGCAAGAACTTATCAATGTTACGGTCATAATGTATTTAAAACAACGCTAACCTTACCTAATCAATCTGTTATTGTAGTTACGATAACGGTCATATAGATAGGTCTGGCAACTTCATATCCTTTGCCTCGGCGTGTCTCGTCGGCTTAGAGATGCCCACGGTGGCCTGCGAACTAACGGCGCTAGTAGTAGGCGAGACCATCATCGACATGTATTAAATGGGAGTTTCATATAAAAACATGTATTTTTTTAAAAAGAAAAGAAGACTGTTTCATTTTGAACGTCGGGTAAAGTTTAGGGTTTTAAATTTATTTGGAAGCTTTGTAGGGTTTGATTACATAGCAATAACTTGTAACTTTGCCGTGTAGCCAGTTTAAGTTCTAACCTCGTTATCAAGATCATTCTATTGCAAACACAGCTATATGAAGAAACTCGGACACGATTGCGAACGTTGAATTTTTTTAAAATCATTCCGAGCGTGATAAATATACGAATATTGTGTTTTCAGCCAACAACATTTCTTGACGCGAATCACGCGTAGTTTCAGCACCCGCCGCTAGAATTCGTTGCCGGAGCAGCCACGTCCACTATTGAAACATTTGATTTGCAGACCAACATTTTGAACTACATAATGGAACGGATCAGATAAAAGTGAGAAAGACTTGTAAAAAAACTACTAAACCACGGATTTGGAGCAGATTTCAGACAAGGAATTGTTTTTAAATGCTTGCCATTTTGTTAAAATATATTAAACAGTTAATGCCATAGAGTTTTCGGTCACACGAAGTCACTCCTCCCGACTGCCGTGGGCCGAGAGCCGTCGCTGCCACCGGGGCAAGGAAGGGCTCTATGCGCGCGGCCAGTCCGAACTGCGAGCTCGGGCGGGTCGATGCCACCCTCCGCACGCTCAAATATTAACGGCTCAGGGGCGGAGGCAACGCAAAGGTCACGTGGCCATGCCGTAATCCTTTACGATCCATGTTTCATGAAGCGGCGGGGCGCAGGGGAAACACGGCCAGCTCGCATGAATCATGTGCCGCTCGACGTGCTCAGAATGACGACATAGCACGCCCCGTAACTGGCTCATAGTTTATGGACCGCTTACCAGGGACTTTCTGAAGGGACCGACTTTTTGGAGCGCGCGAGCGCTAAGTACTGTGGT
This sequence comes from Bacillus rossius redtenbacheri, assembly GCF_032445375.1. Lineage (NCBI taxonomy): Eukaryota > Metazoa > Arthropoda > Insecta > Phasmatodea > Bacillidae > Bacillus > Bacillus rossius. Next base: position 116,787,129 of record NC_086332.1, read on the forward strand.
TGCGTCGCACGTACACCGAGGAAATGGCTGAATTTAAGTCAGAAAGTATTTGTTCTTATACGCTTAACAGATATGTAATTTCTGAAATTAACTTAATTTCGTTGGAAACAAAATATATGTATTTTTTAAATAACTAAATTTATTTATTTGATACAAGCGCTTTATTAGCTCAAAAAATGTTCTCCTGCCAAATAATTATTTCTTCATATCAAATGACTTGTTCGGACAAATATTTTGCCGATACAAATAACATTCTTTCAATGCAGAGGCACTTCGATTATTCAATCATTGCATATAAATTGAATATTAAATCATATATTCAAAGCTTTAAAAAAAAGATCTGTAAACATTGGCGTGTGCAGTTGGGTGTGCAGATACGACCAGTTGTAATCTGTATACTGTCTACATTCTAATAAAACAATGTTTCTGTAGACGGTATTCTGATCAGTTAATAGTGGCCAGTGCATATACTAATGGGATATATGGAGAACTTCCAAAACCGCAGCTGAACTCTTACATAGGGAGGTGAGAAATAGGTTTTGTGATACATTACGTATACATACGAGGTTTGTTAACTAAGTAAAGAGAATGTTTTCAATTTTTTTATTAGAATATAATAATAATGCAATATCGATATTATCTTTGAAAGATTTGTGCAATGGGAGTGCATGACTTGATGTAAGCTTTTGGACATACGCCATTGCTAAGCACATGTATTTCTGTAGAAGAAAACTACAAAAAACCAAAAGACAAAAAACACAAATTAAGCACAAATTGCTGTTGTCAACAGGATATATACACCACATAATATTCCATAACAGGAATATGGTCAACAAACAAAGAAAAACAAAGAAAAATGGACTAAGAGAACAAAAAAAAAACCACAAATGATGAATTGATCATTTGTGTTTTTTTTTTTTTTTCGTTGATAGGAAGCACTGGCTTCCAATTGCCATCATATTAGCTTCTAATTTTTGTCTGGGAAAACAAAATGCCATCGGGTGACAGGCAGAAGTGTCTATTTTGTGGTCAACTGGCTTGCTAGATAACTGCAGGAGAATAGTTTTGCAGTAGTCATCAGTTTTCTGACATATATCTTGATCTTGTAAGAGCTGGTTCAATTAAAAAAAAATCTTGCAGTATAACGGCTGTCATTGGCATGAATTTGGCTGTGGGGGAGTTTGCCAATATTATGATGACAGATATATCTTAACAGGATCTTAACACCTTGGTATAACCACAGTATTTCACAGGTCTAAAAAGGGGATTTCCTGTCTTTTACTGTCACACAGTTCAAATCACATGCATGGAGGTACAGCCTCACAGTGCCATCCTATTTACTCTTACCCCTATGGGGTAAGCATAGGGGCTCTTCTCCCGATGTACCATATTCCAGTCCACCATGAGATGTAAGTACTTGGTCGCTTCTTGTAGGTATTTAGCCGGTATCAGGAACGACTTCCTGTGATAGGGCTCATCTTCATAAATCTTGATCTTTGCCTGATATTGTCGATTCAGTCTGGGTTTGTCTGAGAATACTAGCTGAAATTGAGTCACCACACATATAGTTGATTCACCTGTTCGGCTGTGACTGTTGACACTCTGTGTAAGGTGTTACGAAAATATTCCAGCGATGTCACTAACTCTTGGTTCAGCTGGCTGCTGTACACTTGTCTGTGTAGCTGTACATCGGCTAGTAGACCTACAAAATTTTGCCTAACATGTCACTTGTCTGTCAGCTGGATTGGCGCGTGACTGTTGCTCGCGGCTATAGTCCAGAGCGAGAAATCAATTATTACTCCAAATGAGATAAAAAATCAGTCCCCACAATTAACGGTTGGGCGAGGCCTCTTACTACCAACACAATCATATTCTTAGGTTCGCCTAGGCCTGTGACCTGCAATAGCACCTGCCTATTGACTACAGGGCTTGCATGTTATGTTACACCAATTATTTTCATTGGCGGAACTGGTAATTTTGGCAACGGTTGTCCACTAAGTTCTACTTGTACCAATTTCTCAGTAACTTCAGAACAACTGTAAATGAGTGCGATGGTGTTTTGTTCCAAAATCTTCAAGGTTACTTCAGGACACACAGTCCTAAACTAAGGAATTCCCTCACTTGCAGTCTCTTGGTAGAGATATTCTTTCTCACTATCGCGGAGCATAACTGTACAAATAAACTGGTGGTATCTGATAAAGCTGTAGACTGGATTCGGTAACTCTGGATTCGTCAATAGTACCCCTTAGCCTAGATAGAGAGTCTCTGTTTGGAGCGACTCAACCTGGACAGTTTAATAGTAGGTTTCTGTCACGCCTGTCCTGTTGCGCAAGTGTGCCAGAGTTGGTATTTACCCATGTTAACCAGTTTGCTGTACTGGCCGCCGCAGCCTGGCAATCAGCTGCTATTTGATTCAGTGGTTTATTCCTGGCAAAATTTCCCAATTGCTGGCTTGTTAATGGCTGAGTGATGGGTGGTAGAAATGGCGGTGTAGATTGCTGGCTGTTAGAGACACTGCTGAGTAGCGCATTGCCGCAGGTTGTCTCGCGACCAGCTGGGACGTGTGGGCGGCAGTCGGTTGTCTTCATAACGTTCGGTGCGCTGTCTCTCACTGGTCTTCCGGTACTTCCTGAAGTCTTTAAACTCATCCTCGGAATGGACACATCGACTGTCATGAGACACCCTGGGGGGAGGGGGTGGGCTTTCGGTCCAGAGATAATGACCTGCGGTGGTTCTCCCTTCTGGAGACGTTCTGCCAGTATTGTGCTCCCTCATAGTTGCTTTGGTAGCACCACCAGTAGGACCACCAGGTGCGCTTATGGTAGGATCTTCCATTCTTGGGCTGGAACCATAGCCTTGGTTCCCTCGTCTGCATTGTCCGTGGAACGAGTAGTTAGATCGCCTCTTCTTGCTTTTGCCAGCTAAGGGTACTCACAGCTGCCTGGTGATCTTCTCGCTGGTTTTTATCTCGGTTATGTCAATAATTATGTACTGGCACTGTTTAAGAAACTATGGCTGGCTTCGTTCGATGTCCTAATTCGGCAACTGGCCGATTCATTCTCTGCAGCTTATCCACTGTAAGTACCTGCTCGCAGAACTCCGTGACATCTTTGTAGGCATATATGCTAGCTGTAGTTGGTAACTGAGTGGCAACTGTGTCAGTAACATGGCAACAAACTCATAGTCGGACATATTAAGGTCTAGATATATTGTATGCTCGCACATAGCTGACAGATGGGCTTCCAGGGATGCTCCTCGCTTAGAATCATATCTTTCGTAATGTATTTGAGCCCTTAAGTTTCCCTGTATTCGCAAAATCCAAAAACAAAATTGAAGAAACAGTGCCCCGAACTTTTCATACGTGTGGATAGTGGCTCTCAACATCTCCCACCAATAATACACAGTACTCGTAAGTGTAGTGCTCATGCACTTAAGTCATTCTGCATCGTTTAGTCCGGAAGTAGTGGCATAATCATTCAATTTATTTTTAAATCTGATGGGATTTTCACTAGTCTTGCCAGCAAATGTAGGCAGTGCCACCGACCAATTCCTCGCTGGACGGTGAATTAAGGCTGCCGGGTATAGGTTGAGTTTACAGATTGGAGCATGGATGACTTGGTGGTCAGGTGTAAATGAATAGAGGGCCTAGCAGGCATCCTCTTCTTCGCTCGGAAGGTGACATCCTGGAACATAATTCCAGCATTTGACCCTCTAGCACTCTAAAATGCTCCTGAAGGTGCTGGCAGATCCTTGAGGTCCATGAATCTGCTGCTTTCTCTGCCATCTTTACTGCATCAGACCCGATGCTGTTCACTCGACTGTGTAGGGCGGCCGTTGCGACCTCTACTTGTTCTAGTCGATCACCTAGATGCTGGGTTTTCTCGTAGAGCTACTCCTTTAAGCTGGCCTTGTTCAAGGAGCTCCTGTCGTTCTTTTGCGGCCGTAAATAGTAGTGCTGTTGTGTGGAAACGTGATCACCAATACGAGTTGGGCTCTGAGCAACGTGCTCTGTCAGCTGTCCCAGAGCCTGACCTTGTTCAGTAAAACGAACTTCCAGCCTACTCTCAAGGTCCGCTAGTCCTACACTGATCCTGCCTTTGTCAAAGTTGCCCTGGTCTACGTCAGCATTTACCTGGTCTACATTTGTACTGATGTCGGCATTGCTCTGGTCTGCTTTAGCACTGACCTGGGCTATTTAGTATTGCCCTGATCTACTCTAGCACTGACCTTGGCTACTTTAGTATTGACTTGGTATTCCTTTGTACTAGGGTCAGCATTGTACTGGTCTACTTTAGCATTTACCTGGTATACTTTTATACTAAGGTTGTCGTTGAGCTGTGTAAACAACTGCTGCAGCACTTCAACAGTAATGGTGGTTTCAGTAGCTGGGGTGGGTGGCGCCATCTCACTGGCAGATGTCTCCTGCTGCGCCACAACTACTGGGTTCGAGGGGAGTATTACTCTGCAGTGCCTAATATGTTTGGAGATGTGACAGCTACAGCTGCAGCTTGCATCTCTGCAGGTAGCCATGTGTTCACATGAGCAGCAGGCTGTGCAGGGACCAGGGGCCGCTCCAATCCTTCACTCACCACGTTCGGTGATGTCAACGTTCGGTCGATATTGCTCTGTTCCAGAGAGCTCAGCCCTGAGTTGGCTGTTAATGTTTAGCTCCCTGATGTCAGAGCACGTGAATCACCCATTTCCTCTCCTACATCATCTGTTATGTTCCTCAAGCGTATACAGTATGTCGTGACATGTTACACAACACCTTTGAACACCCCCACAAAAATATAAATAAATGTAAAATCGGGTTAAAACTTTCATGATGCTTCGAAAAGAACGACTTCTTCCCTGTGCTGCACTTTTGCCGTATTTATATTGTCATTTACTACTTCACTTTGTAGGGAACAGTCAAAGTATTGTTAATATGATACAGACAGGTAGAAAAGTATTTGCTATAAGGAAATGTGTGGCACATGAACGCATACGATGTATCCAGAGAAACCAACAACTTGATTATTGTTAGGCTGAAAAACAAGAATATGAAACAATTTTATGTACTATTGGTAATGTAAAATTACACTGAGCTACACACTTTGTGTAGGAATGTTAATACATTTAGCAAATACACAAAACTTATTGTTCTCTCTCTCTATCTACCTTTGTTTACTATAATGATATAAGATGTTATTTGACAATAGTTGATTCAATAAAATGCAACAAACTATTGAAACAAAGGCCTTTTACGACTTGAGTTACAAAATATATTGAAACTGTGCAGGTGATAGGTCGGGCACATTCGGCCACATACAGGGAACCATTTATTGTATTTATATTTTATTTATTATTTTTAGTGTATTTATGTTGGTCGTATTTCACAATTTTAGTAAAATATGGTTTCACTGTGGCTAACTTCAAAACAGTGGCAAGTAATAAGACTATTTCAAATAGTCTCTTACGTTCAGAAATGACAATTCACAGTTATGAGAGCTAAATGTGTTTATTAAACAAATTAGTCTTACATTACGTTAGCTCAGTACTTTGTTTTCAAATGAGATGTATAACATATATTATTGGTCCAGAATATGTTCTAATGTCCATGTGTAGGTGAAGATAGCGTTGGTGGAATTGTATTTACTAGGTACACGGCATTTGGTAGGACTATCTTCGTGAATGGAACGGAAGTCTCATTCAACGGAAATGGGTAACCACGGTGCTGTCATCTGTGACGAATGGCGCGAACCAAAGTTCATAGAGACAAAAGTAAAAGTTATAGTATTAACTGTTTAATGAAATCTAACAAAATGAGCAGTAATTCATTAAAATTTCTTGTCGAAAATCAGGTTCAAAGTCGGAATCGTTTCATTATTTAGTTTACCTTTTCGCTCTGCAAAGCGAATGATTCGCTAGTCGACGTGGCTGCTCTGGTAGTGAACTGTAGCGGCGGGTGCTGAAACTACGTGTGATTCGCGTCATGTAATGTCGTTGAAAACACAATTTTCGTAAATTTAACACGCTTGGCATTATTTGAAAGAATTCAACTTTAATTTTCGTACCAGAATTTCGTATTATAAATTTATTTACAAAATGACAACACTTGAATTTGCTTGTTACCGAGGCAATTTGTTTATACATCTCTGGAAAGTACTGAAAGAACGCTCACTTTTTTTTAACAAATCAAATGTTGATTTTAAGTGTATAAATAACGTAGCTACACTTCCTTTCACCCGATGAAAGGGTTTTGCTTGTTACGTTTACAATTGCTAATTCTTGGGGTCGGGCGGGATTTATATTCCGAATTTATTCAGACACTCTCGCTGCGCGACTGGCTCGCCCCAAAATCCGTCACGTTTCCACTTGAAGGACATCGAGGTTGCTTCCATTCACTTGCTGGCCGTCGCTGCGCTACGTCACGCTTACGTGACAATGAGACTGAGCAGCTGATCACTCAACACAATTCTCCTTAGTGCATGCTAGGTACCTTCCAACCGATTATTTAATACTGATGTGAAGCAAGTGTTGAAGTACGTATATGATCCTCCAAGGTTACGTTAGACTGGAGTATTGACTGAAGTGTTCTCTCCCTTAGTGTGCAGTGCAGAGTAAATGGCGCACACCGTTGCCAGATTGTACCACTCGGCTGGTTAACGTTACATATATTATTTTGTACACCATCCTTTATTAAGGTAAATTGGAGCATTTCTGATGTGAGAACATCTTAGCTCTCGGTACACGGCAATTGGTAGGAACAATTTCGTGAATGGAACGAATGTCGATTGGAACGTAAATTAATAAACACTGTGCAGCCAGCCAGCCACCTTTGGAATTCTCAGAAATCTCGAACAGATGGCAGAACCGCGTTATTCATCCGTATATCAAAACTTTCGCCAACATCAAGTTATGTACTAAACGTATTTGTGTGCCAAACTAAACTTATAAAATCAAAACTATCACTTAATACTTCATTACCATTTATGTAGTCATAAAAGGAAATAATGACTACTTAAAAATACGAATTACAATTTTGACAGTCCTTAGTTAACTGTAGAGACAAGAAATTGTTAGCATATATATATATATATATATATATATATATATATATATATATATATATATGGCGTCACGTTGAACAAAAGAATTTCGTGATGAAATTTCTACTGTTAAATTTTAAATGTTTAATCAACTCAATATGATTAAGGTTTGTTTTTAGGAAGTATTTACAGGCTGATTTTTGTCGTTTAAGCAAAAACCAATATATATATATACATAACCTGGATGATGCAATATGTGTTTTAAAATCTTTCAGGTAAATACTTTTTTATTGAATATATTTGACAGCAATTTTTAAATTTTTAAATTATTAAAATAAAGCCCTGCGTTCGTAATGCTTTATAGAACCAACAAAATGTTAAATATATTTGACGCCATGTTTGTTCCAACTCAATTTTCCTGGCTAATAAATAATAGGTATTTTTTAAAGTTGTGATTAAATCGTGTTAATACTATTAAAGTCTACAAAGTTTACTTTGGCACACCAATACGCTTAGTACATTCTCCGATGTTCACGAAATTTTTAATATATACAGGGGCATGTTGCCACACGCGGGTTTGCCACCTTGACGACTTCGATCCGTGGCTATAGCAGTTACTGCATGCATAGGCATTAGAATTTCAACCTGTCAAATTTCCGTGCTATAATGCGCGTTTATTTCATTGCATTTCTGGTGCATACTAAAATATCACCCTCAACCTATACTTAAGAAATATATACAACTTTAAAACGCAGGCGATTAAAAAATAAGGTTGTGTATAAAACGTTTGCACTCTATGTATGTTGGTACTCTTTGTCTGGCAGCAGAGCACATTTAAACAAGGACAGTGCTAATGACAGAAGTCGTGCATAGGAAAGAGAGAGTAAATGGGCACTGGAAACTAAGGATGAAATACGCTATTGGAGCTCGTAAATTTGGTCAGCGACGCGCGACACATTCATGACGTCGACCACAGATGATCCACACTTGATCAGAGTATAATAAATGGATGTGAAAAAATCTCAAAATACACTGTTTTCTGCTAAATATATATAAATGGTTACTTTTATAGCTAATGTCATGCAAGAGAACTTAAAAAATTTAGCCCCATAATAGTTTTTCTTAAAGTGAACACTTCTAAATTCACATTGAATGGTAGATTGAGTGATTCAGACTTCATCTCACGCAGGTTTGTCCAGTTGCCTTCCGCAGGGTGTCTCGCGTGACCTCATACCGGCGAAGATGACCATAAGGTCCACCTGCATGCCAACACTGAGCGCATTTTCGCCTCTTCGCTGGCGAGAACAGGCCTTTCGCTTTCACGTGATAATTTTTGAAATTGATGTCTGATAGAGGGGGTTTTAAACACTCGTTTTGATAGCAAAATGTCAAGAAATGGTTGAGTTGTTTCTGATTTCGTACAAATGCTCACTTAAAGTAGTTTAAGCATTAATATATAAAAAAACATGTTGCAATATTTTCCTCTTTTCGTGAGAAATATGGTACTGACTAGCTCAATAAATTTTGTCTTAGCACCTACCTGCAAATGCATTACGTCCTGCAGTGAGAACGTTGCGAACACTTAAAGCCCTGTGAAGTAAATCCCCTGGAAACAAAACAACGAGAGCTGACCATTAGTATGTCGCATGTTGAGACTGATTACTACGCCTGGTCCTTCAGCAGACAAATAATGGAATACTGTTTTGCAGTCAGTCAGATATTAAATATTCTTCCTAACTTAACTACAACCAAGTGTATTTGTTTGGAAGGAGTGGGGGGGTTCAGGGCGTCCCAGGTGGAGACTACAAGCTGGGTCACAGCCCCACCGGTTGGTTGGGGGGGGGGGGGAGGGGTGAGCTTCCATCATGTGCCAGCCAGGACAGACATACACCCCTATCTTAGCTCTAGACCAGTGGTTCCCAACCTTTTTCAGCTGGCGACCCACCTTTCCTTTCGGAATACCTCCACGGTCCATCGGTCCATGGTGGAGTAAAAAACCTTATTTGTATCGTATCCCTTCCTCATGCATAGGTACCTATATAATTTACCATCAAATATTGCAACATATATATATATACTTTTTGAAGAAACAGATTGATCATTGACATTGATAAACAATTTTTGTTCTGATTTGAAAATTTTTGACAAAATATAAGCACTTTGTAGCAAAATAGTTATTTATTTAACTATAGATATATGTTTGCAATATATGCAACAAGTGGTTTCATACTCACTAACAAGTGTTCCTAGGTGAATATATAACCTACAATTGTAAAAGTACCTACACAAAGACCATTTTAAAATTTCAGGCAAAAAAAAATCATTCAGTTTTGTTATGATTACAGTTAAGAAAATTGTTATCACAATATATCAGTACATAAAATTGCTGTTTTTAAGTAAGAATACTGTATTAATGAGATTTTTGGGACTGTTTCGATTGAACTAACATGTCAATGTCAGGATTGAATGATGTTTTCATTTTTAAGTTACTTTCAACACTGAGTTGATTTCTGTGTTTGGTTTTTAGGAAAACCGTAGTTGAAAAAGTACGTTCGCATAAATACGTAGTGGTAAATAACACCATAAACCTCAATGCAGTTACGGATATTGTTGGATATTCTGTTCTCGTTCCCATCCAAAATGTTGTTAAATCTTTATAGAATGACTTCATCATGTAATAACAAGACGGTTCAATTAGTTCATTTTCCTGCAAAATAAAATAAAATAATATTACTCAATTTTCAAAAACACGCCCAATAAAATTAAGGAAAATCTAAAATAACCATACATTTAAAACTTAGTATTTGAATATAAAACTTCACAAAACTGACTTATTATTTTGCAATAAAGAAATTAATAAATATAGTAATACAGTATTATTTTTTAGAAAAAATTCACATTTGTTAAAATATTTCAAATTAATGCATTTACATTTTATGATTGTGATTCAGTTATAAATTTCAAATTGTAAAAAGAAATAAAACATATGTTTAGTTACGGTAATATTTTAAGATTGAAAAGAGTAGTAACTTACTTGGGAGGTCGTGAGGTTATGATTCTTTAAGTTGTCCACATCGAATGGATTTTTTATCCTCTGCTTTCCTTCTTCTATGGGTGGGAAGTAGCGTCTTAGGTTAGAAGCCAAGGCTTCGAGATGATCAAAGATCGTTTTTTAAGTTTCTTCATTTACTTTAAGATCATTCTCGTCCAAAAAATCGTTCAAAAGTGGGAAGGCATCAAATATATTTTTCTGAACTTTATCAGACCACCGTTGTATCTTTTTGATAGTAGCATCAAATTTTTCCTACGCAAATAATTTGTGAACATTGTTTTCTTGTAAGGTCAAATTAAGAGTATTTAGAGAACTGAAAATATCCGCTAAGTAAGCCAACTTTATTAACCAAATCTCATCATTAAGGCAGTTGTCAAAAAAGACGAGCTTTCAACTGTCCTGCTTGCAATTGTGATAAGAACAACCATACCTCATCACAAAGCTCAAACAACCTGGCTAGAAAGTTTCCTCTGGATAGCCAACTGACTTCATAATGCAGGAGTAGGTGTTTGTGCTCACTCCCCATTTCATCGCACAACACACCAAACACTCTTGAGTTTTAGGTCGGGACTCGATTAAATTTACGATTTTAACAGAATCGTCAAGTGTGTCTTTGAGGTTTTCTTTCATTCCTTTCACGGCTAAAGCCTCTCTGCGAATACTACAGTGAACCCATTTAACTAATGGCGAAACTGCCTTAATTTTCGCTGCTAGTCTTGAGGATTTGCCAGACATGGCACGGGCTCCATCGGTTATTACTTTGACAAACTTAGACCAGTCTTTCATAAAACCATACAAACAGTTGAAAATATCAGCCCCAGTCGTACTGGTAGGTAAAGCTCTGCAAAATAACATTTCTTCTTCTACTGATTCATTGGTCTCAAATCTTACAAAAGCTAATATATTGGCATTATCAGCTATATCAGTGCTTTCATCCAATTGTAAGGAGTAAAAATCACTTCGTTTCAAAACAGAAAAAAGTTGCTGTTTTATATGTTCAGACATTTCTTCTATTCTCCTTTTAAACATGTTCTTTAATAGTAGTATTTCCTCTATTTTCATCGTTGCTTTTTCGTCAAACAAAGAGGCAGAAATAAGCTTAGCAGCTGGTAAAATGATCTCACCTGCTGTATGAGGTGCACCATTTTTGGCAGTCAACAGTGACAGTTGGTACGAAACCATTGTAACCTTTTCATTTTCACGTCTTGTTGAGATATTTTCCATACTGGTCCTAGTCGATATCAAATCTCTTTTCTTATTTTGAAAAAAGCTATAGGCTTGTTAACACCTTCTGGGTGTTTGGTTGAAACGTGTCTTTCTAGCTTAGAAGGCTTCATGATATGATTTGCCAATGTTTCAAAGCCATTTACACATTGAGGTAATGGTTCTTACTATTCCCATATTCAATATAATCGGTTCTATATTTCCTTAAGAAAGTTTTTGGTTCTTTGCATTCGCCTGTAGGTACTTTACCCTTTCCAGAATTTATTAGGTTAGTATTTAATGAGCCAGGCTCACCTTCATTAATAGCTACTTGAGAAATTGTCCTGTTACCAAAAGATCCGTTTTCAACCATTTGTCCATCACGAAAATTTTACTAACCCAAACACAACCACAAAGTGAAAATTGAAACCAAACACCAACCCGTTGTACAACTAGCTACACCAAATATGTAACTCACTGCACGATGTCCACAGTAAGACTTAGTGACAGGTTAGTAAACAATAGTGCTGACGTGGCGTGACCTTCGACAGTGTGGCGGTAGAACTGGAGGGGGAGCGGTGTTGCCAGAGTGTGCACCACCTGTGTGACTGTGTGTGTCATATGGGAGGGAAGTAGTGGTTCTTTTGTCTTCCCCAGATGCCAAAAATCAAGAACCAAGAAAACAATTAAAACACAATTCGATTTTTCTTAACTGTTCTGATGGTTTATTCGAATTCGAGGGTTTCTGATAGTTTTTAGGATCGAGTCGCAAATCACCAGTAACCCTTCCGTGACCCACCAGTTGGGAACCGCTGCTCTAGACTATAACTAGTTAAGTTGGGCTCAGGCAAAACCTGCGTAGACACAGGGCTCATTCATGCGGGGTTCAATTACTACAAACATTAAGCAGACAGGTTTAAGGGCGTAGTCCTCTTGCAGATTGTTTTTTTTTATATTTACTTTCCACAAGGTTAAACTTGCCAACTTTTTTGAGTTGCTGAATTTTTACAAAAATAAAAAAATGTACATACACCGCATACTTTTGCATAATTATCTGGCAAAGTTGCATTTTTAACCTTTTTGTGCAGTATGAATAAGGAGAATGAAATGGAATATAAAACTAGAACCTTTATTGGTTTAAAGTTAATTTTACTGGGTGCTCTATGATTTGGTTTAATTTCTTTAAGAAACAAATTATTTGATTTTACTCGACCTTTTAAATTCATCAGTAATTTATGATACTAAAAGACTAAATAAAATTCAATAAAATTTTATTTAGGAATTTTCACCCATACCCCACATTAGCCATCAGCATTGCCTTTAAAAACGAAAAAAAAAAATTTTCTTTATTCCATTTGTTTCTACTCATCTATACTGCACAAAAATGTTAACAATTTCACTTTTCTATCTAATTATGCAAACAGTGTGCACTACGTTTTTTTTTAATTTTGTTATTTTTTCGGCCACTCAAAAAGTCTACAAGTTTAACCGTGTTAAATGTAAAAATAAAATAACGACCTGGGACGGTACATATATGGACACCCTTAATAAAGCACTAGAAGTATTGTCAGGCAGAAAAGTTGGTCGGGGCAGAAAAGTTTTAATCATGCTGGGGTCGGAAGCTTGGACCTCGTTTGTGTGGTTGCGTCTGTGTTGGCACCAGTGGCGCGTTTAAGTGTATGGTGTCTAGAGATTTGGACTAGAATCAGAAACAAAGAGTGACTGCGTGACGCTTCACCATGCACGGTGGCGCTACGCGCAGACGTGCAGTGGAGCGGCAACCAGCAGAACTACGCGACTAGGAAAGCGGGCGGGCGTTCACTCCTAAGTCGTCGCCTGATTGTTAGGCGCAGGCCGATTACACGGACTTCGTGACTCTAGTTTCGAAAGTAACGACAGCACGGCGCGCTGGCCACTTCCCGGGTTGCCGCCGAGAGATAATAATAAACTGGCGCGCTGGTCCGCCAGAAATTACACAGTTCGGCCGTGCTTTGTCAAGATAAGGCGAGCCTTGCTTGCATTGGACGACAACAAGTCGCAGCTGAACAAACCAGTTACCAAGATATAGTTTGGAATAGGCTACCAACACTACAGGAAAATATTGTAACTTTGTACAACACTTGGCTATTGTTATTTCTGCATGTATGAAATACGTTTTTGAGATAATACTGAAGATTTATTATGAAAATTGGCGAATAATTGTATATTTTAATTGATATTTTATTCAAGCGTAATTTTATTAAACTATGGAAAAGAAAATCTGTAACAATTGGACTTTATTTTGTTTTATGATTTTAATGTGCGCAGTTAATACTACTGGCAAGCTATTCAGGGAACGATTTACAAATAACTTTTAACTATTGCAGGGTAAGAAGGTAAGAATCCGAAGCCAGAATTACTGCAAACCCTATTTTGTAGATAAACATACAGTTGTTTTCATGTAAATGAATAAATTTAATGTATCTGTAAGTTTTAATGAATATTTATGTTCCACTTACAAAAATAATTACAGTGTGCTGTGATCAGTCAGCATTAAGCATGTTCTTCAACCGGCATAAAATTTTCATTATAAATAAACTACATATAATTTAGAAGAAAAGAAAAATCGTTTCGAGATGGAGCCTGCACGGGCCCACGTGGAGAACCTAAGTGCCTTCTCGTCTCCGCGCGACGTGAACGACAGGCAGACTAGCCCTCTCTATTAGGCAGACTTCCAACAAATACTACCGATGGTAGCCGTTTCCATGGTGAGATTCCCAGAACATTTTTATATAGTTTTTCGTTTCATGGTCCATAGATCTCAAAAGCAGTACCAACTCAAAAGTATATATATATATATATACAGTTACGATTTATTAAAAATGAAATAAATCGTCGTGGGAAACTACTAGGTTCGTAAAGGATAGCCCAATTAAAGATTTTATTACACACACAGTTTTATTTATTGCCACTATATACATTACTAGCAAATAATCTAAAAATGTCAATTAATCAATTGTACTTAAAAATGTTGCTTCCTCAGTCACTCGTTTTCATACACCGCACAACTCGCTGGGCCGCACCTCTGGCGCAACTCTCGACGCAGCACCCCTCGTGGTCCTCCGTAGCAGGACTCCGTCACCGTACTCCGCCGCCGCCGTCGCACTTCCCCTTCGCCGAGTTCCCACTCGACGCCTCGCTCGGAACTTCGCTCGGAACTCCGTCGCGCCCACAACACTATCGCCCGGAACTGAACTCTTCGCCCTGGAACCTTCGTCCAGGAACGTCGCCGCTCTATCGCCCGAAAACTCCGCCGCGTGAAAACTCCCGACTTCACTGAACTCACTCACTCCCTGCCCTGGAATCTTCGTCCAAGGACTTCGCCACTCTGCCGCACCCGCGACTCTATCGCCCCGGGAAGCTCCGCCGCGGGAAGGCTCCCGCCTGAACTCTCTCTCTCTGAACTCTCTTGCTGAGGCCGACGTCCTCTTTTTATATATCAGCCGCCATTTCTGGAACTCACGATCGCGGCCGGGGCCAGTCGCGTCATTCCGCGCCGACACGACGGCAGAAATCTCTCGAAACACGTGTCGGCGGCTCGCGTAACTCCGCAGCTGTCAGGTTTCAGTTACGTGTCAAAGGCAGGGCGCCGCGCGCATATCATGTTGCGGCAGCCGCCAGCCAGCTCTGCACTTGCACGTGTCCCGGCCTTGCTCACGTTCGCAACTCTCTCTCTCTCTCTCTCTCTCTCTCTCTCTCTCTATATATATATATATATATATATATATATATAGTTACGAACGTGAGCAAGGCCGTAAATTTTCACTAATTACTTCCAACCTTATGCATAATTTGAGCAATAGTTGACCAACGAGGTAAAAAAGGGGAGAGTTATTAAAAAAAAAAAAAAAACAGAAAAATCGCTATAACACCAATAATATTATAAATAGCACATCCGTTTGAACGTATTGTAACTCGTAGGGGTAATCAAAAACTTTTGTCAAAATAATTTTTGATACGACCAACCGTAACTGCAAGAGGTGGAAAATTAAATAGGTTGAAAAACAAATAAATTCATAACTCCCTTAGTAAGCACACTATCAAATCCGTTAGAATAGTTTGTAAATATTATAATTTTTATCTAAAACTTATTTCTGAAACACTTTTGATTATACAAACAATTTATTATTGCAAGGGGTTTTAAAAAACTTGGGGTTGGAATAAGTAAATAAATAAAATTCACTACCACGTACGCTATCGAATCGATCCTTATTTTTGTTTAACTTTCTAAGTATTATCTTAATTATTTTGTTACTGCAAGGGTAGTAAATAACAATGTTTGAAAGTATACTATGAAATCCGTTATAATTTATTGTATAAAACCTAAACTTTATCTAAAACTTTGGCTGATACAATTTTTAATGAACGAATTATTACCGTAAAAACATGGTTTAAAATTCAAAAATTTCAAAATTTTCTTAGTATCAAATCGATTGGAATTTTCTTTAAATCATATTATAAGTATTCTAAACCTTGATGTAAATCAAATTTTTATACGACCACGTTATTAATGAATGGGATGAAAAATTGTTTTTGAAGGAAAAAAAATGAATACCTACTTACCTTTGTGTGGATACTATGTAATTCGTTCTAAGCTATTCAATGCTGGATGCATTGAGTTAAAAGAACATTCATAATATTTTCGCTCCATGGAAAATGAGAAAATGTTTAATCGATCACTTTGTAACATAAGAGAACATAAATATATGTACATTGAGTCCTTAAAATGTTGCAGAATTTTATAGAAGTTTACAAGGTATTTCCAGTATAAATAGATACTTCTAAATATACCAACGCCTGTAGGCTGTGCCTAAAGGTATTATATATGGATAGAGTGACATAAAACGAGCTAATCTGGATGCTGAAGACCCAGGAGCAGATAACCCAGAAACTAAAAGGAACCGCCGCTCTAACTACCTTCATTGCGAAGAACCATTGACCAATTTTGCTGATGACTACTTGATAGGATTAGAATCTGACCTTGTTTCAAAATACATTGAAAACATTTCAGCAACATAAAGTTCAAAATAACCTCATAGAGGAACCAATGGTTCAGAGAGAACATTGAGCAGAGCATGGCGACAGAGCAGTTGTGTGATGTTTAGCATACTTCAGTACCAGGCGCCCATTTCCTAAAGTGGCAAGTCTTGTAAGAAACAACTGTGAGAAATCAGCACTTGTAATCACAAGTTGTTACGAACAGGCCCTTAACATGGATTTTCTAAAATTGCCACTATCAAGTAAAAAGTTTTGTTTGTGTGTGACAAGTGTAGTAGTTGCTAAAATTGTAACTAACACGACTTGGCAACATAACCACACCTGTAACTAACAAGGTTTGGCAACATAACACAATTTAATTATTGTAGTGGTTGAAGTTATTATTGTTTAGTTGCAACATAAATTTAAGCCCATTAGTATTTTTCATTTTAACACAATAAGGAAAAAAATAGACCACGACATTGTTTTTGGAAGAATCATTAGCAAACTTTTAATTATAACCCACCTAACTTTGGAGGTAGGTAGAAAATTAGTTGTTGACAACAGGTGTAAGCTGTAAATTGTTTAGTTACACTTGTTGATATCCCACAGGTTTTAGGTAGCCTAAATGTAGATCACTTGTAAAATTATTAAATTTAACTTGCTATTTTAAGTTTAACAAGAATGATTTTGCGAACTAAACTTGTAAGTTACAACAAACACGTACTTTTGTGAAACGGGACCCAGCAACAAAATGATCTGTGTACATATCTGTTCGTCCGTTTGATCACTCATACTGCTGATGTCTCATTTCTGGATCACAAATCAACCAGGCAATATTCTCTACGTTCATCCATCATTACATATATTTATAAATATTGGTGAAACCTAGGTGTTTTCTTTCATAAGACAAATTTAACACGGAGTCTCTACAATTGCGTTTGTCAAATTACCTTATAGCTATTATCCAAAACTTTAATCTGAAACCATTTTTGTTACGACCGTCATTTACTACAAGGGTGATGAAAATGATATTTTTAGTATACGCATTATCGAGCCCGTTCAAAGTTAAATACGTCCATTATCTTCCATCTGAAACGTTTTCTGTTAACTGCAACTCTAAGTATAAAGGCCGTATAAACTTGGTTTAGATTACATAATGGGAGTAAATAGCAATGTTATTTTGTTGGTAGTTTTCACAGTGGTACAGGTCAGAGCCTACCTGTCTGCGCCAAGCCAAAGTAAAGCTAATAGCGAAGATAATTCTCATCGAGAATATTGTAAAAATTCTACAAAATTGCTGGATGCATTTAATATAAAAACAAATATATATATATATATATATAACAATTGGGCTGAATGGAATATTTGATAGTGTTTTATCGATACTTTCGGTGTGTGTGTGTGTGTGTGTATATATATATATATATATATATATATATATATATATATAGGAAAATTCCGGAAATTTGTGAGATAATATATCTAATAAATATGTGTAGGATGTTTTGCATACGTAAATTTTCCACAGTGTTCGAGAGGATTCTAGAATATCTCACAATTTTTTGGAATTTTCCAAAATAAATTAGGAACTCAGAAATCTACCTTGGCCTGTAAGCTGAGACTAAAGGAATATGTATGTGTGTGTATGTATGTATGTATATATATATATATATATGGTTGGACATCTCTACATCAGCGAGGTCATTAAAGATAACCCACTTCACAGAAAAAAAATTATGTTGGTAAACGAATCGGTTTTGAATTTTGGATGGGACCATTCCAGGGTTTAGCTGAAGTGACTACGGGAAATTACAGAAAAACTGAAATCACGATGGCTGGAGCGGAATTCGGAACGGTGTCTTCAGGAATTCACTACGCTACCTCGCTCCGCGTCAATTTAGATGTTGGTGTGAGACCATCTTCAATACATCCATTTAGTCAACACATTCAAGCTAAAGTAAACATTTTGCAATCGATTTCTGACCCTTATTCTTGAAGCGAAACACAGCTGAGATTACACCATTTTTAAAGAGACAACATAAAAAGTGAAAGTAGTTATACATTTTAACGTTCTCTTGACCGAAAGCTTAGAGCGTGAATTAAAAATTTGTTCAGGTTAGCAGCGATACTGCACTTTAGCGAGCATGGTCGGAACTTTAGTTCGGCTAAATTTATTTTCCTGAATAGTTGGTGTGGAGGCAGGGGCGCAACAACAGGGGGGGGGGGGGGGCAAGGGTATTTTGCCCCCCCTCTGAAACCTTGAAGTGGGGGCAAACGGCGGCAAAGAAAGTGCTGTCTAATCAATTTTTAGATAATAAAACTGTTTAAATAGCACCATTTTCCACCTTGAAATACAATATTTTCCCGGGGGAGGACCCCCGGACACCCCACTTCAATAGGGGGGATCGATGATTCTTTATAAAAAGGTATATTGCCCCCCTTTTGGAAATTTAGTTGTTGCGCCCCTGTGTGGAGGATATTTTAGCGTCCATAACTTCTCTGGAGGATGTGTGTATGTAGCTTATAAGACAGTATAGGTATCCTGTTTCACGCCGGCGAATAATACATAGGATCATGAACACAATCCAAGCAGACTTGAATCGCCGGCTGCGAGGCAGGCAGTGGCGAGAGACAAGGGGGGGTCTCCGCTGACGGGGCGGGCGCCGGCTGGCGACCCCGGAGACAGGAAGCCGCGCGGACTGCAGACGCGGCGTGCTGGTCCGGGAGACCCCGCCCCCCCCCCCCCTCACCCGCCCCGGGTCGTTCCGTTGACCCCGCGTCACAATGTCGCCGCGCCGTCAGCGCCCACGCCGGGTGTCGTGTGCGCCCTCCCTGCCTGCTGTCCCGCGACTCCTGTACAGGGTCTCCACATTTAGTACTTTAGTACTAGATCTAGTAATTTTATAACTTTTTTAGTGGTTTAGTACAGATCTAGTACATTTTTCTTTAATATAATAATATTATTTTAACTCCAATATGTTTTATTACTAAGCGTAATAATTTAAAAAAATCTATGGAATGTATGTGTGTGTGGTGTGATATTTAAGTTCGAGCATTGCAATGTCATATTAACTTCCTAAATTGTTAAAAACCATAACAAATTATAATTTAGTACTTTTTTTTCAAATCTAGTACTTTTTTCTCGCCTAAGTTGGTACGAAATATTTTTTCCTTGTGGACACCCTGCTCCTGTACAGTGCCTGGGGCATGGACACTCCCAGCAGCCGGCCGCCGCGCCCGAGGGCCAGTCCGGATCGGTGGGGGAAACGGGAGTAACCCGAGGAAATACACAGGCCACGGCAACGTCCGTCGTGTTTCCCAAATGGCGAAAATCCGGGTCGGATCCACCAGGAATCGAACCATGATTTCCTTACCTGTAGGAGAGTTCAAAACACTCAACCCCTACGCCTCCGTACGAAGAATTACACAGACGCCGTCTTAATCTCACTGTTAGCTTAGTAAATGTTCAGATTCTGAGTCAGATTACTTTAAACATGAACTCACAAAGAATTATCCTTACTAATATTATAAATGCGAAAGTAACTCTGTCTGTTTGTCTGTCCGTCTGTCGCGCTTTCACGCCAATACTACTGAACCGATTTAAATGAAATTTGGTACACAGCTAGTCTAGAGCCTGAGAAAGGACAAAGGCTACCTTTTAATGCGAAATCAGGGTTGTATGAGGTTGAAGGGGGGGGGGGATGAAAAGTTGTATGGAAGTATCGTCATTTTTAGAGCTATAAGCTTCAAACTTATTTTTTAGGCTGTTGATTCGATATAAATAAACATGACATTAAAAGTTTGTAAAAGTTTTACTCTCAAGGGTGTAAAATAACAATAGGGAATAGGGGATGAAAGTTTGTATGGAAATATGTAAGGTATATGTGAATGTTTTATAAGTTTGCGACAAGAGACACAATATTAGAGCTATTCTGATGTAACATTTACGGAGTCATTACAAAATGTGAAACTAAAGTTAACGCGAGTAAGAAACTTGCCAAGCACCGCGCCGTACACAATGAGCGCGGTGCTATCGCGCGGGGAATGAGGGGGGAGGGGGGCGGAGCGCGGCGTGGTACGGCGCGGTGTAGGTGGGGAAATATGCCTAAGTGTGCTCACCCGAACCGGCAGACAGGTGAGGGAAGACGACTGTGCCACACGCATGCCAATACTGATTTTTTCCGCTGCAAATTCATTATTATTCACTGCAAATTTATTACAGTACGAATGCTTACACGATTTTTTGTTTATTTAATTAATGTTCTTCGTGAAATACAAATAACTTTAAGTTTTTGGGTTAGGTTATTAAATATTTTTTCCTTAGTGAAACACTGCAAATAGTTCATTAAAGTAATTATACGTATGTGTCTTGTTTGTAAAATAATTAGCCTAAATAATTAAAAATGATACTCAAAGACACTATTCCACGCGGGCGAAGTCGCGGGTACAGCTTGTATTAGCATATTAACCATAGTTCTGTTTAAAACTGAAGACTCCGCCAAAACATTTCGTTACAATTACTTAAGGACTAAAGAAATTTCCAGTAAATTTATCAGGATAGCTCTCTTGCTTTTGATGTTTGGTCGCAAAATTTGTAACTTGGTATTTACTGAACATTATCTGCGAGCTGTAGAGTGTAACGCAAAGTGTCGTATTTAGAACACTTTCGCGACTTTTTATTGGTCAGATAACACTTTGTAAAATTCTGGTGACAACTTTTATGACTAAACATATAATGCAAGATAGCTATTGGGTTAAATTTTTGGGAATATGCGTAAAAAATCCGGTGCAGGTTTTACAATAATTCAGTTATCTGGAACTGCAAATATATATATATATATATATATATATATATATATATATATATATATATATATATATATTAGAGGTGCAGCTTTTTGATTTAAAAAAAACGGTAAATTTACTGTAATTCAATGTGGCCAGCAAAACACCATTCATATAGTCTATATGTCATATAACCTTTCTCAAATTTGACAGTCCTTAAAAGAAGTATGGTTCCAATTTCCTGTATGTCACTTGCAAAGAAGCAAATGTTTCTTTACGAACACTGACCGCTACGAAGTTGCCTACAAACACTGTTGACGGAATGGCAGTGGCACTGGCATACGTACACCATTGGTACTACTTCTGAGAACTGTCATATTGAAGACAATTGTCACGACACACACAATACCCGCTAGAACTTGGCTGTTCGGCCAGAACTACGGGAATATACAAAAGGGAAATGCTGACGTATGAACAAACCCTTTACTTCGTTATCCTAACAAGATAATATTGTAACATTCTTTAAATGTACTTTCTTTACTGTTTCGAGTTTACCGGATAAACGCGGCCCTGCCGTTATCAGTGCACGCGAGATGTTCCTTGTGGCGTACGGGCTGGAGAAAGGCAGCAACTGTCGCACGCGCGGGCGCGGCTAATGGCCGCTAAGTCCCTGGCGAACACAGCGGCCAGATCAGCGCGAGGACCACTCGTGCTCGTTACGACAGATGCGCGCAACCCCCCACCCGCCCAGCTGTGCGCAACCCCCCCACCCCGCCCAGCTGTGCGCAACCCCCCACCCCGCCCAGCTGTGCGCAACCCCCCCACCCCGCCCAGCTGTGCGCAGCCCCCCCACCCGACCAGCTGTGCGCAACCCCCCACCCGCCCACCTGTGCGCAACCCCCCCACACCGCCCAGCTGTGCGCAACCCCCCACCCCGCCCCAGCGTTGCGCAAACCCCCCCCACCCCGCCCAGATGTGCGCAGCCCCCCACCCAACCAGCTGTGCGCAACCCCCCACCCGGCCCAGCTGTGCGCAACCCCCCCACCCCCGCCCAGCAGTGCGCAACCCCCCACCCCGCCCAGCTGTGCGCAACCCCCCACCCGACCAGCTGTGCGCAAACCCCCACCCCGCCCAGCTGTGCGCAACCCCCCCCACCCCGCCCAGCTGTGCGCAAACCCCCCACCCGACCCATATGTGCGCAACCCCCCACCCCGCCCAGATGTGCGCAACCCCCCCACCCCCGCCCAGATGTGCGCAGCCCCCCACCGGCCCAGCTGTGCGCAACCCCCCACCCCGCCCAGCTGTGCGCAACCCCCCACCCGACCAGCAGTGCGCAACCCCCCACCCGCCCAGCTGTGCGCAACCCCCCACCCCCGCCAGCTGTGCGCAACCCCCCACACCCCCCGCCCAGCTGTGCGCAACCCCCCACCCGCCCAGCCTGTGCGCAACCCCCCCACCCGCCCAGCTGTGCGCAACCCCCCCACCCCGCCTAGCTGTGCGCAACACCCCCCACCCCCCGCCTAGCTGTGCGCAACCCCCCCCACCCCGCCCAGCTGTGCGCTAAACCCCCCACCCCCCGCCCAGCTGTGCGCAACCCCCCAACCCCGCCAGCTGTGCGCAACCACCGCCCAGCTGTGCGCAACCCCCACCCCCGCCCAGCTGTGCGCAACCCCCACCCCGCCCAGCTGTGCGCAACCCCCCACCCGCCAGCTGTGCGCAACCCCCCACCCCGCCCAGCTGTGCGCAACACCCCCACCCCGCCCAGCTGTGCGCAACCCCCCCACCCCGCCCAGCTGTGCGCAACACCCCACCCCCGCCCAGCTGTGCGCAACCCCCCACCCCCGCCCAGCTGTGCGCAACCCCCCACCCCCGCCCAGCTTTGCGCAACCCCCCACCCCCGCCCAGCTGTGGCGCAACCCCCCCACCCCGCCCAGCTGTGCGCAACCCCCCCACCCCCGCCCAGCTGTGCGCAACCACCCCCACCCCACCCCGCCCAGCTGTGCGCAAACCCCCCACCCCGCCCAGCTGTGCGCAACCCCCCACCCCGCCCAGCTGTGCGCAA